>NC_092634.1:27092600-27424267 GCF_039555335.1 Amphiura filiformis | reverse complement strand
GATGATGTCATTGCTATTCACATACTCGTTTAATAGTGAGTGCACTATTACACTAAGCTGGACGGTATCAGGTGGCAGCGGATGTGCGGTCGCAATTTCCATTTTATCTCATTGGTATTACAGCATGTGTCGTAAACGTTAAACGTACGCTTTCATTATAAACGGTTCCAAAAAAATAAGTCCCCCCTAAGAATGTTTGGTATAATCCAAAAACGGCTTGATCAATTCTCTTGTTTTAAAGTTTGGAACATAGGCTGATTAGTTGTGCATCAAGTGAACAGGTTTTTCTTGTTATCTGTTATCATCTTCACTGAGAAATACAGCCATTTATAAAATTTTCGGCCGAAAAAAAGCTGCACTTTTCTACATGCTTTTTATGCATGACTTTTGGTTTCAGACCGCTTTCACTTGAAGAAAATTAATCAAAAAAGAATGTTTCTATATATTTTTTTGTTTTTTATTAAAATAACTTAAGTTAATATGTTTATGAATTAATTTTTACACTTTGAAACATGTTTAATGGTTCAGTGAGTAATCATTTAGCCATTTATGAAATTTTATTCATCAACAAAAGTTGCACTTTTTTAAATTGGCTTTTTGTATGGATTAAAATGCGTAAATTTAACAACCTTTTCATTCTAATTAAATTTATTAGGAAGGAACAACCGTAACTTCAATGATTAATCTTTTGTTCGTTGATTAATTTCACCAATGGACCAACAGATTCCTGGTTACATCTTTTATGCTGGATCATATACACTTGTTTCATTGGTCATTCCTTGAATGGTTCAAAAACATTTATATGGATGGCCGTTATCAGTACTCAACTTGTTACAAGCGGACAAGTGAGGGACAACATTACCTTTAAAGGACTTTGCAGCAAATCCTGCAGCATGCGGGGACCAGCTTGACCAACAGCAGAAAAGAACAAATGCTTGGAAGCCATCTCACATGAACGAAGGCCTATCATTATTAAAAGACATTATTAAGCTGCAGCATTCATTTTAATTTAGTCACTGAACCATAAAAACTGTTTTTGAATGTGTGACACCTAAATCAGGAAAAACTTAAATTTAATTAAGTTCAATTATGCTTCTTTTTGATTAAATTACTCACTTAAGGGAAAACAAAAATTGAAGCATAAAAAGCCTATGTAGAAAAATGCAACTTTTTTTTGGTCGAAAATTTCATAAATGGCTGCATTTTGCAATGAAGATGATAAAAAGTAGCAACAAAAACCCGCTCACTTGATGCATAACTAATCAGTCTATGTTCCAAACTTTAAAACAAGAGAATTGATCAAGCCGTTTTTGGATTATACTCAAATGTCTTAGGGGGGGGGGGGGGGACTTACTTTTTTGGAACCGTTTATTATCTAGACTGACATGATAATGTCCCATGTGATTTTTGCTGAACCATGAAATGGTATCAGCCTATATGAGCAATGTTACTAGGTTACTAGCTTACTAACTTACTAACTCACTAACCATTTGGTCTGAAATGGACATATCTCTAAATGCCACGAAGGTATGACCCCATGAGTGGTGTCATATGAAAGAGGAAAACATAAGGAATATAATAAAAATATTTCCAAACGTCAGAGGTCATCCAGGGGTCACAGGGGTCAAAAAAGGTCATTTTAACCAAAAATGCTCCGATTGAGCTTAAATTTAAATGCAATGATCCTTATGACATTCTAAACATGTTTAAAACATTAAAAAATTTATTTAAGGTCATTAAGGGGTCATAAAGGGGCCAAAGGTCAAGGTTTTCAAAATGCTCCAATTGAGCTGAAATTTAAATGCAATGATCCTTATGACATTGTAAACATTTCAAAAATAGTTTAAAATTCATTTAAGGTCATTGAGGGGTCATAAAGGGGTCAAAGGTCAAGTTTATCAAAATACTCCAATTGAGCTGAAATTTAAATGCAATGATCCTTATGACATTCTTAACATGTTTTAAATATTTTAAAATTCATTTAAGGTCATCAAGGGGGTCATACAGAGGTCAAATGTCAAGGTTTCAAAATGCCAGCTTTATATTAAAACAGCAATTAATGAAACAGTCTTATTAAAATTAATACTATCCAGCACAGTATTGCTGCTTGATCAGATCGTCACAGTCATCCGCCTAACTTACCTCGTGCCCTTGCAAAGGGCACATTTGCTCTAGTTTATTTTATATTCTTTACTTTTCCTCTTTCATTAACACCACTCGGGCGGTCATACCTTCGTAGCATTTCGAGATTATGTCCATTGAAGACTCCGAGTGACATTGGTATAGGCCTATCACAATTAATATACTGCCGAAGCCACATGGTTCAGCTATGGTGCGGTTATCGCTCTAGTTATCTGGTAGTAATTTGATTGATTGCGTAGTGACTCTTTACCAAAATATTGGTTAGATTACGTTATTAATTAACAGATACAATTTTCGCCAGCCCATAGGGCTGGTACCTAATTCTGAGATGGGGTTTGTGTACACTAAAGATTAGCTAAGATTATAGCCTTCTTCTATTGGTATGAATTTTTTTTTACTTCTCGTGGTGGAAATGTTTTGATGTCTGCTAATTCGATTTGCAAGGAAAAGAAAGTATGTTTTGCCGTTTCAACGAACGAAAACGATTGAGTATTGCCAAAGTTATGTTTGATAATTATGACTTAAAAAGTTATCATAGGTTAGGCCTACACATATAAACATAAACTTGTTCAGCAATCAGCATATCAAAAAAATGACATGGTCAAAGCGGGGGAATGATCACGAGGTCATATCAGTGGACTACTGAGCATAGCATGATGTTTGGTTGCCTGTGTGTGCATAATTGATATGTTGATAACAGATCTAATAATGTTGTAGAATCAAAATCTTCATTATATGGACCACATTGAAGTCAAAGTAATTATCTATCCTATCCTGTATCGTTTTATGGATAAAATTGACTCAAAATGTTATTGATGATATTATTGCTATCTTTAACATCAGTTTTGTCTTTTCAACGGGAAAAATCCGATTGAAAATAAAATTTTTAGGGGCTAGCTATAATATTGAACAATATATCCCATATTTTGACATGCACTTATAGAAAATAAATAAATTATTGTCTTACTTTATAAATTATAAATACTGTAAAATGACACATACCTAAAGTGAGGCCAATTTCTATCTTTTTTATTTGATTCATAAAATTACATTCAACAAAATGATTGAAGGCTGAGAAAACACACAATGCAGACTATTACAGAATGGAGTAGGTAAGATGCCATGTCCATAGCTTTGCAGGAGTTTCGGACTAACAATCAACACATTCAAAAATACAGTTTAAAAGTGAAGATTGTAGTGAATGATCAGTCCTTTATCATGTGCTTGCCACTATCTACTTTATAGTAAACTATACATTGCGAAATAATATAAAATTGTTTTAAAATAAAATGTGCATGTAAGTTGAATTAACATAGCGAATTAACTAACAACTGCAGTGTATTTCTTGATTTTAATAATAAGCATTGGTAAAAAAAAAAAAAAAAAAAAATACAGAACAATTTGGAGTAATGAATTAAAGAGTTGACAGGAGTTATAGGAGTTAATGTTTTTGCTGTTTCAGTGTGCATGTTCTCACCATTGATGGTTTGGTGAACTGTCATGTAACATGGATGTAAGCGTGATC
Organism: Amphiura filiformis; assembly: GCF_039555335.1. NCBI lineage: Eukaryota > Metazoa > Echinodermata > Ophiuroidea > Amphilepidida > Amphiuridae > Amphiura > Amphiura filiformis. The sequence goes on along the minus strand of NC_092634.1, from coordinate 27,420,600 downwards.
CTAAAAATGCCTTTCACGGTGACCCAAACTATTTACAAGACCTCTTCTGCATTGAGGCTGGCCTTCCCTTTTAAAGGGAATTTTTATTGATGTTAGACCAAATTGACTAGGGGTTGTGCAACAATTATGAGCCGGGATGGAGTAATATATCCAAACGGCATACCAATTGCTTACCCCTTTCTCGGCCTGTCAAACAATACCCCCCGCCAAAAAGATTTTCTCTCCTCTGAACATGCCAATTGCAGTTGGGAACCCGATTTGCATGGTGTAATGCGACTGTTGCGAGCAGGACATTTTCCCCTGAAATTTTGCATATTTGAACGTTTCTGTACTGTCTTCTTAAGCAATTTTAAAGAGTCTTATGGGAAAAAATTGCCCCTCCAGTGACATAAGCCTACCAAAATTTGCGTTCCCCCCTTTTTATTTTTTTATTTGCTAAATAATTCTAGTCCCCCTCCCCCAAAGTACCCTCCCAAGGGCTCATAATTTCTAATATTGCACAGCCCCGTATTATGATCCTTCATTGGTCCATTTTTTGGTATGGTAGGCCTAAAGATTACGTTCATCATGAACAACGGTGAGGGAGAAACACATTGACGGATAACCATGATAACAACCAAATTAACACAATAAATTTGTGTGACATGTGATTCATCAAACCCAACGGGAAACCTCGAATGGTTTCCTGAATCTATTGTCATCGCATAGAGACAATTTTACTACACAACTGACTAGGCTATTCCAGAAAATAAATGCAATTTAAACAAAAGACATAGAATTTGAAACCCCGGGGGGGGGGCACTTCAATATGGAATGGATATAGGTGTAGGGCAGACGATGGTGGACTACATTATTCAATGTGGCAACAGCCAAAAGCGTAAACAAAACAGACAATATGACGGCAACACTGCCTGCACGATGGACGCAATTATTTTTTCCCGGAGCCAAGATCCGTTTTTAGCTCTATTGGCCGGGTGGCCCCATTACAGAAAAAAAAAAAACAAAATATATTTCCCAGTGCAATATATACATTTTCACATGAAAATAAATAATTTTAAATTCAAAGAAAAAAGAAGAAGAAAAATTTTTAATCACCGCCGGGGAGGAGAATCGATCTCGGGACCTTGTGCGTGGGAGGCGAGCTAATTAACCACTACACTACGTATTCTCATTGACAAACGTAGGGGAAATTTTCAGTATATATCGTAACATATCGTGCGTTATTCATACAAAAAAACTCAAAAAAAACAGTACTTACAATGAGGTTCACTGGCGAACCTCAACGGATTTAGACTGATAAAATAGTGCTTAATAACATACGTACAGTTTTGGAATAATTTTAGACATTTTTGTGTTTACGTGTAAAACCAATGACAACGTCAAAATTGAGCCAATCTTGGCCGGCCCCCCCTGGTGTAGGGCTGGCACTTCCGCACTAAGGGGCATTCGGTGAGAGCAAAATGTAAAAAATATGGGGTCATTGGGTGAGAACATGACCATTTTTTTAAATGGAATCTTTGGGTGAGAGCCGAAACAGCGCCACAGAAACCTCAAAAATCGAGTTTGTATAGTTCTAAATGGCTTCAAAAATCTTTGTTTTTTCAAAATAAGTAACAAAATCAGTGATAAATGAAAGTTGCTGTTCAAACTGAACTTGTAAGGGTCTTTGGGTGACAGATCAAATGAAAAAAATAGGGGGTCTTCGGGTGACAGAGCATGTTGTTACGAGTCGTACTTGACTCAAGGCCAAAATCACCTTTTACCCGAACTCACACGAATGCACAACACACATACACTGTTCGTTTAAGCTAACAAAATCTAAGTCTTTAATTGAAAGCAAGTTTCGTTTGGTACAATATAATGACTACAAATGCACATATACATTAATCAAATATAATCACTCTTTATCTATTTTGTACTTAGCCAGCATTCTTCTTCTTCTTGGTGATCATAAAGTTCTTGTAATGTTCTGGACGACTGATGTAATATATCCCTATTCACGTGTCCTGCGACAATCAGCGAAGTCCTTTGTACACTTGCATTGATAACTCCTTGCGTATAAAATCCTGACACGAAAATGGTGTTCTCCAAACACGTTTACAACTCCTTGCGCAATTCTCCTATACTAAACTCCTTGCGCCGTCCTCCTATGCTAAATTCCTTGCGCCGTTCTCCTATGCTAAACTCCTTGCGCAGTTCTCCAAATTTAACTCCTTGCGCTGCTTTCTCCAAACTTGGTGCTATTTCCTCCTTTCACACAATATCTTCAGGAAGCAGGACTGCGATGCAGCTGTCCCCACTTATTTTGACAGTTGCGTTGAATCAAAATACCAGACTTCAGCAAGTCGACAGAAGAATATATTTCCTTTCTTGGAAGAATAACGTTCTTTGACGTATTCTAGATCTTCTCCGACAACACGTGTAAATAGTAGTACTTTGACTACATAAAATATTTCTGGTTTGTAATTTCCTTTCTTTCAAGGAATTGGACTGCAAGCATAGCCCAGATCAACACTATCAACTGTGAATCATTGTTTACATTTTCTTATTATATACCAAGCTTGGGAAAAAAACCCATTCTATTCTGGGCCATTTACTGCCTTCACATTATGCTCAATCTGGGAATTCCAAAGTCTTAATTATAACATTAACCTTTCACATGACATCACTTCCTGAGGGGAAATCCCATTACATCACTTCCTGAGGGGAATCCCATATATGATGTCATCTCTTTACAATCTGAAGGGGTTTCCAAATATTCCAAATTAGATATGATTCAACTTGTTTTGCTCAATTTGAGAGGGAATTCCCTAAATGTCATCACTCATGTAACTTTGTAAACAAAGATAAATCATCAAATTAAATTACTCAGGGCACATCACACCCTCCCCCTTAAAAGAAGAAAGTTTGAATGTAGTGAAAACTTTCTTAATTGTTTTCTTCTTTTACATCAACTTCAACTTAATGTTAACATTGAGTGCTTAACTCAACACACACAGTGACTACTTGTCACACAAGTTCCTTTTTAAAGGAATTTTTGTTTGTCTGTTTTTATGCAATTCTGGACAAGGCATCAGCCATTACATTGTCTTTTCCCTTAATATGTTTGATGTCCAGATTGTACTCTTGCAAGGTCAAACTCCACCTCACCAGTCTTTGATTTTTGTTCTTCATCCTGTTGATGAAGGTGAGGGATTGTGATCTGTGAAAACAAGCACAGGGTATACTGTGGTACCCAAATACACATCAAAATGTAGCAATGCTAATAGCAATGCTAGACACTCCTTCTCAATTGTGGAGTAATTTCTCTGGTGCTTGTTGAATTTCCTTGAAAAGTAACATATAGGGTGGTCAATTTGATCTTCACCCTCTTGCATCACAACACCTCCACAGCCTATGTCACTGGCATCAACAGTCAACTTGAACTGCTTCTGAAAATCAGGTGCAGTAAGTACTGGTGAACTCATGAGTATTGATTTGACTTTGTGAAAAGCATTTTCACACTGTTCTGACCAAATGAATTTTGCATCCTTCTTCAACAAGTCAGTCAAAGGACTTGCTATCTCTGAAAAGTTTGGACAGAACTTTCTATAATAGCCAACCATTCCTAGAAATCTCATGAGTGCCTTCTTGTTTACAGGTGTGGGGTATTGCTCAATTGCTTCAACTTTGGCTTTGATAGGTTTCACCTGACCTTGACCTACAACATATCCCAAGTATGTGACTGTGGCATGGCAAAACTCACTTTTTACCAGATTGACTGTCAATTGTACTTCAGACAGCTTCTTAAACAATTGATGGAGTTGTTCCATGTGTTGTTCCCAAGTTTGACTGTAAACAATCAAATCATCTACATACGCTTCACATCCCTCTATGTCTGCCACAATTTGGTTTACCATTCTCTGAAATGTTGCTGGTGCATTTTTCAAACCGAATGGCATGACTTTGTATTGGTACAGACCAAATGGTGTACAAAAAGCAGAAATTTCTTTGGCACGGTCTGTGAGTGGAACCTGCCAGTACCCTTTCAAAAGATCAAATTTGCTAACAAATTTTGCATTCCCAATTTTGTCAATGCAATCATCAATTCTTGGAATTGGGTATGAGTCTGTCCTTGAATGAACATTTGCAGCTCTCATGTCTGCGACCAATCGGTATGAACCATCAGGCTTGGGAACAAGAATACATGGTGAACTCCATTCACTACTACTTGGTTCTATGATATCATTGTCTAGCATATATAATTAATCTCATTTTTGAGATGTTCCATTTTCAATGGATTGACTCTGTAAGGATGCTGCTTGATTGGTTTTGTATCACCAACATCTACATCATGAAATGCAGCATTTGTTCTACTTGGCGTATAAGGAAATATATTGTCAAATTTGTGAATCAAATTTGCAATTTGACTTTGTTGATCTTGAGAAAGATGACCTAACTTTGAGTCCAAATTAATGAGCACATCAGAATTGTTCAATTTTACATTATACTCTTTGTGCTCCAGCTCTTTATCCTGGTCAAATGTGACATCAGAATTGTCATCTTTACTCTTGTCTACATTGGCGATTTTGTCTACATCGGCATGTTTGTCTACATTATCAGCATGTTTTATTGTACACACAGGTTTTGGAATGCCACTGTCACCTCTTTCAACATACTCTTTGAGCATATTTATGTGGCATAACTGCCTGCTCTTGCGTCTACCAGGAGTCTTGATAATATAATCTACTTCACCCACTTTTGACTCTACCTCACATGGGCCATGATATCTGGCTTGTAATGGGTGTCCTGGAATTGGAAACAGTACTAGAACTTTGTCACCTGGTTTGAACACTCTCTCTTTGGCATGTTGATCATACCATTGTTTCATTTTGGCCTGACCCTGTTTCAAGTTTTCTTTGGCGATATCAGTTGCTCTGTTAAGCCTATGCTTAAAATTGGAGACATAATCCAATAAATTGATATCTGATTTCTCATTGAGCCACTTTTCTTTCAACAACTTTAAGGGCCCGCGCACTGTGTGTCCAAACACTAACTCAAAAGGACTAAATCCTAAAGTTTCCTGAACAGCTTCCCTTGCAGCAAACAACAACAAGTGTACTCCCTCATCCCAGTCCCTCTGAAATTCCAAACAGTATGTCCTGATCATGTTTTTCAATGTTTGGTGGAACCTTTCTAGTGCACCTTGTGATTCTGGATGGTATGCACTTGAGGTATACTGTTCTATACCTAATTGATACATGACCTGCTGAAATACTCCAGAAGTAAAGTTTGATCCTTGGTCTGACTGTATGGACTTGGGGAGCCCCACAAATGTGAAGAACTTAGTTAAAGCTTTCACTATAGTCACTGCTTTAATATTTCTCAAGGGTATGGCTTCAGGAAAGCGTGTTGACGCGCACATAATTGTCAGGAGGTACCGATTACCTAACTTAGTCTTTGGTAGGGGGCCTACACAATCAATAATAACCCTACTAAATGGTTCATCAAAGGCTGGAATTGGCTTCAATGGAGCAGGAGGTATTTTCTGATTTGGCTTCCCTACTACTTGGCATATGTGACATGTTTTGCAATATTCAGAAACATCTTTTCTGAGAGTGGGCCACCAAAAATGTCTCAGAATTCTTTCATGAGTTTTCTTAACACCCAAATGCCCTGCCATGGGACTATCATGTGCTATGTTAATAACTTCAGTGTGGTAGACTTTTGGTACCACAATTTGGTGCACTACCTTCCACTCTTCGTCGGCAGGTGCATCAGGAGGGCGCCACTTTCTCATTAGCACATCATCTTGTTTGTAAAAACAGACAGAATTTTGTTCTGCTTCTTCTAGGGTCAATGCCCTTTGATTGATCTCTTTGAGTTCTGGATCATTTTGTTGCTCCAGAATTAGCTTGTCATGACTTAATGGGTCTCTCAATGTTTCCCCTATTTGTTCATGCTCAGAGGCTGTGTCATTTTGAGGGGTCTTTTTATCCCCTGGAGAAGGAAGTTTATCTTCTTTCTCATTCAACTTTGACACAAATGTGTCTTCCAAACTGTAGCCTATGTCATCAATTTGGTTGTCGTCAATTGTTTCTACAGAGGCCTTCTTACTCATTGCCCGTGTCACTGCACATGCAGGAAATATCTCCTTTTCCTCACTACTATCATCCTGTAAACAGGGCTTATCTGTGACTATTGGGTCAGGAACAACCTTCCCCCCTGCCAGATCATTTCCTAGCAACATGGACACTCCTTTGACTGGCAATTCATGTCTAACTCCTATGGTTACAGGACCAGAAACCAAGTCAGATGTCAAGTTAATTGTGTGGAGAGGTACACTAAGTATTTCCATCCCAATACCCTGGATCAAAGCATTACCAGTTGAACTATCCTCATTAAAGGGCAAAGTTCCTTCCAGAATCATAGACCGTGCACAACACGTATCTCGCACAATCTTAATGGGCTTTGGACTACCATTATCACCAAGTGATACTACTCCCTCTAACACAAATGGTTCAAATTCTTCACACACCTTGTCTGTTTCACCTCCCTTTGTGGGAATTCTTGTTTTTTGATTTGACTGACTTGTTTCTTTGACTCAAGTGACACTGCACATCCTACAGTATTACTAGCAGTTTGCTGCTGTTTTTGTGCATCTTGTTTGGCTTTTAAGCTCCGACACATGGTCACTGCATGTCCTGGTTTCTTACAGAAATTGCAAACTAATTGGGATTTAAATTCAGTCCCACCTGTTGGTCTGGTACCTGAACTCCATGGGGTCCCTCTACCACCAGTACTATGCTGTGAATTAGACCAGGATCTGTGATTAGACTGAGATCTCCCTTCTTGTGTACCACCCTGATTTGCTCTAGGTTGGTTATGGCTGAACCTGTTTGAATAACTTCTGTTATGACTACTCGCATTCAATTCGTGAGTTAAGCCATAGTCGTCTGCCATTGTCGCCGCGTCACTTAGCGTCTTAATTTTGCTAGCGCTTTCATCCAAGTGGGTTTTAATGTCAGCGTGGACACATTTTTTGAACTCTTCTATAAGAACCAATTGCTTAAGTTGGCCGAAATCATCTTTGACTTCTTTTGAACCAAGCCACCTGTCAAACATGTGTTCTTTTACTCTAGCAAATTCTACATGGGTTTGATCTGCTTGCTTTCTTGAATCTCTGAACTTTTGTCTGTATGCTTCAGGCACCAGTTCATAGGCCTTAAGGACTGCCTGTTTGACTTCTTCATAATTGTTACACTTCTCTATTGGTAGAGCTGAGTAAGTTTCCCTGGCCTTCCCCACAAAACTACTTTGTAACAGTAGGGTCCAATGCTCTGGAGGCCATTTCAAATTTGTAGCTACCTTTTCAAAATGTTGGAAATACTCGTCAACATCTTTTTTTTGAATTTAGGCACCAGCTTTACATACTTTGTAACATCAAACCCTGACTTTGAGGAGAAACTTGATGAGTATTTGTCACCTAGCTTTGCCAACTTCTCTTGTTCAAACTTGTACTTTTCTTCAATTTCTTTTTGTTTCAAATTTTCTTCCATTTCCAACTTTTGATTTTCAAGTTCCAATTTTGCTACCTTTTCCTTTTCTTCTCTTTCTAATTTGTGGTGCTCAAGCGCCATCTTTTCTTGGCGTGCTTTTTCTTCCATTTCTAATTTCTTGTTTTCCATGTCTAATCTTTCTTGTTTTTCTTTATTTTGCATATCTAGCTTTTGCATGTCCAACTGCAATTGCATTTTCATTTTTTCCATTTCCACCTGAACTTCTAGTTCTTTCAACTTTACTGCATCCCCGATTTCAGTTTTGACCTCTTTTCTCTTCTCCAAAATGGATTCTTCAAAATACTCTTCATCAACCAAAACATCAATTAAGGCATTTTTGATTATTTGTTTTCTGTTGGCTTGCTTTACATCCAATTCATAGTATTTTGCAAATGCTACTAAATCAGGTTTCTTCAACTTATCAAACTTCTCCCAATCTATAGTTTCAAGAAGCTCTTCTGCTTTGAACTCTTCCATACTGTACTTTCACTTTCAAGACTCAGTATATTAATGTTAACTTTTTTTACAGTGTATTTCCCGGACGACAAGCCCCCAATTTTGTTACGAGTCGTACTTGACTCAAGGCCAAAATCACCTTTTACCCGAACTCACACGAATGCACAACACAAATACACTGTTCGTTTAAGCTAACAAAATCTAAGTCTTTAATTGAAAGCAAGTTTCGTTTGGTACAATATAATGACTACAAATGCACATATACATTAATCAAATATAATCACTCTTTATCTATTTTGTACTTAGCCAGCATTCTTCTTCTTGGTGATCATAAAGTTCTTGTAATGTTCTGGACGACTGATGTAATATATCCCTATTCACTTGTCCTGCGACAATCAGCGAAGTCCTTTGTACACTTGCATTGATAACTCCTTGCGTATAAAATCCTGACACGAAAATGGTGTTCTCCAAACACGTTTACAACTCCTTGCGCAATTCTCCTATACTAAACTCCTTGCGCCGTCCTCCTATGCTAAACTCCTTGCGCCGTTCTCCTATGCTAAACTCCTTGCGCAGTTCTCCAAATTTAACTCCTTGCGCTGCTTTCTCCAAACTTGGTGCTATTTCCTCCTTTCACACAATATCTTCAGGAAGCAGGACTGCGATGCAGCTGTCCCCACTTATTTTGACAGTTGCGTTGAATCAAAATACCAGACTTCAGCAAGTCGACAGAAGAATATATTTCCTTTCTTGGAAGAATAACGTTCTTTGACGTATTCTAGATCTTCTCCGACAACACTGGTAAATAGTAGTACTTTGACTACATAAAATATTTCTGGTTTGTAATTTCCTTTCTTTCAAGGAATTGGACTGCAAGCATAGCCCAGATCAACACTATCAACTGTGAATCATTGTTTACATTTTCTTATTATATACCAAGCTTGGGAAAAACCCCATTCTATTCTGGGCAATTTACTGCCTTCACATTATGCTCAATCTGGGGAATTCCAAAGTCTTAATTATAACATTAACCTTTCACATGACATTACTTCCTGAGGGGAAATCCCATTACATCACTTCCTGAGGGGAATCCCATATATGATGAAAACTATTTACAATCTGAAGGGGGTTTCCAAATATTCCAAATTAGATATGATTCAACTTGTTTTGCTCAATTTGAGAGGGGAATTCCCCTAAAATGTCATCACTCATGTAACTTTGTAAACAAAGATAAATCATCAAATTAAATTACTCAGGGCACATCACAATGTGTTTGAAAAAATATGGTGTCTTTGGGTGACAGCGACGCTGAAAAAGGGGGTCTTAACAGCCCTACATACGCGTCACCTCCAAAGATGGAGTGCCCCCCCCCCCCCCGGGTTGAAACCCTCATAAAACAAAGTCTTTGTTTGAGACGTTCATATCATCAGTGCCTCAAAATTTCCCTCTTAAAGGTCATATATATTGCTCGGACAACATCATATCATTGGCAAGCTAATATTATGAGGACAATTATGAAAATGACTCCTTTTCTGAAAAAATAAGACGTTTAAAATTGATGTTCCGCAAAAACCAACTTAAGCGATGAGTTCCTTCGAGCGAGACAGATTTGACCTAGAAAAAAGTTGACGTCATGAAATGAGATGTGCCTGCTTTTAGAGAAGTGACTATAAACATTCTCAATGCACAGAACGTATACTGTTGTTGTTCTCAGAAAAAAACTCTGAATTTAGTATTACAAATTTAGTGGTTTTTAAACATGGATAAATCAGCCGCTTCTTTTTTTATATATTAGTAAATTGTGATATTCCAATTCATATTTATATCAATATCATGAGAAATATTTGGACTAAAAAATAAAAAAAATATTTTGAGCTTAGAATTTCAGCGTGATTAATATGAGACTGTAAACCTTGTTAAGTTCACAAACTCATGTATCTGATTTCCTTGTGCGATATTGCAATGCTATAGGTATTATAGTTTCAACAATTAATGGGTTTTTAGCGGGTTCGCAGTCGGACAAGTTTATAACTGTCAAGCTTTCGTCAGGAGTAGCTCTGACTTCTTCAGGACAAAGTACCTAAGAATGAGACATATAGACCGCCCCTTGTCTACTGATGACTCTGAAAAGAGCCGTTCACTGAAGACTGCTCCTTGTCAACAGAGAACAAGGTTTTGGTGGCTCTGAAAAGAGCCGTTTACTGTTTACTGCTAAACCAAATTTAGCAGATAGGCGAGGTCTGCTTGTTTCTGTGGACAAGGGGCAGTCTTCAGTGAACGGCTCTTTTCAGAGCCACCAAAACTTTAAAAAAATCAGCAGACAGGCGAGGTCTGCTTGTTTCTGTAGACAAGGGGCAGTCTTCTAAGTTTAAACATTTTGAAATTTTTGGTAAAATTTTTTGAATGTCTAAAAATGGTGTCAAAATACTCTACAACACTTGTCCGATACATAAAAGTGGTTTTAGGTTAAAATTCGCCCAAATAATTAAGTTCAAAAATTTTGAAATTTTGGGGTCAAAAAAAAACCGGTCTCAAATGACTCCAGTACCCTTGATCGATACAGAAAAACGATTAAAAGTGTAATATTCAACGTAATAACGAATGTCTAATCTCTAATTTCGAGTCAACTTCACCGTGCCACGGTATCAGGTGGCAGCGGATGTGAGGTCGCAATTTGCATTTTATCTCATTGGTATTACAGCATGTGTCGTAAATGTACGCTCTCAAATATATGTGACGTGTCATGTCAAAATCAGACATTTTTGGGCAGGTTATAAATTTTGACGTTTTACATATCTTAAATATAGAGATATTTTGCGCCATAACGCCATTTTCCCCAATGAAATCGGACATTCCTAAGCGAAGATAATGAGTTCGTAAGTTATGGTAATATAAAATTGGAAATTGAGATATAAAAATATTATTGACAATGTTGAGAGTAGGAATTACCATGAAAAATGTCGCAAAAATTGAAATACAAGATGCCAGTTATATTCCGGTCTGAAACTATCAGAAAATATTTTTAACAAAAATAACATCACAAATTCGCAACAAACACAAATTGTAAAAAAAATCACCCGGGCAGATATTTGGCTATTTCTCCATTTACGATCCTGCCCAAAAGTGTCTGCTGTTGACATGATACGCAACATATTTAGACTGACCTGGCAATGTCCCATGTGTGTTTTATCTGGTAGTAATTTGATTGATGACATAAATAACATTCAAAACCCACTCATATTATTTCTTGGTCATAATACTATAAAATGGGGGAGAAAAGGCTAATTTAATTTTGCCTCCTTCAGAGTTATAATCGAGACTCGAAATTTAGACCCAATTTCGAGTCTCGTTATTTTACAGAAAACTGACCTTTTTTAATGGATAAATGACATTCAAAACCCATTATTATTTCTTGGTCATAATACTATCAAATGGGCGAGAAAAGGCTAATTTAATTTTTCCTTCTAGAGAAGAAATAATATGAGTGGGTTTTGAATGTCATTTGTTCATTAGTAAAGGTCAGTTTTCTAGAAATGACGAGACTCGAAATTGGGTCTAAATTTCGAGTCTCGATTATAACTCTCTAGGAGGCAAAATTTAATTAGCTATTTATCATCCACTTTATAGTTTTTTGACCAAGAAATAATATGAGTGGGTTTTGAATGTCTTTTGTTCATTAGAAAAGGTCAGTTTTCTGTAAAATAACGAGACTCAAAATTGGGTCTTAATTTCGAGTCTTGATTATAACTCTCTCGATAACTCGATATTATAAACTCGAAACTCGAAATTTGACACTCGATACTCGAAACTTCAAATATGAGACTCGAAACTCGAAATTTTACACTCGATACTCGAAATATGAGGCTCAAAACTCGAAATATGAGACTCGAAACTCGAAATATAAGACTCGAAGCTCGAAATATAAGACTCGAAACTCGAAATATGAGACTCGAAACTCGAAATATGAGACTCGAAACTCGAAATATAAGACTCGAAACTCGAAAAATGTAACTCGAAACTCGATATATGAGACTCGAAACTCGAGACTCGAAAATTTGACTCGAGACTCGAAACTCGAAGATAAGCAACACACCGACCTTACAACTCCTGAACTAAGCACTGTAGAAAAATATGACAATTGACTTTTTGGGTCGCCAGCTACGGCTGGGCCCCTATATTGGCATGACTATGTAAAAAGCTTCTAATTTCACTCTTGCAATATTTACTTTGCAAATATTTTGCTTAAAGTATGCCCAGCTTAAAAAAAACCCCACAATTTGCTTGGATTTGATTTTATAATTGTTTACTAATCTGCACGGGATGAAATCTTGGATTTATAAAAACACCAAATAAACCGAGACCTTTGTATGGCTTAAACCAGTTTACCGCCTCTTAGAACCCGATTGACGGTGACATTTGACCATAAGGTTAATAACGAGGCAGTGAAACGCCTCTTAAACCGATGGCCTTTGTTTGTTAATGACCATACAATCCATATAGTGGTTATTGCCAAAGTTGCAATATGGTGGCCCAATTGGGCGACAAACTGTATGCAAACAACACGACATACCAATTATACATGTTCTGCATTGTTGTATTGTAAAACACTGAAGACCAGAATCAACGTAAATGCCATCGAAACTGCGTATGTGTTTAGTTGAGTTGTATTCACATTGATTTGCTTTCGTTATTCATGAGTGATTCGGGAATGGGTTTAATTTCATGGCAACCAGCGTTTTGTTATGAATACATTTGGCACACGTGCATGAGAACTTCACATGTACAGATATACAAGAGCATGTTACCTAAGGTCAAAGAAGAATGCCCTAATTGGTCTATTTACGAGGTCATGCATTGATCATGCACTGGTCATCCAAAAATCGGACCTTATTATCAGCCCGACAAATCAGGCATGTATTCTATGACGTTACTTAACATGTCAGTATATTCTCATTCAATGCCTAACACTGCATATTGAATGAACGTGAAACATTCACTGTCAAAACCCATAGTTACTTTCCACATTAACATACATTTTTATACTTCGTTTTATTAAGCTAAGTTACTTCACATATGTGTATGATTACAACGTTTACAATTTCTACTATAAATACATATTGTTTCACACACATACCTCAAAATTATTCCTTTTCAAACCGCTCTCATACCATGTTGATTATCGATACCCTGTATATATTTTATATCGATGTCAATTCGAAGCAATTCAAGTACCATCATTTACAGTACGTACATATTTTAAGTTTAAGGCAATAGTTTCACCATCTATATAACTACTTATACCATGTAGGCCCTATATGTTTTATATCAGATCCAAACAGTTCTAACCAATTGACAAACCATCATTATACAATATACATTTTTTAAGCATTTTCGTACTAGCCTGAATGGTTCCAGCAGCTTCAAATGTCTGCCTCTTCATACAATGTATATGTACAAAATTAGAATTAATATATATTTTTGCACAAACATATCTCAGGATTAATGTCAAGCTTTCACCTTTAAGTCTTTCATCATGTTTATAACTGACTTGACAAACACATGTAACGTTCCATGCACCTTTACTACAACTCTAGTCTAATATATTGTTATGTCATTTCAAATTTAACACTTCTAAGAAATTACTTCAAATTATTTACATACTATGTAAATGAACGTTACTGCAGGGTCTACGTGTACTTCATAAATTATGCACAACCACCAGTAACCAACCAGAATCTACAACACAAAGCAATATTATCCATTCCTTCTAATGACATCCATGTTTTGTGCTTATGTACTAAATGTTTATGTCAACGTAATAACTACATCACAACTACAATACATGTGTCCATCGTACTTATTTGCGTTTTCTATACTATCCATCATACCCTCCCTAACGAAATTCAACAATATTCCCCCCCCCCAAAAAAAATCCCCCACCCTACAAGATCACAAATTGAAACGGAAGGTTCGATCAAATTCCATTTAGTTCATCCAAAACAGCCCTGTCATACACCTTCCCCACTCAAACACATTTCTCTTGCATTTATTCATCTTCTACTCTTTCCCAGAAAAAATCATTAAAATACCAAATCTAAACACCATGAATTTCGCCATATCACGTCCAGACTCACTTTGGGCACCCCATTCCTTTTTTAAAGGATTTTTGATTATTCCCTGTAATGAGAAGAACAATTTGAGATACATAATAACATGATGGGACTGTTTTTAAGTTCTGGCCCCACTGTCACCTTCGACCCCTCGTGGGAACCACAAGGGGCATAGAAAAAAATGGAACCAATCAAATTGTTATCCTTTCAGGTTTAAGCACAGATTCTAGAACCTGTGGTTAAAGGATGCAAAAAAAAACATTGGTTCCACTAATGTAGCAAAAGAAAATCCCAAACCCATACCGCTCTAAACTACATAACTGTTGTCGCGAGCATCACTTGCTACCTTACCTCTACAAACTTACAGAAATCTTGGCAAAATGTGAATCTAGCCATATATTTTCATCTCTTCAGACGAGTTAGAATGACAATGATTGCAGTCAACACAGTTGTCAAGAGAATTTAATATCCCAATGCATTGCCATTTATTGCGATCCTAACACGTACTAAAAATAAATAAATGTAGATATTTATATAGCGCTTTATGCCGTAAACAGCCTCAAAGCGCTTTACATTTATTCCGCCGTTATTAGAATATGTCGGAACCACGTTTGCAGCCTACAAGTGGCGCAGGGTCCATCAGTACAACGACTGTGACTACCCCTAACAGCTTCCCATTGCACCTGGGTGGGGTGAGGCAAGCGAGGCAAAGCGCCTTGCCCAAGGGGGCAACACGGTGGTGGGATGGGGAATCGAACCCACGCACGTCAAGCAAGCTCTCAGATTATGAGTCCAAGGCCTTAACCACTGAGCCACCGTGCCCTCACTACATGAAACTACATCCTTACTACATCAAATGCATGGGCATCGAGCCTTCGAGCTACCCATCTAGCTAAAGACCAATAGTTAACTGCTTCATACAATCCAAATCAATTGATCTACTCATGTTTTTAGTCAAAAACGTTTCAAGTAATTTCCTGTAGTCAATACGGGATATATAAGTTGATGGTTACGCAATTAATACAATAATAACTATTCATGTTGCCTACAAGAAAACATTTTCTTAAGCCGTTTTCGGAACAACGGATTTGTTGCGACATAGAGAAAAGGATTTATTGCCGAATTAAGCCAAATTAAATATTCAGTAAAAAATGCAAACGCTGTTATTACACTGTTAGCGGACACAAGTTCCAATATGATGACTATATTATACGGCGTATAACAGAGTAAAAAGTTACAACTAATAGGGTGAGAGTTATCGCGGCTTTGCGATCTTTATGAAGGCTTTGTCTTGAAACATTGACAGAAATATCTGCTTCATTCCTCGCTGGCATTGGCAATTGGTTTTGATTCCTACCCATATTAGTGGAAAGAGTAGGAATTTGAACATCTCCAGGTTGTACAGATTGTGCTCTTTTGCGAATGATATAAAATAGTTTGATGTTAAAATATGCAAGAGCAAAGACAGGAATAATAAAAAGTACGTTGATTTCAAATATGGTTAAGCTTATATAGTAATTTGCTGGGAAATCACAGTCGACAGTATAATCAATGTTGCGCTCTCCTGTTATGGGCTCTACAAGAAGCACTGTGAAGAAGCAGAATCCGAATGAAAGGACCCAAGAAGCGACAATGATCAAAATCACACGGTTTCGTGTTTGTGAACGCATGTAGTTTTGAATATCGTTAACCATGAAATGTCTATCCCAACTTATTATCATCATGGTGAGCGTGGATTCAATGGTTACGCCATAGTCGATAACAATCCACCACTTGCACACGTATTCACCGAAAATCCAATCACCATAATGCATCCACAAATTAAGCCACGGTAAACTCAGCAGGCCAACGTTCAAATCTGCTAAGGCAAGATTCATAATCAGAATGTTCCCAGGTTTACTGTAAATATTTTTGTCGCTTAAAAATACAATAATTGTCAGTAAGTTTCCACCCGATGTCAGCACAACATTTAGCCACAACAGGAAGAATACAGCAGGATGAAGAGTGTCGCTCGCGTGTGTGTTTTTCTTCCAACGATGATTCTGTCGGAGTTTGGTTGTTAAAGCTTAAAATAAGCGAAGCCATGTTTGAGTAAACTTGGTAGAGGCACAAACATGTAGTAATGACACTCGAATGGAAGTTACTATCTATCTACGAACCGACTTGTAATGCAATGATCAAGATGATAGTTTATTATTAATATACGAATGCTTGAAAACGATATTTGCAATTGAAGACCTGAGCGCAAGAAGACGGTAAGTCCATTTGGCCCCTCAACATGTATACACTAAAGATACGTATAGTTTCTTAGGGTTTTATAATGTTTAATACATAAGGTTGTGAAAGATTTGTTTTGGCCCCTGAACATGTATAAAACATTACCAAACTATACGAAACTATGCGGAACTTTAGTGTATACATGTTGAGGGGCCAAGTGGACTTACGGTCTTCTTGCACTCAGGTCTTTAATTAATAATAGCTAGTCATTCAATCTGCGTAACTTGAGTGAGTTTTGATTTCTTTAGTTTACTCTGTGGTAATGATCAATGAACCGTCAATGTACAAAGTCTTGAAATCCAAAGATGTGTACAAAGAAATGTAAAGGAATTAGAAACACTAAATACCTCGAATATCTATCTTTTATGAGAGAATATCCATGCACTTTTCTTAAATCAGCATGATAAAAGTACTTTGTTATCGCAACCCTGACGGCATGAAAACTTGGCCTTGGTTACATGTTATTTAATATAGACAGGCTTGTTAATCAAGTAGGCATGATTGCCAACACAGATGTGTTGCCAATTATAATGATGACTAAAGACTTATTATGCAATAGAATAGTACGCGTTATTTTGAAAAATGCCCGGGGACAAATGCGATGTATGTTTTAATTATAGCATGACTAGCTAGGAAATAACAAGGTTGTTGACAATGTTTATACTGCCACAAAGGGCTTGATTATCCAATGTAGCATGTTATATAGTACTCTTAATAACATATGTATAATGTGGTTGAATTCACTACTAAAGAGTTTGTTCAGGCCCGTACGCAGGATTTGTTTGGAGGGTGCTGATTTTGAAAAGTGGACTTTTTTCAAGGGGGTGCGATTTTGTGAAAAGTGGATTTTCTTCCCAAAATTTCGACCTTTTTTGACCAAAAAAAGCGTAAAAAAATGACTTTTTTGAAAATGTTGGTACCTTTTGTATACTTTTGCAAATTTGGCCTGCGAACGGGCCTGAGTATGTTGTATGAACACAAGCGCGGTATAGACAGGCGCCAGCCCCTCCCTCCTCCAAAAAAAAAGGGAAAGGAAAGGAGAGAAGAGAAGAGAAAGGGGAAAAAAAGGAGAAAAAGCGGGAAAATATAATTACGTTATTATACTCGTATAAAGAAAAATTTTAATACTTGATGTATTAAAAACCTCGCGTCGAGGCAAAACGCGACGAGGTTTATTTGCCCGTAAGAGAGCTCTATTGTTCCGCTATTGTATCCGCTATTGTATCCACTATTGTATTCTATTCATAAAAGCTACTGCAAGAATCGCGGCAATCCCTGATATCGCTGGTGTCTACCACCGGCGTTTCGCATTTATTAACATTCAAAATGATCCGATACTCTTACATTTATAGACTTATTCGTGCTTTTTATATAATATTCAGAAATTACAATTATGAAAACTACAAACTTTGAAAGTGAAAATATATTACCATCGAAAATATATCATACTTAAATTCTATAGAATCTATAGAGGCATTGCATGTGATGTATCATCCCGTAAATATGGCAGACTACTCAAATGCATTCAACAAAAGCATGATTGCAATCTACCGTGACTGTTCGTCTCACTCACATAACCTTGCACTACGATCAAATAGGTTGATGACAACATTTGATTGAATGGACTGTACTCCGCCATAACTACGGTGAAGGACACCGGTTCAAATCCTTTGTTTGGAGCCAATCAATAATTTCATGCAGGGCCTCTATAGATACCCAACCCAGAAGTGCCCATTTATTTTCTAATTTTTTTTTTCGCGCCCAAATATCCCCGCAAATATCTTATACACGGTTTTATTGATTCATTTTGGGCTTACCAAAAGTTAGAAGTCGTCAAAAATGGCAACATCCATTGATAGCAATGGTTGAGTAATCATTTTCTAAACACTAGATAAAAAGACAGCTTTGTACTACAGAGAAGATGTGAGGAAAAGGAGATAGATCCAGCTATCCTCAAACAAAATATGTGTGCTGCCGCTCATTCAAAAGTAATCACGCTACTCAGGTTTAACAATAAAATACAATAAAAGGGTTCGAACCCATGATGGGTGTGATACACAACTTGCTGCTTAATAGTTTTAGGGGAAGGTCAGTGTCTGTATATCATCATACTATGCATACCATGCATGCAGACCCTAACATCCAGTTATATTTCAAATAAAATATGACCGAAGTTCCATGGCAAATTATAAATTCGCTTGTTGACTCTTTCAACCTCTACGATTTATGATACAGACTATTTTCAATTATCTAAATATCTTTATTAGCTTTGCAGGAAATGACAGGAAAATACATACAGCAACAAAATAAACATGATCAACAATCATCCCTTTTCTAACAAAATCCTAAAACACTCTCCCTAAATAATTATAATTCGAAATAATAACACCTATTCATTTATTCATTATAAACCTCTCGCAAACTGGAATGTGTATGTGGTGAATTGTAATTTTAATAACCGATATATGCTAAGGAAACAAACAGGTACTGTAATATTATTCAAAATCAAGAATAATATCAAACAAATCCTCCTACTCGAACAGTACACTTAATTTAGGCCCGGGATTTAGGCCTGCATTATGATTATAGACGAATCCAACGAGCCAAGTCATGGTCAGCATTTGGTCGGACATCTTTGGGTAGCCGCTAGCACCAACCTGGTGTTTTGAGCGTCCAATTGTGCAAATTTAAAAAGCCGCCTAACACCTAGGTTAATAGAATAATATATATAATAGAGATAATTCCGCAGGTAATCCCATCGCATCTATTCATACAGAGTCTTTTTGTTCGCAAGTACATCAATGCATAGATACCGCGTGTAGTTAATCCGATTATTATGTATTAAGGTGTAAAACGGGTGCCGCCAAGGCCGAATCATTTCACATTTTGAGTGCATTGTAGCCGACGGCTACCCAACTAAAGGCTGCTAGTCAGGTGTAGGAATGCGTGAATTTAGATTCATCTATAGAGGAATCCAAATACACGCATTCCTACACCTGACTAGCAGCCTTTAGTTGGGTCCCCGATCGCTACAATGCATCCAAAATGTGTAATGATTCGGCCTTGGCGGAAATTTTAAACTGCATTCCATCACCCGTTTTACACCGTCCGCGAAAACACATAAGTCCCCAATATTTTGCCAGGGGGGTGGTCCATACAATCACCCCCCAATGTTGACGCCTGATAATGGGTTTCTGACCAAATTAACCTCATATTTGCCAATTTTTTGCCCCCAAAGTGCAAATTTTCACGCGCTTCGCGCGCATTTATTCTACTTTTATACCATTATTTCATCAGTTTAGCTTCAAAATAGCAAAATTCGCCAAAAGGTGCTGCATTGACTATACTTGATTTTTTTTCAAACTCCACCCCTCCCCCAATATCAAAATAGAAATCTACGCCACTGAGCAGAGTAATTTACTGCGTGATGTCATCATGGCTGCAGCTGCAATTATTAATATAAATAAACGCAATAGAGGGGTCAATTGGAATGACAAGGAAACATTGGCTATCCTCAAAATTTGGAGAGACACGGAAAGTATTTCTGGGATAAAAAAAAAGCTTTGGGAGGAGATAGCCACGCTATTACATGACAAGGGGGGATTCCCCATACGGTCGGGGAGCAGATACATGCTAAGATAAAGGCACTGAAAACTCTCCATCGCACCCTCCATGATCGGGTAAAAAGTTCAGGCGCAGGATCAATTGACCATCCTTATTGGGATGACCTACACGAGTTTCTAGGGGGGGGGGGGGTAGCAAATATAAACCCTCCAGAGGGCTCGGGGGGGGCAGTATGGCCCTGGAAGTAGATGGAGATGACATTATTAAGCCATAAGCATGATAATAGAAAGGCATTTAATTGGATTTTATAAGATGATTAGGGGGGGGGTCCCAAATATACGGAAAGAAAAATAGGGGGTGTCATAAAATATTTTTGATGACCAAAATGTAGGAGTCACAACAAAACATGACTACAGATAGTGTGTTTATTTTATTCCAAAAGACTGATGCATGTTGGGGTGCAAACGGTGGGGGGGTCATAAAATCTTTGCTGACGAAATAGGGGAGGTCGCAATTTTATTGAAGCCCCCCAAGAAAAAAATAGCATGATGATGGGAGTCATTGTTATTTTTTTATTTTTGTCATTTTTTCAAAGATGTCCACCATGTAGGGCATACATTGTATAAAATGCGATTTAAATGGGATTTATGACCGGTAATAGGCTTATCGGACATAACACGTCGGACATACGCTGGCGAAGTTACGCAATTTATCGGATTTATTACCATAGCAATAGGTGAAAACAATTTTGAACATATAGATTGAATACAATACTGGTCTTTTCAAAGATACTAATCTTACAGGTGCAAGTAATCATCATGATTCACCTATTGCTATGGTAGTTAATCCGATTATTACGTAACTTCGACAGCGTATAGCGCTATTGCCAACAAATGTGGACGCGCTAAGGCTGAGTTCACATAGAAGTATACGGTATACGGTATTCGCTATACGAAATACGCTCATTCGATCAGGCTGAGTTCATATCCCGGTTCATATAGGAGTATACTATGTGAACTCAGCCTGATCGAATGAGCGTATTTCGTACAGCGAATAGCGAGTATGTCAGTTTACCCATTTTCTTCGTCTTATCAAATGCTTGTAACTTTACTTTTTGAGGTCACATTGCATTCAATGAGGTGTCATAATGTGCAGAATTAGATAGTGCATCTATTAAAAAAATGAATTTGCCCACCATATGGTTTAGGTTTTTAAAATTTGGACGGTATACGCTGCACTAAAATCGAACACGCGCGATTCCCACTATACTATACAATACGCAGGTATACGGCCTTTTCGAATAGCTCTTATGTGACCCGGTACTATGAAATTACCTTGCTCGATTTAATCTATACGCGTGCACCTGCAAAACGTGCATCGTATACCCGAATAGTATACTTCTATGCGATCGTAGCCTTATGTGACCCGGTACTATGAAATTGCCTTGCTCGATTGAACTATATACGCGTGCACCTGTGAAACGTGCACCGTATACCCGAATAGTATACTTCTATGTGAACGCAGCCTAAGGGATTAGCGGAAATATTTAATTCGATCGGACATAAGCCTAGATAAAATATTACCGGTAATAAGTGCATTTGTGAACACAGCTTTACACCTAGAGAAGGTCGAGGAGGATTAATAGAATAATACAATAGAGATAATTCCGCAGGTAATCCCGTCGCATCTATTCATAGATGTACAAATGGATGAACAAAAGGACTGCATGTATGAATAGATGAGACAGGATTACCTCTATTGTATATTATTATTCTATTAACCCTCCTCGTCTTTGCATCTTCTCTAGGTGTTAGGCGGCTTTTATTTGCACAATCGGGTGCTCAAAACCCCAGGTTGGTGCTAGCGGGAAACCAAAGATGGCCGACCAAATCCTGACCATGACTTGGCTCGTTGGATTCGTCTATAGACCTAAGGTAAAAATACTTGAAGAGATAACAAGAAACCTTTCGTGCTTGGCTAGTGCTTGGCTGATCATTGCTGGATGAAGGTCATATTGATCTATTACGTGAGTGAAATCAAACACCGTGTCCTCGGCTTTCAATTACATGGCAAATTCATTTTGAGACCCCACTACATTCACAAGGCATGTACTCAGCCGTGAAAAATGTTATTGTTTCAAATGGGATGTCATTGTTAAGGGAGTATTGTAGCTATCCAGGGATATGCAACACGATATGAATATGTCACAAATAATTGGAGATACAGATGCTTGAAAAAACTTTCCAAACCTTTGTTGAGGAGTTTAGTCATTAATATGTCGTTTCCAGTCCCTGGCTGAACTATTGGGTTCAGCTATTTTTTTTAAATAATTCTTTTACCCCATGTAGCTGATTGGGGTGGTTACGGGTCGTGAAAACCACTAACCGCGAAATGAGGATATCGAACATAGACCCCCGCAGGGCTACCAAAAACTGCTAACCGCGAAATATGGATATTCAACTAATTTGCCCCTCGAAGCTGTAAAAAACACTCATCGCGAAATATGGATATCCAACTAGTTTGCCCCGCAGGGCTACAAAGAACCACAAACCGCGAAATATGGATATCCAACAAGTTTGCCCCGCAGGGCTACAAAGAACTGCTAACCGCGAAATATGGATATCCAACTAGTTTGCCCCTCGAAGCCTCAAAAAACCACTCATCGCGAAATATGGATATCCAACTAGGCTACAAAGAACAATTAACCGCGAAATATGGATATCCAACTACTTCGCCTCGCATGGCTACAAAGAACCACTTACCGCGCAATATCTTTTTACCTCAAAAAAAGAATTAATATCTACCAAAAAACGTTTCAAAACGTAAAAAGGGGCCAAGTTTAAAAAATCTTTCCTGTGTGGCTTTTCACCCTTTTTTAAACTTGGTCCCATTTATGAAAGTTTCTAAAGACCCATACGAAGTCATCTTTAGGCTACTTGTTTGTTTTCTTCGTTGTCAGTGTTCATTTTGTAGAGTAAGTTAACTAATGTTCGTGCTTGATTGAAGTTTTTCCGTAAAGACGTTATAATGTATTTTGATTTAAGCAAAAGTAGCAAATACTCACTTTGTTAAATTCTTCATCGTCTTGTGCGATTCTGCGCCTTATGTACAGATGTAGGGCCTATGTAACAGGTTGACAGACAGTCAATTTGCTAAGTATATATAATACTCTACTACTCTTTATGAACACGCAATATAATGAAACATAAACCTTCAAATGTTTTTGATAATACATAGCCTACGTCATATTGCACCGCTTTCGAACAGTCTTAAACCTAATTGAATTGTTGCATGTAGAAATTAGGACTCATTCTTCATGTTATTACGGTACTACTTAACTGAATGGGATCAAGTTTAAAAAAGGGTGAAAAGCCACACAGGAGAGATTTTTTAAACTTGGCCCCTTTTTACGTTTTGAAACGTTTTTTGGTAGATATATTATTGCCAAACCAAAACCTATGTTCTTATCGACAGAGAGCGTGAATGTAAGGCCACAAAACCTCATAATAAATTCACAACTAAATCGTGATCGTGCCATAACACAAAACCCAAAATCGCACATCTAGTCCGGGAGCAAACTACCCAGTTTATAAGTCCCGTGGCCTTTTGATGAAGACAATGTGCCACCTATCCTAGCATGTTGTTTGGGTCCCAAGTAACATATTTATACATGTTCAAAATGGCCACCGAAATCAATTTATTTCCTTCAAACATACAATAAGCCTACATCAATCTGTTAACATGCTTGGCGTGGCATCAAAGTCCATATGAGCTGCGCTTTTGATTTGTTCGTGTAAGGGTACACTTCCCGCATGAAATTCCATCTTCGTGTCTCTCACAACGCCATTTTCCTTTTGATATCCAGTTATGAAAGATGCAACAATAATCATCTTTATTTGGTTTGACGTCACACCAGGGTCCTGATCCGACCAGGTCTGCTTTCGGTGATGGGAGGTTTTATTGCAGGTGGCCTATATATGACTTCTTCTATTCCTCATGTTCCTCTTCTTTCCAACTTTTTCTTTTTTAACCGCTCTTCGATGTTGGATTGCTTTGCTTGTATTTGATCCTGTACTGTTTCATCGCGTTGTACTTTACGCGAAATGATGTCAGAGTTTACTATGAGTTTCTTATGTTTACGTACCTTGCTTGGCGAGTTTCGAGTTGAAGTGAAGATCTTTCAGCTGCTTGTGATTTAGGTGGATTAGTCTTTCCCACAGACTTGTGTTGTCTTTCACGCATATACATTTTCGCCATTAATTCACAGTCCTCATCCCAACAAAGGGTTGATACAGGCCGCTGATGAGACGATGAAATTGCGATTAGTCTTTGTCATCAACCTTGTATTCAACTTCATCAGGATCGTATCTGTCATCATTAGGCAGAGACGCCGTATTTAGCGTTAGCATTGAATATTCAATTATTTTGTTTAATTTTCACCCGGGTAAGTCGGGTGAAAAATAAAGAAATTAATTAAATATCTAAAGCTAACGTTGAATACGGCGCCTCCGCCTAATGATCTTTTATTGAAAAACACAACAAATTGTTCGCCTGTTTAAACTTCTTCTTCGTTGACTCATCGTCTTCCAGTTTCTCCATGGTTGTGACACGCTGTTTTCTGTTTAGCTTTAATGTATGACTTTGTTTGTTAGCCAACATTTGATTTGATTTGATTTGATTCGGTATCTCGATATTGCACATACAATGATACAACAATACAAGGTAAATAAATAACATATAATACACATAAAAAACAAAGCAAGGAGATATCACTGGATAGCCCTTTAAGCCCAAATGCTTATTTCCGAAGGGGTCCTTTATACATAGAAGGGCAAAAGACATGAAAACAAAACATACAATAAATATATAGAAGAAAACAAACACGTAGAAGAATAATTATAATGTCGTAAAAGTATTCTTCTACGTGTTTGTTTTCTTCTTTAAATGTCGACGCAGTTAATTTTCTACTTTCTACACAAATAAATATATATATACATACAAGTAAATATTAAAGGTAAAAAAGTATATAAACATGATTAAAATCATTAGAAACTAAATTTGGTTAAAAAGATGAGTTTTTACAGATGATGACTTTTTGAAACTTGGTTTATAAGAAATTGATTTTATTGCACTTGGTAAGTTGGCCCAATCCTGAATGGCATTATAATAAAAAGAGCCAGAAGTGATGGTAGTGGATTTTGGAACACGAAAATGTTGAGCACTGTTTCTGGTACTGTATTGGTGCACGTTTGAAACTCTGGTAAAATTTGAACTAAGATAGTCTAGGCCAACTTCATTAAAAATATCAAAAACATGGTTCAACCTGAGTTGTTTTGCCCTATTTTGTATGTTAAGGAAATTAAGATCTTTAAAATCATCTTCTGTAATATGATACATGCAATTCTTATTTAAAATGAATCTAATAACTTTGTTTTGAGCAATTTGTAGGCTTTTACTCATCTGCTTATGTGTGCCAACATGCCAAGAAGAAATAGAATAATTAAATAAACGAAGTACAAGAGCAGAGCATAAAAGTTTCTTGATATTTTGATCAAGAAACTGTGCCTGTCTGTAAAGAACTTTGAGTCTAGAATTTACTTTTTTTATGACACCAAGACCCCACCAAGACCCATTTCTTCACCATTCAAGCACTGGTCAATAGTAAGACCGAAGTATTTAACTGAGGGAGTAGCGTGAATTGTTTGCCCTTCACATGTGTGGGGCGAATTCCTTGATATGGGAAATTTCCGTAAGCTTCCGTAATAAGATAATACCCTACTTGCTCGCCGATTCGCCACTTTCGCATTTGCTTACTTGAGCTATGATCATATTTCTGGGGCGCTGACTGCCCACATGAAAATAATCTACTGTTTTCGATTTATTTTATTCAAATAATTGCACCACATGCGTATAACATTCAGCGATGATGTCATTGCTATTCGTTAGTGAGTAATGGCGCTAATCTGGACGGTATCAGGTGGCCAGCGGATGTGCGGTCTCAATTTCCATTTTATTACATTTGTATTACAGCTTGTGTCGTAAATGTACGCGCGCTCTCATTATATAATTCCAACTTTCTTTTAAAAAAACTCTCTACCCGTTTCTCTACAAGGGGTGTGCACTGGAAAATGCAAATTACAGCATTTTCACAGTTCCTGTTTGGTTAATTATAACATTAATCTACTGTTTTCAATTGATTTTATTCAATTATTGCAACACAGGCGTGCAAAATTGGCAGTCATTGGAGAGTTTGGAACCCTACGTTTGTCCGTCGGGGCTCTATTTATATAATTTTTCTCAAAAATCTAACACATTTGGTTAAAAGCGAGACATCCCAACCAGAACATTTAAATGATGGGCTATATAAATTAGAGTTATAATTAGGTCTACAATACATTGCATTCCAGAAAAATGTTTCGGAATCTTCCTGAAAAACATTCTAACAAAATGTTATTAAAAATTTTCACAAATGCTTGCCAAACATAGTTTTGGAAAAAAATGGTTTCCAAAATGCTTACCAAATATATATTTCAAAATAACATTAATAACAAAATTTTTTAAAACTTCGTTGTAGTGTTTTTTCATATCAGTTAAAAACGCTTTCATGACCTTTAAAAAAGTTATTAAACAATTTTGAACAAAAACAAAGCACCGTGATTATAACGTTTTAAACACATTTTTGTGTTTGCTGGGATATATCTTTAAGGAATTTTTCTGAGAATTTAAGATATTTCATAAACAAATCGGCAGATTTGTTAAAAGAATGTAGAATGTGAGAACCAGGCAGCGTAAACGGACCGCAGAATGGCAGACGACTTCATCGGTTCGGCGGACAAAAGGCTTTATATGTTACCATATAGGACTCATATAAAACCTTATTGTGTCCTTATTGTGTGTATGCTTTATGTATAAATCGAGGGAAGTACGGAAGTAAGGCGATAAAAGCGCATAATCTTTCCAAAGGTGCGGAAGGATTGTCAACGAGGATTTCCAAGGAATCTAGGAACACGGACGGTAACTGCATGATAGTTAGTTCCGGGTGCTTGCGTTGAATCAAAGTCCACATAAACTGCGCATTTGATCTGTTAACGTTTTGTGGTAACTCCTCTTTCACGAGTGCAAAGGGGTGCAAGGGCACTTCCCACATGAGTTTCCGCACTTCTTCCTTTCCATAAGACCATCTTCCTCTTGATATTTGCTTACAATAACAGTGAGAGAACTTGCTACATGATGGCGGGAGATGTTGGGGTTTTATAGGTTCAAATTTCTTTACACCCCTTCTTTCCAACTTATTTTTTTCAACCGATGTTGAATTTCTTTGCTTGTATTTGATCCAATACTGTTTCATCGCGTTGTATTTTACGCGAATAAATGTCAGATTTTACCATTAGTTTCTTATTACCCGTATTACCTTGCTTGGCGAGTTTCGAGTTGAAGTGAAGATCTTTGCGCTGCTTTTGTGATTTAGGTGGATTAGTCTTTCCCTCAGACTGGTGTTGGTTTCCATGCATATACATTTCGGCTATTAATTCACAGTCCTCATCCCAACAAAGGGTTGATACAGGCCGCTGATGAGATGATGAAATTGCGATATATTCTTTACCATAAAATTCATCTTCATTGAATTCATCATGGTCGTATCTGTCATCTTTTATTGAAAAACACCATGAATTGTCCGCCGGTTTAAACTTCTTCTTTGACCCAGTGACTCCACTTTTCGCCATTATTGTGACACGCTGTTTGGGGTTGTTTTCTGTTCATGTATTTACCACAACCCTCCTTAATTAAAGCGCTGATTTGTACTGTCTGTGCTATAGAGTGCGGGAAATTCCCGTATAATTCCCAACTTGACTTGCTGGCGGACACTTTTACAAAATTCGCACACTTGACTTATCTTTCCTCCAGTAAATACTTGTTGGCAATGACTGTCCACAACACGGCTGCATAGAATAGCATTAATCAATTGTTTTCAATTTATTTCATTTATAACTCTTGATATTATTGCACCACATGCGTGTAACTTGAAAGAAATACCGTATAAAGTCATTGCCGCATATTTATTGGCACATGTCAATGTTTATACAACCTCATAATAAATCGTGATCGTGCCAAAATCGTACGTCTTTAATCTAAATTAAGGTCAAACATAAAATAAGTTTTAAGCGGGTTATTTCAATTCCTCATAATACAATA
Source organism: Amphiura filiformis (assembly GCF_039555335.1). Classification (NCBI taxonomy): domain Eukaryota; kingdom Metazoa; phylum Echinodermata; class Ophiuroidea; order Amphilepidida; family Amphiuridae; genus Amphiura; species Amphiura filiformis. The sequence continues at coordinate 27,392,462 of NC_092634.1, read as the reverse complement.
CAAAACGAAAGAAATAGATTTTGAAAGTTAAGTAAAGCAATTATATACAGGGTGTCCCAGAATGATTTATACCGGGAAAGATGGAAATTTTTTAGGTATGAACGGCATTTCTATTGGTCAAATTGTTTTGCATTTTAAGTTCTACATATATTTAGCTTTCTCAGATTTTTTAGATTTTAAAAATTGGACGTTTCTAGTAGAAGTTAGAGAGGATTGCGTAAAAATGGTGAATTCCAGGTTTTGACAAAGCAACCTATTTTGAAAATATATAATTACTAACCGTTCAGCACAAAGTTATTTGGAAAATGTTATGCAGTATAGTGTCCTGTTCTTACTTCTACTAAATAGTCGATATCTATCGTTTATTTATGATGTTACGAAGCAATCCTTGTATGGAATAAAGGATTTGCTACGCTTAAGTGACCTTTAACTATTCTTTTTTTGGCGGTAGTTTTGAAGCCAATTATTGCGGTGTATGAGTTTCATCATTTGAAATGCCGACAGAGATGGATTTTTCATAAAAGTATAGAGTAGGTTCGTCCTTATATTAGTGTCACAGCATGCATTCATGTCCATAGTTTGGCAAACCCACTATGTGACGAAGAAAATTCAAATTTACTGCGGAGGATGCTTGAGGAAGTTATATCCTCTGTAATAATGACATTTTGGGGTAAAAATCACATAAAAACTATGTTTTTCAACCTAAATATCTAATGCCATATTGAAATGTTTCACTTAATCCCATATCAAGAATTATTTAGCATCTGTGCCCTATAAAAGAATGTAGGATTTCCCCAATATATTGCACAGTGCGGCTGGACGATAGTGATAAAGGATCCATGTGTTATGATGCCTTTGCACTGTAAATTACACACAACATGCCGTTTTCGTCCATTTTCAGTAATAGCAATGTCACGCAAAAACGAATCAAGATATTTCCATGAAAGTCACAGAATAAGTAGGAGACATATGTGGCATTGTATTGCACTTATTAAGATTAGATACACTGTTGACTATATATTTTTGATATTTTGATCAAACAGGGTATAAATCATTTTGGGACACATTGTATGAGCATACGTTTGTTTGAGACGTTTATATCAATGCCTCATAATTTCCCTCTAACTACCATACTAAATTTACTATCAACAAACTTATTCTTATGTTAGACTTTATTTTGTGACACGTTCAAACTGTACTTCTTGTGTTTTTAGTTATATTGTGAGGGAAATTATAAGAATCCACTGTCTCAAGATGCATACTTCAAATACTCATAATATGCCTCATAATACAATATAAAACAAGGGAAATAGATTTTGAAACTCTTATAAAACAAAATCAAGCACAAGAATCCACTTTTTCGAGATGCTTAATATTTCAAATCCTCATAGCTTCTCTCACAATACAACTTATGAAAAATAGATTTCAAAATCCTAACAATACAAAGTCAATCATACCAATGATTTTTGAGAAATTTATTTTAATTCCACATAATTACCCTCATAATACATTATATAACAAAGGAAACAGATTTTAAAACCATCGATAAACAAGGTCAAACATAAGATAAGGTTTTTTGGAGGCGGGTTATTTCAATTCCTCATAAATTCCCTCATAATACAATACAAAAAGAAAGAAATTGATTTTGAAAGTTAACAAAAGAGTACGTTTATTTGAGACGTTCATCAATGCCTCATAATTTCCATCTTAATACAATACTATCCAGAAAATTATTCTTATGTTAGACTTTATTTTGTGACATGTTCAAAATCTACTTCTTGTGTTTTTAGTTATATTGTGAGGGAAATTATAAGAATCCACTGTCTCAAGATGCATACTTCAAATACTCATAATATGCCTCATAATACAATATAAAACAAGGGAACTAGATTTTGAAACTCTTATAAAACAAAATCAAACACAAGAATCCACTTTTTCGAGATGCTTAATATTTCAAATCCTCATAGCTTCTCTCACAATACAACTTATGAAAAATAGATTTCAAAATCCTAACAATACAAAGTCAATCATACCAATGATTTTTGAGAAATTTATTTTAATTCCACATAATTACCCTCATAATACATTATATAACAAAGGAAACAGATTTTAAAACCATCGATAAACAAGGTCAAACATAAGATAAGGTTTTTTGGAGGCGGGTTATTTCAATTCCTCATAAATTCCCTCATAATACAATACAAAAAGAAAGAAAATTATTCTTATGTTAGACTTTATTTTGTGACATGTTCAAAATCTACTTCTTGTGTTTTTAATTATATTGTGAGGGAAATTATAAGAATCCACTGTCCCAAGATGCTCATTTCGAATCCTCATAATATGCCTCATAATACAATATAAAACAAAGGAAATAGATTTTGAAACTCTCGTAAAACAAAGTGAAACATAAGAATCCACTTTTTCGAGATGCTTAATATTTCAAATCCTCATAGCCTAAGGTTAAATACAATGGATTTTCAAGGCTTGATTCCAGAGGGGCGTAAGTTAATAATAGAAACAGCCATGCAGAAAAAAATGAACTCAAGTGTACTTGGTGTATCAATCTTTATGCAAAATGACCACGAACCTATGAAACCGTGGCACGTGAGTCATCCTATGTTGCAGGGATATGGAGGGAGGGGGAAACCATGATAGGGGCTGCCGGGGTGAGAGGGGGTGGGTTGAAGCCGGTTTCTGCAATTTTTCTATGGTATTTTATAAATTTTCATTTTTTTAAATATTATCCTTATAGGCCTAGATGATATCTGTCTTGAAATAAATCAATGCCGCTATAGACTAGTAATAGGCCCAGTAGGCCTACCCTGATTATGCAATATATACAACAATAACTACAACAACAATAATAATAAACCAACAACCAATATCTAATTTGTAAAAAATATTCATAGGTTTATATAGGCCGCGCCTGTTTAGACTAGTCAATAATAAAAAAAAACGGCAAAACCAATCAATCACTGCAGTCAGAAAGAAATAAACGAACAAGAAAGAAGACAGAAAAAGAGAAAAGTAAAAAAAAAAGAAAAAAAAATAGAATTGGACCACACAGGGACTCGAACCCGTACAAAAAAGAAGAAAACAATCACTCGGCGTGGTTTTATACGGGGCGCACATTTGAAAAGAACGTCATGGAACGCGTTTTTGATCTTGTGAACATGGTGCGAAAAAAGGCTTTAAACGAATGATTTTCAAATTTATTCTAAAAGTTTGTATAAACACATAGAAAATGTTAAGCTATATCCAAAGCACCAACGTTTCACTCGCTGCGATATCTGGTTACTGAGAAAACTCTGTTTTAGAGAACAACTTTATACGTCTTTTATACGTTTTTTATGCGTTTCTTAGTGTAACCTTAATCCCTCACAATACAACTTATGAAAAAAGAAATAGATATCGAAACCCTTACAATACAAACATAAGATAAGCTTTTACGGGTTATTTCAATTCCTCATACATTCCCTCACATTCAAGAAATAGATGTTGAAATCCTCATAAAACAAAGTCAAACATAAGAATATTTTTGGAGACGCTTATTTCATTATCTCATAATTTCCCAATATAATAATTATAAAACAAAAACCACAAACCAAAACCTATGTTCTATCGACAGAAAGCGTCAATGTGAGTGAGGCTACAAAACCTCATAATAAAAACGTACGTCTTTAATCTAAATTAACTGAAAACTTCTTCATAATACAATATTAATATAAATATATTTTGAAACCCTCATAAAACAAAATCAAACATAAGAATATTTTTCGAGACGTTTATTTCAATTCCTCATAATTTCCCAATATGATAATTATAAAACATAAACAGAAAAGAGAATTTTTAATTTTTGCCAAACCAAAACCTACGTTCTTATCGCTAGATGGCGTGAATGTGAGTGAGGCGAAACCTCATAACAAATTCACCCATAAATCGTGATCGGCCATTAAACAAAAACCAAAATCTAAAAAAAACCAAAAAAAACAAACAAAAAACAACAACCAAAAAACAAACAGATGCGTACGTTTTAACAAAGGTAATTTCTGAAAGTACCGTGAATATTGGTCAAATGGGTTTCATCATATTTTCATACATTTATCTGAACTGGGCATGGTGTCATACGTCAATGCCAAGACCCTCCCTTTTTTTAAATAGAAATTTACACCAAATCTGCAAATTTTTGCGCGCTTCATGCGCATTTTTAATAGATATAACATTTTGTTGCATTTTTAGCTTCAAAATTGTAGTAAATTTTTGGCAAAATTTTGCATTTTTTGGCCCAAAAAAGTACTTCAACGGTCTAAGATACCCAATTTTTAGCGTCTCACACTAAATGGCCAACATTTTCTTGAAACCCATGCTGAATGAGCCCATGTTTTCGCCAAAAATCCTACACCGACCCCTAGTGTCGTACCTCACTTTCATATTAAAGTGTTCGTGTCCAGATACCGGTGCACTCAGGCTACAGGAACTGATCTATTCAATGCCAAGAGTGTGCATTGTGTACAGAGTTTGTAGGAAAGTAGACCGTAAGCATAAGAGCCCATCCCGCCCGATGTAAATACAACCGTACGTGTCAGTTTGGCATTCATTTCGTAGCATCAAAGTCCAGATGAGCTGCGCTTTTGATTTGTTTGTATAAGGGTACACTTCCCGCATGAAATTCCGCTCTTCGTATCTCTCATAAAACCATCTTCCTTTTGATATCCATGCGCAGTTAATATGATGGCCGAAACCTGATCCGCACAGGCCTGCTTTTATTACAGGTGGACTATATGTGACTTCTTTTATTCCTCTTCTTTCCAACTTTTTATTTTTTAACCGCTCTTCGATGTTGGATTTCTTCGCTTGTATTTGATCCTGTACTGTTTCATCGCGTTGTACTTTGCGCGAATAAATGTCAGATTTTACCATGAGTTTCTTATGTTTACCTTGCTTGGCGAGTTTCGAGTTGAAGTGAAGATCTTTCAACTGCTTTTGTGATTTAGGTGGGTTAGTCTTTCCAACAGACTTGTGTTGGCTTCCACGCATATACACTTCGGCTATTAATTCACAGTCCTCATCCCAACAAAGGGTTGATACTGGCCGCTGATGAGATGATGAAATTGCGATATAGTCTTTGGCATCAAATATGTCTTCTTTGAATTCATCATGGTTGTATCTGTCATCTTTTATTGAAAAACACCATAAATTGTCCACTGGTTTAAACCTCTTCTTTGACCCAGTGACTCCCCTTTTCCCCATTATTGTGATACGCTGTTTGTGGTTGTTTTCGGTTCATGTAGTTGCCACAACCTTCCTTAATTAAAGCGCTGTCTTGTACGAGTGCGGGAAATTCCCGTATAATTCTCAACTTGCTGGCGGCCACTTTTACAAAATCCGCACACTTGACCTATCTTTCCCAGTATTATAAAATACTTGTTGGCAATGACTGCATAGAATAGCATTAAACTACTGTTTTCAATTTATTTCATTTATAACTCTTGATATTATTGCACCACATGCGTGTAACTTGAAGGAAATATAATGTCATTGCCGCATATCTATTGGCACATGTCAATGTTTAAACAGCTGAATAATGACATCATTGCCGGGCAAGCCGGGCATCATTGATGGCCTGTCATCACAGTGTGTCAAGTGAAAGAGGAAGAAGTAAAGAATATAAATAAAAATATTTCCCTACCCGAGGGTGACACTCATCATAAGACCCGGGTCAATATTCATATTTAAAAATGCCAAGAAGGTATGAACCCCTGTCAAATGAGAGAGAGAACAAGTAAAGAATATAATTATTAAACATTATTTCCCCACCGGGGGTGACACTCCTCAAAAGACCTGGGTCATCATTCATATTTTGGGTCCTTTTCATATCTCTAAATGCCAAGAAGGTATGAACCCCCGAGTGGTGCCAAATGAAAGAGAACAAAGTAAAGAATATATTAAATAAAAATAATTTCACCATTGTGGGTAACACCTGGGTCAACTTTTCATATCTCGAAATGCCAAAATAGACATGTCTCGAAATGCCATGCAGGTATGTCTCCCCGAGTGGTGTCAAATGAAAAAGAAATATAATAAAAATATTATTCAACACCTGGGAGACACTCATCATAAGAACCGTGGGTAAATATTCATATGGGTCCTTTTCATATCTCAAAATGGCAAGAAGGTATGAAACCGAATGGTGTCAAATGATTAAAGAATATATTGAAAATAATTTCCCCACCGGGGGTGACACTCCTCATAAGACCTGGGTCAGTATTCATATTTTGGGTGCTTTTCATATCTCGAAATGGCAAGAGGTATGACCTCCCGAGTAGTGTCAATATCTTTAACACTGGTCGTAATATACCAAGATGGGGGGGGGGGGACACTCTACTTATAAGTGACGGGGATGTGCGGACAGCAGTTCAAAACAAGGGATCTTTCGGTGAGAGTCTAGACACTGAAAAAATGGGGCTCTTTCATTGAGAAGGCCCCCAAAAGGGGGAATCTTTCTGTGAGACTGGGGAAAATCTTACCAAAAAAGGGGGCCACTCAGTGAGACTGGGAAAAGTTTTAGGTCAAAATATAAAAGTTGATACAAAATTTTCTAATATTCATTAAAATTTGGAAAAATTTGGAAAAATTGTAATTTTGTTTTTTAAATTTTAAGAAAAATAATGGGAAAACGTGGTAAATCAGTCGATTTTTAAAAGAAAAAAAAAAGACAGGAAAACAAAAAAAGGGGGTCATTGGGTGAGAAGGAGTTCAGTAAAACGGGGGGTCATTGCGTGAGAGGGAGTTGAAAAATGTGACCGCACATCATCCCGTCAACCATTTTAGTAAGTGCCCCATCTAAACCAAACTAATTTCTTTTTCATCTTTTTTCAACAAATTTTTAGGAAAGACGATTTTCCACGACGAGATCGAATCATTACAAGTTGAGGTGAACAGACTCACGTCACAAGGAATCAACAAAATTATCGCTGTTGGACACTCTGGGATTACGAAAGATTTGGAAATAGCTGCAAAAGTGAAAGGTGTAGATATTGTTGTTGGTGGGCACACAGATACTTTTTGTATACAGGTAAGCAATTTTTGAACATGTTGAATGTATTGCCCTGCACCAGACGTACGCTGTACCTACCAATTATAAAGACATGGATCGTAATTCTATAGAAATGTCACATTGTTAGAAATGTTCCGTAAATTTTACGGTAAATTACCTGGCAGTTCTATTGCCAACCTTTTCCGTAAAAACGATGATTTAACAAGTATTTTACCGTAAAATTAGCATACTTACGATATATTGCCGTAAAATATACCTGTAATGCGGCATACAATACGTTAGAAAGACCGTAATTTGTACGGCAAAATACCTGGCTGTCCTATTGCTAACGTTTTTCCGTTAAAATTACAGTAACACCGTACACATACACGATAAATGATATGAAGTTGTCTTTAAACACAATCTTGAAAAATGTGAACGATGCAACACATTACAAAATATTCAAATCGAACGGTATTAACATGCCGATATGTAATAATAATAATAATAATAATCTTTCTTTATTGAGGGTAATTCCACTTCAGTGTCAAGCACTGCTTTCCAAGCAGGCCCTCATACAATTATAAAATACTGTAATACATATTGATACATATTGATACATAGTAAATTTACATCTTACACATGGTAAATCAATAACATAATAAATAGTATTGAACTCATATGGCAAAGATTATACAAAATACAAGCTAAAGCTAAAATGTCCTTATAAAAAGTACAATTTATAAGGGAATAGAAATCCCAAATTATTTAGCAGAAGTATTTGTTCGCGCTTTAAATTGATACAAAGACATATTATTTAATTCTTTGCGGATTTGAGGTGCAATTTCATTCCAAGTATTAACAGCTCTGGCATGGAATGTACGCTTGCCTGAATTTGAATTACATTTGGTACAAGAGTATTTGATGAATGATTCCTGGTAATATGCATATGACTATCATGAACAAATTCAAATTTAGATGATAGATAAGATGGACCCAGGTTTCTTAAACACTTAAAAACTAAAATAAGAAGTTGATTATTCCATCTATCATTTAGTTTTATCCACTGTAGTGCACTCATTAAGTTACTTATTGGTGTTCTAATATCAGCAGATAAAATTGTCCTGGCTAGCTGATTTTGTAACACTTGCAGCCTTGCTTGAGATTCACAAGAAAAATTACTCCATACAGAACTACCATAATCAAATTGAGGCATAACAAGTGCATTTGATAACATAACAATGGTTTGACGAGGCAGGAAGTATTTAACACGCCTAATGACACCAATTTTTTAGAAACATTTTTTACATAAATAATCTACATGAGCTGACCAAGAAAGTTTAGAATCAAGTTTTACTCCAAGATATTTAAACTTGTGAACTCGTTCAATAATAAAAGTATCCTCATATGTTAGATTTATATCATTAAACTTTTCAAGCATTTGGTTGGTACCAAAGACCATAAACTTGGTCTTATCAACATTTAAAGTAAGTTTGTTTGCATGAAACCAATTTGCTACACTGCAAAGACTTGACTCTAATTTAGCTTGCAATTCCAAAACATTCTTTCCTTTACACATTAAACTTGTGTCATCTGCGTACATGATAGTTTTACAGTTAAAAGCATTAGGCATACAATTTACAAAAATAATAAATAACAAAGGACCTAGGATTGATCCTTGCGGAATTCCAATATTAACATTTTCAAAGTCGGATAAAGCAGAATTTACACTAACTGTTTGAGATCTTTTATACAAATATGATTTAAACCACAGAAGCTCTTTGCCTTGAACACCATATTTTTCAAGTTTTTTAAGTAGTATTTCATGATTGACCGTGTCAAAAGCTTTTTTTAAATCAATAAATATAACACCAGTAGCGAATCCACTGTCCATGTTCTTAAGTATAAAATCTTCTACATTAAGTAAAGTTGTGGTAGTTGAATGGTTGGCACGGAAACCAGATTGATCTTCAGAGAGAAGACCTGCATTAGTCATAAACATATACATAGTAATTCAGTTTACGGTAAATTACCGTAAAATTTGACGGTGTGTGCCGTAAAAACGGTGATTTTTAAGGGTGTACATTATGTTGAGTCTAAGATATTTTCCAATATGGGTCGGTTTGGCCCGTATAACAGGTTTTTGTCGTCGCCTTACATGCCTTACTACACAAATTATTTACTTAATTTATTAAAGTTGGTTCAAGTTTAGTAGCTTAGTAGTACATTATACTTTGGTCAAAGTTGGTCACATTGCTCAATACATAGTTTGTTTTGCTATGTAGTGGAAATGGGGGAGAGTAGCCTATTTGGTTTATATTTCAGGTAGCACGGTTGTTTGATGATAGGTAGAACTATATTTATTTTAAAGCAAAGTTGAGCACTGATGGCGCTATTAATCTTTAATCATGTTTGCATCTTGTATTATTGAAACATCATAAAAATGAGTAACATAATTATAGCAAGATCATTTTCAAAGTACTTTTTATCATGAAATTACCGGAATAAACTATATTATTGGGCTAAACTCAATTTAAATTAAATGTAATTAGCGCCCTTAATTTGGACACAAAGTATACAGTTAATAGAATAAAAATTACCATAAAAGGCAGAAAAGATGAAAACTTTGATAAAAAAAAAAGAAAATCTAAATTAAAAATAGCTAAAAACTATGTGTATATACATGTATTAGTGAGACAGCTGTTGGTATTGTAAAGGTCTAGAATTAAGAATTATGCAATACTTTGTTAGAAACATTAAAGATAATGATCACATCAAAAATCCGTGCAGAACAGTACAAAGATAAAACGTTTAATAGTATTTTGTTTATGCTTTTATAAAAAAAAATAGGTACTCCTCCCGATCGCGAGGTTCCGTACGGCGAATATCCAACAGTAGTGACGCCAGATCAAGATCCGGATGGTACCGTGCTGGTGGTAACAGATTACACCTTTGCTAAATATCTAGGAAGATTGGACATTGTCTTTGACGATCTTGGCCGTGTCACAGAATGGTCTGGCAATCCAATTCTTCTTAATAAAGAGGTTGAAGAAGGTACGTATACGTTTTATTACGTTTTGGGCTCTTATATACGTGCAGTGTGTATTATAGTAATTGGTATCAATTTTGCTTTAAATGTAAACGGGGTGTTTTTTTGGTGAAGAGTTTGCAAAGGTAATTCCTATCTGAAGCAAAGGCAGATATGATTTTTTCGTAATGGTGTTTTGTACCTTGCATGGAGACCACAACAATTTGCTTTCAAATCCAGCGATTATCGTTATTCGTTAACTTTCTTTTTGACGATACTTCATTATACAGGGTGAGTAAAAAAAAAGTGCAATAGAGAAAAGACTCCATTTTTATTTAAGAACCGAGTTGAACCTTTTAGGTTTTAAAACATTTTATATGTGATATATCCATCAGGGATCCTGTGTGAAAAAATTAAGGAATTACCATTTACCATTTTGTTTTTATGACACATTTTATAGCGATACCAAATTTTAATGTTTGTCCAAAAGACATCTAAAATTCAGCCCACTCAGTGTAAGGTAGATTTGGAACAACTGCCATTTCCGCCGCCATGTATAGAGCTGATTATAGGTAACCTTCTATATCTAAAACATTACCTGACCAAAAGTAATCACATTTTTCTTTTCAGATCCAGAGGTGCTCGCTGAAATCAATGAATGGGGTGAGGCCGTACGAAATTTAACCAAGGAAAGAATAGGTTCTACGCATGTCTATTTAGACGGTGCGCGGGAAAGTTGTCGTCTTAAAGAGTGTAATCTAGGGAACATGATTGCTGATGCCTATATATGGATAATGGTGACGTTTCCTGATGAAGAAAAATGGAACGATGTCAGCATTGCGATACAGAACTCTGGTGGTATTAGATCGTCGATAGCACAAGGTATTAAATATGGGTTATTCCAGAAATTAATGGCGCCCCTAAATACAAACGAGTCATTTTATTAAAAGGAACAATTGGGAATTCCCAGGCTAGAATTTTATTAGGAGGGTTGAATATCGTAAGACAAATGTCGGAACAATACCAGCATACTTCATACTAATCTTTATTCTAATGTACAATTCAGATTTAGATACATTGTCACTGACGTTGCCAAATTCCTGTGCCTGGACTTCCAAACGTGTGTCACTGTTCAATGAACGTTCTTGATATGAATAGTCTCCATCTCCCGGGGAAGTCTTGAGTTTTCTTCTCCAATACTCCCAGTCTAATTTGTGCGTGCTAATACTGCTTATTTATATTCTTGGACAGCCGATTCAAATCTAGCCGATGTTAGGCTCCAAGCTGCTCCTCAAGTTCAATAATATATACCAAAATGGTTTGCACACCATGAATTCAGATTGTGCAAGCCTATATTTATTTGGAGCGCTATAATATTATCAAAACGAACATTTTGACACCTCTTTGGCAAAATCCGAGCATTTTTACATTTTTGACCCCCACATGGCAAAAAAATTGACTTTTGACGTTTCCGAAATAACTTGAGAACGGCAAATACTATAGATACATGTAGGTCAAACTATACATTCTCTGAATCCTTTTGACTATTCTAGAACTAACTAAAGGATTAGAATTTAGCTACATTTCATTTGGCAAAACATGATAATCTTTTTTAATCCCAAAAATGAATGCTGTATTTTTCTGAAATAGGGAGTAGATTAAACAAGTTCTTAGCTAAGCAAACTTGGCAAGAAATGGGGGTGAAATAATGCATATTCTATAAGTCACAAAGAACGTAATGTATATATATTGTTTTAAGAATACTTTCTTATATAATTTGCTATGGTTACAGGTGATGTGACATTCGGAGATGTTACCACTGTTTTACCGTTTGGTAGTACCGTTGATACAGTGGAATTAGAAGGCAGATACGTGAAAGAGATGCTAGAGAACTCTGTTGCTGAATATAGTCCAGTTGATCTACCGGGGAGGTTTCTTCAAATGTCAGGTTTGTAGAGTAAGATATTAGGTAGGGCCTACTGCGTACAACTGGGTTCGATATTGGGATCGCCTGTTGACACTGCATTTGATGCGGTGGTCTTTAATAGTAGTTAATTCGTATTTGCATATTGTTGAATATATAGCACAGAAATGGTCCTGATGATGTGTTTTTGTAACTAAATGATCCACCAATTTTTATGAAATGGCAATCGTCTTAAAGTTTTCTATTGAGCTGAGGCTGAATTGAATATTATGATTATAGGAGTTATTACATTGTTTTAGATTAAACTTAATAACAGGGAGCTTTTAGTTTATAGAATCGAGAATGAAGAGTAATGTGTGCCCTACGGTCAACTTCAGGAAAGAAAACAAAATGCATATACTCACAGCTTGAAACAATCATAAAAATCGAATAATATATAGCTCTGAATCTGTATGTTTTTTTGTTCTGAATTTGGTTTGGTATTCCTCTGTTACGTAATATGATACTTACTTAACATGATAACTTAAATATCATCAGAAGTGTATCTCCATCTTTCAGGAATGTGGGTAACCTATGACATATCACGTGGGCCAAATGACCGTGTAGTTGATGTGCAAGTCCGTTGTACGGAGTGTAACATTCCTGAATATTTGCCTTTAGAGGAAAACAAACTGTATAAGATGGTCATGCCGTCATTTGTTGCTGATGGAGGAGACGGATATGACATGATTAAAGAACATGGACAAAATCGCTACTCAGGTAAGATAAACTGCTCACAAAAAGTACCATTATATTTGGAATACACGTCATGATTTAAATACCAAAGAAGTCTTGAGTAAATTAATACAATAATGGGATGCAGCCGTTTGTTCTGCGAATTTTGACACCTCTTTTGTTACGCTTCGGATTTGAACAAATTTAAAGGCATTTGTGGGATGAAAGGCCGGATTTCAAAACTCTTAGCTAATCGTGCCATGTCGTATTACTGACACGACTGTATTTCCCGGGCTGTGTTTCTAGTCATAAAACAAACAAAATCGTACAAAATATTTGAGAGGAGCCCTAAGCAAGCACAATGGGATGGAATATTTGTAGCATCATGCTTTATTAAGGAAAAAGTACTGATAGAATGTTAGAATCGCTTGGATGGAAATGTTGATCCCGCTTTCCATAACAATCAACTCAAATCTGTGTTCTAGTGAGTGAATTTTGGCACGGTCCACGTGCATTCTCAAAGTCATTCAAAAAAACAAAACAAAAAAACAACAACAACATCATCATCATCATCATCATCATCATCATCATCATCATCATCATCATCATCAACAACAACAACAACAACAACAACAACAACAAAAACAAAAAACAAACAAACCAGTTAATACCTATTTCGTAGATGCTAAGTACATAATTCGTCATTGCTCCTTGCAAATGCATGATATTTTAATCAATTATGTCGTTACACACGAATGATGCGGTCATACTGAGAAGACTATGATAAATTATTAGTACACGTATTTTTATTCTTTCCTCTTTCTTCTAATTTCATTTTTGTAAAATGCAGGTAATCTTGACACAAATGTAATCAGTGACTACATCGAGAAATTTAGTCCAATCTATTCAGGCATTGAAAGACGGATCACATTTGCTACAGATAGAGCAACGTCAATTGTACCAAAGTCCAGTATCTTCGGTATTCTGCTAGTGGCATCGCGACTGGTATTTCCACTACTCTGGTCATGATGCTGGTATCTCAACTGTTGAAAATTTCAAACGGAATTCTACTCACTTCTATTATCACACTTTCGGAATTTTGAAAGTTTCCATTTCAAAGTTCTAGAATTCAATTTATAGTTTTTATCTGCCGCTGTACATGTAGGACATTGGTGTTCTGAAAATAAAAATTCCTAGAAAATAAAGTTGGGAGTATTCTGGTTTTTGTTTCAGTTAAAAACATATTGTAACATTGTCTGAGGAGGACGCACTCAATAGTTTTCAAAATTCTGTTTTTTTACACGATTGTGATGTACTTTATTAAAATAACATACTCTGCAAAAATCAATACTACAGGTGCTGTATTTTTGGTCAAAATCCGAGATTTTTAATAAAACGCAGGAACCGTCGTGTAATTATTACAATGGAAATATTAGTCGAACGAGTACGCTATGTTCATAGCACAGTACATGGCGTGTGGGACGATCATAAACACATCAATGGACCGACCCTGCCGTAGCACGACAGACGGAGTGAAACGCAGTGGCGACCTCGGTGCTGGTACTGAATTCCGATTTTCTTTGCTTTACATCAGTTGTTCGGCTCAAAATTAAAATGGGACATATCTGACAGTACAAGGTAACATTTTATGGGAAAAGAAATACTAATTTATTTTTTATGAAAACATTTTACTGTTCCGTATTAAACAGAGTGACATAATGTAAGGGATGGCTTCAAAATCTATCTGCCGGTATACCTGGTTTCTATTGCTCGAAACAACAGAATGAGGTAAAACCCGGTTATGACAGGGCGCCGGGGTAGACCGGCGATTGTGTTTTGGAGCCATCCCTAAGAAACCTTAAGGGGTCGGCCATCGTTTGGAAAAAAAACTGCCAAAAATAGGAGTCTGCCATGTTTACTTTGAATTTTGCCTAAAAGCATTGGTCACAGGTACAAAATTGATGGTGCATGACAATTAGAAAATTCTAATTTTTACATTTTAGCATGTTCACTTTTTTAAAGTCATAAGAAATTATAAAAAAATAGGCTTGTATATTTGATGTTGCATGTCCTGTGATTTTATACACTCCCGGTATACACTTCCCGTGAGCCAATTCTCCTCTAATAGCTTCTAATATTGCGTTGGTGTGTTGAAAACTCCAAAGAAATACTAATGGTACTCACTTCCAACTTTGCAGAACAACACATACCTTAACACTAGGAAATATTTTTCCGTGAAAAATCTGTGACTGGTTAAAATATCCGTGAAAAATCTGTGTCATCTGAATAACAGATTTTTCACAGATTTTTTAGCTCGGAATCGTCTATTTCAACTTACTATTTTGTAAATCAAAATTCGCAAATTGTCCCACAGACATTCCGGCAGCGAAGAAAATCAAATTTGCGAGTATTCAGTACATGCTTCCTGTCAAAATCGTTCAGTTTAGTGCTGAGTTCTTGTATAGTTAAAAAAGGATCTACCAAATTGATGTTACGGAATTATTGAGCAAGAATTCCTTGATTAAAAGCTTACCTATTTAGCGTGTCGCCACGAAATTGAACACGAAAATAGGCCAAACACAAGCCTTGCTCTGTGGTTTCTATTATACTCACGATTGGTATCTTGTGTTTGTATATTTCACATTTTTCCTGTTAAGTTCAGTGCAACAATTGGTAACTGACATACGTGAGTCACTCTGTTAAAAACATCGATACATATTATGATAGGTCAATATAATAGAGTTTCTTCTTTTTATGGGCTTTCAATGTAGATGAGAACTGAAATAAGTCTCTGCTGGGATGTTGTTTGCAAAGTGTTCATACATTGTTCAGGGACTGGTCTATAGATATGCTACACTGTTCAGTAGCCTTATGTAATTCTGGTGGGAGTTTCAAAAGCACATGCCCTGAACAATGATGCGAATGCATACTGCCGGGCAAGAAAAAAATGGAGCAACGTCACACGTCAACTCATATCGCGTTTTTATCTTAACGTCGCTTTGAGGATCGGTTGAACTAAAAAAAACCGATCTAAATCCGTGTAAATCATTGTGTACGAGACGAAAATTTAATTTTCCATATTCCAGTCTTAATTTCAGATTTATTGTATTAGATTGTGTTTGAAGTCGTGTGGTGGATGAGGTGTGTGTGTAGTGGATGGAGTGCGGTTTGTGGATGTCGGTGCGGCAGGGGTGTGTGATGTGTGCGCGGGTGTGTATTAAGGGTTGCGAGGAAGGACATGTGGGTGAGGTGGGCACACCTTGTAATTTCTGTTAGGTTCATTCGTAAGAATAAATAGAGTTTCTTCTTTTTATGGGCTTTCAATGTAGATGAGAACTGAAATAAGTCTCTGCTGGGATGTTGTTTGCAAAGTGTTCATACATTGTTCAGGGACTGGTCTATAGATATGCTACACTGTTCAGTAGCCTTATGTAATTCTGGTGGGAGTTTCAAAAGCACATGCCCTGAACAATGATGCGAATGCATACTGCCGGGCAAGAAAAAATTGGAGCAACGTCACACGTCAACTCATATCGCGTTTTTATCTTAACGTCGCTTTGAGGATCGGTTGAACTAAAAAAACCGATCTAAATCCGTGTAAATCATTGTGTACGAGACGAAAATTTAATTTTCCATATTCCAGTCTTAATTTCAGATTTATTGTATTAGATTGTGTTTGAAGTCGTGTGGTGGATGAGGGTGTGTGTAGTGGATGGAGTGCGGTTTGTGGATGTCGGTGCGGCAGGGGTGTGTGATGTGTGCGCGGGTGTGTATTAAGGGTTGCGAGGAAGGACATGTGGGTGAGGTGGGCACACCTTGTAATTTCTGTTAGGTTCATTCGTAAGAAGGGCGTGATCGCTTGAGTATATTCAAATCGGCTAGATGCGTGCATATCCTCAGTCATAACACGATTAATGTATGATTCAGTACCGGGTAGAGATGTTCTAAATGAAAGCAAATACTCACGGCTGTAATTATTGATACGTTCAATATTACTCTTTGTATTATTACTCTTATGACTATTGTGGATCGATTCAGTTAAGGAGAATACATGAGAAAGTGTTGATTCGTAGATCCGAATCCACGAGCGATGGTGTTGATTAGTAGAAAACAATCTACAGTTTATTGAATAAACTGACGTCACAGCAATGGGTTAAGTGGTATCGATCAACAAACCAGCTATGTGCTCCATGTGTACTTACCAATTCAAGACTAACATGCGTAGAAAACGTCCACAAAATATGGCAAAATGAAGACCGATATCTCGGCAACACAAACATTTTCACGTTCCACATAACACATTGAAATAATGTCCACTAAAATGCAATAAAAGCGACAACGATCGGTTAAAAATCAGACCGACGACGCAAGAGCGACCCGACGGTCCTGGCATCAATCAATCAATCAATCAATCAATCAAATTTTATTAAACGTTATAAAACAAATGGAGTTGCATAAAAGTATACAAGAAATGGAGTTGCATGATGTTGTGGCTGTCTCATGGGAGTAGTCCTAGTTTGGTCGTTGGACATCTTGACCCGTAAAAAATTGGTGCAAAGCTGATTTTTGCACTAAAGAATCAGAAGGTATCATAGAATATCATATCCAAAATCCACAAAAATCCACTTTGGGGAATTCTTTTTTTTCCAAGATGGCCGCCAAAATGACTGCCGCAACATATAATTATCTCAGCTTCTGAAGCAGATATGATGATGATTTTAGTGTCTTTGAATAGGTTTAAGAGGTCAGGGAATTCAAATGTGCACAAGTCTAACACACTGATGTCTTCATTCACACTGTAATCCAAGATGACCGCCAAAATGGCCGCCACCACATACAAGGTGTCCCAGACAGATTTATACCGTGTTTGAACAAAATATCAAAAATATATAGTCAACAGTGTATCTAATCTTATTAAATGCAAAACAATGCCACACATGTCTTCTACTTATTCTGTGACTTTCATGGAAATAGCTTGATTCGTTTTCGCGTGACATTGCTATTACTGAAAATGGACAAAAACAGCATACATGTGTGTAATTCACAGTACAAAGGCATCATAACACGTGGATCCTTTATCACCACCGTACAGCCGCACTGTGCAATATATTGGAGAAATCCTACATTCCTTTTATAGGAAATACAGCTTACAATGCTAAATAATTCTGGATATGGAATTAAGTGAAACATTTCAATATGACATCAGATATGTGACGTGTCATGTTAAAAGGAGACACTTTTGGGCAGGTTATGAATTTTGAGCCTTTTACATATCAGAAATATAGAGATATTTTGCTCCACAACGCCGTTTGCGCCAATGAAATTGGACATTCCTAAGAGGAGATATTGAGTTCGGAAGTTATGTTATTATAAAATTGGAAATTGAGATATCGGCCTTTTAAAATATTATTGACAATGTTGAGAGTAGGAATTAACTTGAAAAATGTCTCAAAAATACAAGATGCCGGTTATATTCTGGTCTGAAACTATCAGACAATACTTTTAACATTAATAACATCACAAATTCGCAACAAACCCCAATTGTGAAAAATTCACCCAGCGGCAGATTTTTGGCTATTTCTCCATTTACGATCCTGCCCAAAAGTGTCTCCTTTTGACATGACACGTCACATATTTAGGTTGAAAAACATACTTTTTATGTGATTTTTACCACAATTTTTACCCAAAAATGTCATTATTACAGAGGATATAACTTCCTCAAGCATCCTCCGCAGTAAAATGTTATCTTCTTCGTCACGTAGCTGTGGGTTTGCCAATATACTGTGGATATAAATGCATGCTGTGACACTAAGGACGAACCTTGTCTATACTTTTATGAAAACTCCATCTCTGCCGTCATTTCAAATGATGAAACTCACACACCGCAATAATTGGCTTCAAAACTGCAGCCAAAGAAAGAATAGTTTAAGGTCACTCAAGCATAGCAAATCCTTTATTCCATACAAGGATTGCTTCGTAACATCATAAATAAACGATAGATATCGACTATTTAGTAGAAGTAAGAACAGGACACAACAAATATACTGCATAACATTTTCCAAATAACTTTTACAGATTTTCAAAATAGGTTGCTTTGTCAAAACTTGGAATTCACCATTTTACGCAATCCTCCAAAATTTAAAAAAATCCTCTTTGGGGAATTCTTTTTATCCAAGATGGCCGCCAAAATGGCCGCCACAGCATATAATTAGCTATATATCTCAACTTCTGAAGCAGATATGATGATGATTTTAGTGTCTTTGAATAGGTTTAAGAGGTCAGAGAATTCAAATTTGCACAAATCTAACACACTGTTTTTATTCACACTGGAATCCAAGATGGACGCCAAAATGGCCGCCGCCACATATGATTAGATATATCTCCGCTTCTGAAGCAGATATGATGATGATTTTAGTGTCCTTTAATATAATTCATAGGTCAAAGAATTCAAATTTGTACTATTCTAAAACACTGCTGTCTTCATTCACACAGGAGTCCAAGATGGCCACCAAAATGGCCACCACCACATGGTATAATTAGGTATATTTTGGCTTCTGAAGCAGATATGACAATGATTTAGAATCTTTGAATAGGTGTCAGGTGACACAGAATTCAATTTTGTATTTATCTTAAGCACCAAGTCTTCACTCACACTGTAACCTAAGATATCCCTCACCCCACCCAGGTACAATGGAAAGCTGTTAGGGGTAGTCACAGTTGTTGTACTGATGAACCCTGCGCTATTTGTAGGCTGCAACCTGGTTTCGACAAATTCTAATGACAGTGGAATTAATGTCTTTGAGGTTGTTTACAGCATAAAGCACTATATAAATATCTACATTTATTTATTATATATCAGCTTCTGAAGCAACGTAGCTGTCTTTTGGACTCATCTGCAAGTATAATCGCCTCAGCATTTCGGCAATGTTCTCCTCTGCAATCTCCAAAAGCTGTGACACTTGTTCAATTTTGCGACAGGAACATCCATTATTAGATTATTCTCTCCTTTATTACACTTACCCGACCCCTCTTTTTCACACAAAAACTTCCCCTCTCTCTTTTCTTTCCTGCTATCTTGTTTACCATAAACCCTCCTGGGTTTTGTCTCTCTCTCCGTCAATCGTCAATAGCATACAAAAAAGTTGGTATTGCATCTCGTGTAGGGTTTCTACCATAGCTAAATATTTGGATGCGATTCGTCGTGTTTTCATCCCTGTCGGGGTTATCAGTGTCAGGACTACCTAACCGAGAATAAGCGGCAATGCTACCAGGCGAAGATGATGGACTTATTGGAGCGTCAAAAACCTCTCTTTCGCTAGGTATCGATTGTAAACTGTAGGTGCTTCCATGGTCTGCAGATTGACTGCGAAATTCAGAATAGCTACCAGGCGAAGATGACAAACTTACTGGAGCGACAAAAATCTCTCTTTTGCTAGGCGTCGATTGAAAACTGCTCTTGTTTCCATGGTCTGAATAATGACTGCGTACCAGAGAATCATACACATGGTAATCAGGAGAAGAAGATGAACTCTTGTTTGCATAGTCTGAATAATGACTGCGTACCAGAGGATCATAGGCATCGTTATCAGGCGAAGAAGATGAACTCACTGGAGCGTCATAAACCTCTCTTTCGCTAGGCGTCGAACGAAAATCGTTTGTATTATTTCTTGTAATACGTACTATCTGCATGTAACGGGTCTGAGCCTGCAATAGGTGATGGAATAGAATAGTATGAATTTGGTAATTACAAATTGTATTTCGATGGCAGATGGCCACCTTTTTTACATACGCCATTCGCTCACACATAGCCTATTGCATATCATAATTCGGAACAGGTGTATTAGCCCAGGCTTGAACCAGTAACCAATTGTTACTAACTTGCACTACGGCAGCGAATAGTCCTTGTGTAGTCTCGGTCCCAGTCGTTTTGTGCTCTTCTGTCACTAAACAAACCATCTGGCGATCTCCAGCTGGCGACAACCTCATAGTACGTCTTTTCTGATTGGCAGAACATCATTCCGGCCTGGGACTGGAATGGATTGGCTGTCATTCAAGCACTGGGGTACAGTGGTTGATAGACAGCCATGCGGTGATATAAATCCACACAATGCACGTGAGTACGCATTGTAATTTATCTGCATAGTATCCGACAATTGGCGCCTCAGTGGCTGCCTCCTCTAGTCTAGTCCTTTTTTTTTAACCATTGGAAATTTGGCGCTATTGCCTTAATTTTTGTATAGCTACAAATCTGGGCGGTACAATGTTTAATGTCACTCCTTCACAAGTCATGTCATAATTCCGCAGTTACGTGGTTCAATTGAAAACCTCTTTATATGGAAATTGATTAACCAATCGGCGGTTGTCATTTTAAGGTTATCGCCAGACGGGTTGTTTAGTTACGTAGGAGCACATAACGGCTGGAACCGAGACTAGCTTAAATGCGGGATCATCAGTTGATTGCCACCCGTCTTGAGGAGTTTCGGCCCTCCTATAACACTGTCCCTCGAGGTGGGGGCCAGTAGTGAAAAACACCACCTCTAGCTGGTGAGCTACTAATCAGTGGCATATAGCTAGGGGTTGTGGCGCCCAGGGCTAAGGATACATAATGACGCCCCTCCCCAAATTCTTGAAACGCGCGCGGAAATTTGCACAAATAGGGCTTATCACTCATTTTGGTTATAATGAAGTTGAATATCGGTCTTAAATTGATCTTTCAAATGATTCTGTGATAAAATGCGCACGAAGCGCACGAAAATTTTGACTTTCATCGCTAGGATGGGCGCAGAATCGATGCTGAATTGGCCAATTCAGCGCCCACTAAGGGTGGCGCCCAGGGCACGTACCCCATCTGCCCCACCCCGCTACGCCACTGCTAGTAATGAAACTAAAATTCTGCTTCAAGCATCTGCTGCTTATTAAATAATATGCTTCTCAGAAAATGTATCAGGTACATGTTAGTCGACCAAAAGAAGAAGTCAATTAAACGAGGGATCTGTGAATATCATTGAACTCCAGATGACCAGACTAATTATAATCAGTTTAATTTATTAAGCCCTTCTTAAGGTTAGTTAAGATTACCCACTCTGAAAGTTATGACACAATGGATTCCCATATAGTCTATTAAGATAGGAGAGAAATATTAATTTATTTTAAGTACAACGTGGGGTTTAATGTTTTTATACCTCACATTTACACAATTGATATTACAGCAGCCCGCCCTCTTCCGTAGGACGAGAGCTAATACAAATATTTCTATGTTTGCATAACTTTGCAATACTGACCTTTCTGAGCGGAGCAAGTATGTTTATATCCTTCCATTTTTTGCTAGATAAAATGTATTTCTTAGCAGTAATACTGACAACCGCTAGTGTTATTGTAGATATTATAGCGAACACTATAAGAGCTACTTGTCCACCCAGTGTCACATCTGAAAAAAAAGTTAAAGTTAGTGGCAATTAACTAATTCTTCTATATATTTGATTATTAATTGGTAGTTCTTTATGACCATTGCGTACACCAAGAAATACACTTGTAATTACATTAAATGTCCTGGATAATGTTACTAAGAAACAAGTTTATTCACCGTAGAAGTAATGATGTAACGGGATTAACTACCATAGCAATAAGTTAAAACAATTGTTGAATATATCGACCTGCACTACAAGCAGGTTGCACTCATCATCGGTGTATGTCTGCAATCATATAGATTGAATACAATACCGTTCTTTTGAAAGATATTAACCTTACAGGTGCGAGTGATCAGCATGATATAGAACTCCAGATTTTTATCCCTGTCATTTGACATCTACGGTTCAATTGGTTCAATGCAGAGGTACCGCGTGAACGTATTAGTCCAGTGCGATATATTCAAACGTTGTTTAAACATATTGCTATGGTAATTAATCATGTTACATCATCACTTCTACGGCGAATTACACCTCATAAATATTCATCAGCTAATCAGTCTAATTCTTTAGTCAATAATAAGGACTATTTTTTCCGTGCGATATTATACAAATACTACATGGTTAGAGGGGAAATAGGGCAAACTATTTTGCCCGAGGTATTGGCTGCAGGCCTATGACCATGAAGCCGAAGGGTGAGGGAAGATAATGCCCGTAGCCAGTACCGAGTGGAAAAGGTTACATGTTTCTCCGATATAAACCATGTAGTGTTTGTTTTATTACACCGAACTTAAGCTATGTGGATGAGGTTGACATGTAGATATTGGACAAATATCGCAAGGTGAATTAGGTCGTGTCCTTTGCGATTGACCAAAAAAGGGGCATTGGTTGCTCATGAATATTTATGAGGTGTAATAATTTTGATTGTTTCCCTACAACCTTTGCAGGGGTCCATGCAGATTTCAAAAAACAGTTCAACAACCAAAATGAACATGAAATGCACACGTAAGGCATTTTTGTGAAGTATGGCCCGGACTATATCGGCAACGACTGTGCATCGAAAGAGTTCTTGACGGTGCAGGCAGCGTCGCTATTAGTTCCTACAGACAAACTTTTACGTAGATGTTGAATATATTTTGATGTAACATGTCTTTGTTATTTAATCTACATGTATTTCCATTAATGTAACTTATCTATACATTCATTCATTCATTCATATTTTATTTTCATCAATCATCAAAATACATGTGATTCATAACTTCTATAATGAAAGACAGAGATAAAAAAGACTATAGTTCGCGTCTGAAATTCTGATAACTAGGCAGAAAATACCGTACTGCGCAGGTCGGCAACCAATTACGGCGCACCTTTGTCCTGACATCAGACGCGATTTAGTCTTTTTTTATATATATATCTGTCTTTCATTATAATGAATGTTTTAAAGAACATATAACAGCATAAAATCAACTGACCTTTAGCACGTACGTCAACATTGAATGAGCATTGATTCTCATTTCCAACATCATCCTCAACCCAGTACGTCACTTTAGTTTTTCCGATCTGAAACATATTTCCTGATGATATGTCCGGGTCAGGGGTCAATGATTTGTTATTAACATCCCATGCTATTGCGTTGTCCCAGAATACCTTAACTTCCTCCACGTTCTTTTCTACAACGACAACGATGTCGTCTAGGCACATGATGTACGGTTTATCTGCATCTTTATTTTAAACACAACACATAATTTCACTTTCAGTATGCTATAAAACATAAAATTAATCAAACACATAATAGGAAACAATCTGTTGACCGAATAGAAGCGCCATTCATTAGACCTAGAAAACCACACACTTGCTGTAGACCTATTCGTAGGCCACCAAGCACACGGGATCTAAAAAGAAACTTTGGTATGGATCAAAGGGGATAAAAGAATGTCACAATATACATCTCAATATGCTTAAAATGGTTGATTTTGTGTTGCCTTTAAAATAATTGACATCGCCATCAATCAAACCCTTCCGCCCTGACTGCTTTTGGGGACACCCAACACTCTTAGGGAAAGACTTCTAAGCAGAGCCTCAAAAACACTCTTTAGCTGTTATGTATGAAGAACCTTATGATTCTACGAAGAACCGACAAGGGTTCTGGAAAAGCTAGAAAGAACCACTTTAGATCTGAAAAGGGTTTTAAAATAGACCAAAAGTGTCTTTGTGGGTTTCCTCAATTTTCAAGAACCTTTTCTTCATGGCTCTACATATAGGATAGCCAAAAACCTTTTTGTCTCAGAGTAAATAAACAAAACAAGTCTGGTAGCATGGAAGGGTTTTACCAGCGGAAAATATTATGTTTCAAAATAAACTTACGCTCTGTTTCCAAGAATATTGTTGTATTTTCTTGTCCTGGTATGCCCTGAAGAACGCCTGTTATGTCAACTTTATATCGAGTAGAAGGAGTCACATTACGAAAACTGAATTCATTTAATTGAAGTGGACCCTTTCTGCTGATAAGCTGCTTTGCAAAAAAGAGAGAGAAAGAAAGAAGACCGTTTCATCACTCAAATTAAGATTTTCACCTATTTATAATTAACCAAGTTAGCGTAACGACATGGAGTGATAAAACTGAACAAAATTGTTGAAATGAACATTACACAGACTGAATAATATAATTTACTGACTAGTTTGACGGTTTCGCTTTTCATGGACGAAAGATATCATCAGAATATTGATTGATGATCACATCTTCCAGTTGGACAATCACGACCAGAGAGGGTGTAGAATTGTCACTCAGAAGAGGATCATATACGTGACTTAGAACGTGGACCCCGTCGTCTCTATTCATGATATTGGTTCCTTTTTTCCGAATCCAAATAGACTACTTGATGCGTCTTATGTTTGCGTTACATTCCTTGCCAAGAATTTTGGAATTGAGCGATTACATAACGCACGCGTCAATTCACTTCATTCCAAGTTTGAAAGAAAGATCATTCAACACAATGCAAACAAGTGGTTAGCATGTTAATGAATGCAAACTGTTAATCTTCCATAGCTATCCAATTTCAGGAATACATCTTAAATAAATAAATAAATAAATTTTGAATTTTTCTATAGCGCATTTTTCAGCTGTAATTTCGCTGCAACTGGCGAATAATCTGAATCAGGTCTCATCAACTAGGCCGGCTGCAGCTGAACCCGGCGCAAATATATCCGCACTTAGATTGTAATATCCACCAATTATCTGTGCAGCTCCACAAATTCCAATGGGTGAAGAAAGTTTTCAATAACCAAGATCACCGATTTTGAAAGCAGGAGGAAACCGGAGATCACGGAGAGAACCCGCGAAAGCGAGTATGGATCGGGATGATCCAAGTGCACATACAGTCCTTGGCACGGCCGGGGCTTGAACCCGGAAACTCGGTAGTACAAGGCGATGTTGTTCACCGTCAGTGAAAGCATGAATAACATAACACCATCAGGAAGATTGGAGTATTTTCAAATGATTACCTTGTTTGACCTTTACTGTCACGAGGGGCATGTAAACAGGGGCACAATCAGGGCCGGATTTACCTTTAGGGGGGGCCGTGGGCCAGGCTATAACTTGAAGGCCCAAACTCACGATGAGGAAGACATGTGCACTTAAGTAGTCAAGTTTTGGCTTACATAAACCATAAGATCGACAGTGGCGGGGAAGCATTAACATTTAGAGGGAGATGTGCATATTTTGTTCAGAATTTTGGCCCAAAATATCACAAGTTGGACCCCTTATTAAATTAATCACCTATTATCAATTATCATACAAACATACCTCTTCGTTACCAGCAGAATTCAATTTATAAAGTGATGCATTATATTCGTAACCATGATATCTATCGTCTAACCGATAAGGATTCCCCGTGGTTTCGTCGATATAGGGAGTTTCGGGTGCCAAAACGGAAACGAATATTTCATATCTTGTTGCTCTAAAATTGGACAAGACTGGTGGTCCAGTTACAACTGAAACAAGAAGCAATGAGTGTGTCAGTAAAAAATAAAATAAGTTTATTATAAATCTAAAATATAGTCACTTTTCTGAATAGCCTTAAATTGGGCAACAAATAATTTTCACGAAAATCGGAGTATTTTTATTCTTTTTTAAAGTTTTAACCACCGTACAACCTAAATATTGTTTCTGATCTTTTCCGGAACCATAGGTAGCATTGGAGAGAAATATATCTTTTTGAGATCCTTGAGCCTAGTAGATTGATGTTATACAGATACTATACTTTGAAGTGAGTACTTTTAATTTTGGACCCACACATATCCTGATTAAGAATATCTCAAAATATTAAAAATTTGTATTCATCTATTGCTATGGTAGTTAATCCTGTTACATCATCACTTCGACAGCGAATAAAAATGTTACATTAAGTCCATGTATGTTTTACTCGCACCTGTACGATTAGTGTCTTTGAAAACAGCGGTATTGTATTCAATCTATGACTGTACACAAACACAGGCATGGCAGACGGTTTATAGTGCGGGGCAATACATTCAAAATAGGTTGCTATGGTAATTAATCCTGTTGCATCACTACTTCTACGGCGAATTGACACATGGAATAAAATTTTAAAATTTCTACGACGAATAGTATCAGAGAACGTTGAATTATGGGAAGGGTGACCGGAATTACGTCACGATTTAGGATGATGTATCCTAGGCCTGGACAATAATAAGTCAAGAAATAGCAAGTACCTACCACAAACATCCGGCACGATATCGTCATCCACATTACATCCATCTTCGTTAGTTTCGGTTTTTATAATGATTAGATATAAAAATTGACTCAACTTTTCCATAGGTATTATTGGTAGATTACAGTAGTTGGTAGATATATTTGTACACCCAGCTACTGGGACCCATTCACCGCTTGGGTCACAGCTATAATGAGAAAAAAATAAATAAAACGGATGTACATTAAATACAGTAATTACTCTAGTTTAGCGTGTACAATTTCAGCCGCTTACCATATCAGTATTAGATCACATTGTGCAACTACATCACGAAGACGACGACAACAAAAATCAACAACAATAACAACAACATCAACGATAGGAATTTAAAAAATAATAATAGTATCAACAATAGTATAGCTACACTGTAAACAATATTTTGCTCAACACTGAGTAAAAAGGTCACAGCTCAACAGTTGAGTAAAAATTACTCAACATTGAGCTTATTATTATTATTATTATTATTATTATTATTATTATTATTATTATTATTATTATTATTAAAGGACATTTCTATAGCGCTCTACAGATAACACAGCGCTTTTGCTCCAAAACAAAATACACAAGAAAAACTAAATAAAAACAACAACGAGAAATTACTGATTTGGAAAAAGATACGTCTTCAGAAGACGTTTAAAAGCAGCCACAGATTCCGCTTCTCTGACATAAACAGGGAGCTTGTTCCAGTGCTGGGGCCCGAAAACGGTGAAACAGCAATCCCCGGCTCTTTTACTGGAGCGAACTGTATAGAGCCTTGTTTTGTCAGATGATGAGCGAAGCCTGCGACTGCTTCTAGATGAATCTGGATGATTATAAAACGTGACAAGATCTTGTAGATATGCCGGAGCAGTACCTGATATGCAGTTGTATATGTGCAACATGATTTTGAAATTAATTCTTTCTTTCACCGGGAGCCAATGGAGGGTATTCAACAAATCGGCAGAGCACCTGTCTCGTCCACATGCAAAGATCAGCCTGGCAGCCTTATTTTGGAGACGCTGTAGCCGTTTTAGGTCCATTTCACGGGCACCATACATGAGGGAGTTGGCATAGTCTATGCGAGACAAGACAAGTGCTCTGACGGCATGATGACACGCATCCTGACTGAGAAAACGTCGTATGCGCCATAAGTTACGGATGTGAAAGTTGAGAGTTTTACAAAGATTGCTAATATGGGAAGACATATTAAGAGCTCCATCAAAAACAACACCAAAGTTCTTAACATTGGCAGATGGTTTGATTGAGTGGTTGCCCAAGCTCAGCTCAATGACGGGAGGCTTATTGAGAGCTCTTTTGGTGGCAATGATGAAAAATTCCGTTTTGTCCTGATTGAGCTGCAACTTGTTATTAACCTTATATAGGTCACAACTCAACAAATGAGTACAAAATTACTCATTGTGACCTTTATGAGCTCAGTGTTGAGAATTTTTTTACTCAACTGTTGAGCTGTGACCTTTTTACTCAGTGTTGAGTAAAATAGTATTTACAGTATAGAACAATATGACTATCCGAATGAATCGGCTAAGACCGATCTGGCTCTGTCTCTTTCTCAGTATGCTTCGATTATATTCATAAATACGTATTTATAAATGCGCACGTGTCTCATTTACAGGGCACGACATACCAAGACCAGCAAGCGTGACCAAATCCTCATGCCATTGAAAAGGATATGAACTCTTTAGATAAATATCATCAAATTTAAGTATTAATTGAATAGCAAAATTATTACACATTGGGGATTCCGAATTTGTATTATGTTATCAAAAACAACATTGTGAAAATATTTCCCGACGGAAAAATATTTATCGACGGAAACATTTACAATATAATCACAAAGTTGAACAAAATAGACAATTTTGCTGCACAATAGGCTCGTGTTGTTTACCGCCTATGCATTTAAATGTACAAGAAGACCACCCGCTATGTAGAAGGCCACTTCGAGACTTCCTATCTACAAGCCGTTATGGCAGCGCGGAAGTGGTCACGTGCGTATTTATAAATGCGTATTTATAAATATAGTCGAATCATGCTGTTTATCGGGCTAAGCAAAGGGATTTGACAATCAAACATTTCAATTTACTATAAAAAATCTAAAACCAGAAGCTGTATTTATTGTTAGACAATACATAAAACAAACAAAAACAATCACAGCAAACAGTAACAAGCATACAAAAAATATACATACAAGAATACTCACTATAGCACATTATATTGTTGTTGCTCTCTGCTCGATTTCCATTTCAGTGTCATGTTTAAATTTGTGCAATCTACTATTGATTCTTGACATTTTGTTCTCGATATATCATTAGGACACTCGGAATCTAAACAAAAAGGTGGGTAAGTAAGTGAAAACAAATTGTGGGCAGAGTGCAAGATCATCGTAAGTATAGTAGAATGTAAAAGCTGCCTTATGAAAACTCTTTGCAGCACATCCCTCTCATTGTAAATGGTTGATGTTCTGTACTACTTTCCTGATGGCCTTTTAGCTAACACGAGATATCACCTTTACATGTAGTTGGTGTTCTTCAGCTAAAGCTGTAATATGGTTCACCTCAAGTTCGGTAGTGACGTACGTGCGTATCGAATCGCGCGCGTAAAGCTAAACGCGCTGAACATACACTCATGCGTGCAGGGGCAGTATATCCGCACGCTTGCGGCGCAACCGTGAAAAAGCATTAACGTCACCACCGAACTTGAGGTGAACCAAATTATATCAAACAAAATATTGCTGAAAGTAGAGGGATATGTAACGCAATGTTAATGATACAGACAAGCCTAATGTGGTACAAGGGATCACGCTAGTTGTTTCAGGGGCAAATTGTTAACGTCTTTAATTTCTAGTCCCAACTTATCATTTATGAATAAATAACATCAGACCAGTCCAATATGCTGCTAAATATGATGCCAAACGAGAAATATTTCCATTGACCATTTCGAAAGCAAGTCGAAGTCAAAATTCATCTTTGTATATACCTTTTAGCATGATAATTATAACTGTTTGCTTTTATCTTTTGTTGGATAAATCTTACTGCAATGAATAATTATATCAGATACTAGAGCCCTCTTTGTGCACCACTAAGCTCTAATTTGACCAACAATTACTAATTACTGCTGTCGATAAATAATTATACCGTTATGCATGTTTTCGACAGTTCACATCAAGCATAAGATAGTGTATAATATGTATTGTTTTAAGAAACCATGCTAGACCAACAGACCATGAACTTAAACTTACCGATGATAGTAAAAAGATGAACAGCACAAATCAGCAAAAATAGCGCTCCAGTATACTCCCTCCTCATAATGACAAATGTGATTTTTAATTGTATTTCAATTTGTGAGGAAATAGCAGAAAAATAAGTATTTTAAGTATATTTCCTAGTACTGTACATAAGCGTAGTAGTTCCACACAATTATTAGACGTTGTACTTGTGTACTTAACCAATTATTTGTTTAGTGTAGTTTAAAGGTCAAAAACATTATAATATTCAATATTATTTCATAGAAACTCATGCAAGAACAAGTTTGGAATATAGTTTCGTTTACTCAACTCACTCTAGTGGAAATTTAAAATGAGAATTCTTTCAACCCCCAAAGCGATGAGAATTGGACAAAACTATGAGAATTGACAATTTTATCATTTCTATGAAACTTTCCTATTCAAATGAATGAGAAACACTAACTAACGTGTCAACAACCAACATGGACCAAGAATAGTCCACATTTAAAAGTTGGGACGCAGTTGATTTTGTCTTGCAAAATTCACCAAAAAATGTCACCATTTGGGCTAAAGTCAATTGCAAAGTATAACTAATTATGTTTCTCGATCACACATAACGCTAAACAATGTAAATAAACTGACTTGGACTATGTACTACACGCACAACCAACTTTACAATTTAATGTACTGATACTATTCCATCATTGCAAAAATGTTGGCCTTCGTAAAGACGAGGATTGGATGTTTTGTGGTAAAATAATTTCACTTGCAAGGCAAATGTTTACAAATATTGTACTCAACCATTTTTGATCGTGGTGAGAGTTCATATCCAACTTTTAATAGCTCGAATTATCTGTAGTGATGTAACATGATTAATTACCATAGCGATAGGTGACAATGTATTGCCCTGCAGTTGTAACTCTGTACGTCACGATTAGTGTCTTTGAAAAGAGCGGTATTGTATTCTCAGTGCAGGGCAATACATTCAAAATTGTTTTCACTTATCTATAATTAATTATCCTGTTACATCACTTCTTCTACGGCGAACATAGACAAGATCGACAACCAAATTTATGATTTTTAATACCACCCAGGGCCGAAATTACCGAAGATTACAGTGGGCAACAATCTAGGGAAGGGGCAAAATTTTGAGAGGAAGATAATAATAATTTTAAAAAATGAAGCCTATGATCCCGGAAGAGAAGGATTGAGATCCTCTTCCGATTAGACTCTGCTTAGTCAGCCTAAGGCACGTAGAGCAGTTGGTTTAAATACCTTCTCTGTTTCTGGCCCGAGGGAATGGAATAAACTTCCTAAAACCACCAGGGAGTCTCCAGTTTACAGAAAGAAACTGAAAACTCACCTTTTCAGTTAGCTTCTTTCTTGTTCCTTCTGTGTTTCTTTTTTCCATCCATTCTCTCCTTGTTCAGCGCTTTGATAAATTTAAAAGGCGCTTTATAAGTATCTTTACGTCCAACCAGAAGTAAGGATCAACAACCATCATTCTGACGATGCCTACCGACCACGCGTGGTTTATTCTGAGAAAATCTTCTTAGTGAGTAAAGATTTCTTTTTGTGTTGTTTTTTTTGCTGTCTTTAATGAACAATGGCAATATTAGATATTTTGCATTTCGCCTTGACATTTTTCTGGTTAGAGTCGGTCCCCGTGCTGTTGAGCACAATGATAATTCGTCGGCTGTATTCCATAGTGGCGTATAGTGATTTTTGGTCATTTTTTTTTTGCACATATGTTTTAATGATGTTCTCTTTCATTTTTCTAAGTCTCATTAGTCAAACTTAGCTAATTAATTAGTAATTAATTAATTAAATGTGGCGTATAGTTACAAAGTGAAATTTTGTGTTTTCCATAGTGGCGTATCGACCATACGCCACTTTTTATACATATTTTATAATTAAGAAATATCGGCAAAAATGAAAAACATTGCATGTTATAGTGGCGCATATCTCGCTACATGTCATAGTGACGTATCGGACCTATACGCCACTATGGAATGAAGCAAACGAAAAGTAATGCCATAGGGATTACACGGTGATCGAGGTGGCGTAAGGTTAACGTTAGGTTAGGCTATTACGTTTTGCGTGTTTTATTTAGTGACGTATAGTTTTGTACTTATTGTTTTCAGTTTGCCAGCAATATTATGCATTTATTTCATTTGAAAAATATATAAAAATAAAATCTATTTAGTTTACTACAGAAATTTCACATCATATACAAAATATAATGAATGTCTGATTTACACAACTCGATTTTCAAATGGCATTTCTTCAAACCCGATTTTCTCGAAAAGTTGTTTATTCGCGGTGCCCCACTATACGCCACTATGGAATACAGCCGAGGAATTGACCCATGGTGACCCCTGAAGTCACAACGAAAAGCAAATATCAAATTTTGTTGGCCTTTAAAAGGGTACACTTTGTTTAGCCATAATCTGTTTTAATACTACCATGCCTAGTGTGATTTTGTTCGCTTTTTCTAATGCAGTTTTGAAAGTCAAACTATAAAATTAGAAACAGACATTAAGATACACACACTTCTGTATGTGCCCTCAAGATTTGTGAAATTTAGGTGACCTTTGTGGCCGGAACAAATAAGAGGGGGTGCCTCCAATTTTCATGCATATGTCGGTGGACAGGAATCAATTTTATGACCCCTATCTCTGGTTGAAAGTATTTATGATCATACTTCTGCCCACATAGACTGAAAACAAATTATTTCTTGTTGGAACTAAGGTGTGTAGACTGTGGTGAGCAACAATTTTGATTGTAAGTTTAAAGACTGCGCGCGGAAATTTGGAGTCACCAGCCATTAAGAATTTTATAATTTCCTTTTTTTGGGTCAAAACAAATTATGACCCCATTGTTTAGTATAAAAATTATGTGACCCTAACTGTATTTTTATGACCCCCTCCCCTTCAAAAATCAATAACGCACACAATGTAACAGGCACAATCATGACAATTGAATCGTTAAAATGGCAACTTTTAATTTTGGGGTTTGAGGGTTTGGAGGCGCATATCTTGGTCAATTCTTGTTTGATTTTCACGAACACGGTGTCAAATGAGAAAGCAAAGTCCAATTAACAAAACGTATATTTCAGAATAATCAGGTTGTTGAACATCAAGGATGACTATAACTGACTTTTTTTGTACCTGGTGTATTTTCACCTGTGGCCATTTCAATCCGTGTGCAAGACATGACAGTTCAAAAGAGACTTTTGGAACTCCCCGTATTTAGTAAATTTGCGATTGACCTTCAATAAGTAAGTTAGAATTACGCTTCATTGCGCACCTGACCTGCATGATATGTGTTCGCGATCTAGCTTCAATGAACTGTGATCACTCTAACTTTGACTTTGAAAGTTGTACAGCTATATATTATGCATTTTAATATGTGATCGGTATGTTCGAAACTAGCATGAAATATGTATTCCGTGATATTGATACTTTCATTAGTACAATTCGGTGTTGGAGCCTATGATCTAACCATTCTTCATACAAACGATGTTCACGATCGAATGGAACAGTTAGACTCAGGTGGTGGATCATGCAGCGTGGAAGAGGCTGAGAACGGTGAGTGCTATGGTGGTTTTGCACGTCTATCGACTATGGTGAAGCATATACGGAAATACAATGGCAAGGATATTCGGAAAGACAGCGGCAACGTGTTGTTCTTAGATGCTGGTGATCAGTTTCAGGGAACAAATTGGTTTGTTCATTACAAAGGAGCGGCAACGTCTTATTTTATGAACAAGATTGGATATGATGTGCAGGTAATGATCCGGGTTAATAATCCCCATTACCCATAACGTATGTACTGGAATTACGTTAGGTAATATCAGTATGTAAATTGAACCCGTAAATTTGACCTTAAAGCCATATTACATAACTCGTACAAAGATTCTTGTCCTTTTATTGGCTATGGCTATTGTGTCAGCTGGCAAAAAACTTCTTCCGAGTGCAATAGTCAATTTTCCATTGCACTCACCCGCAGTTACCACTGCAACGATGACACACTCGAGCATACAGAGCGCGGTGACCATCTCGAATCTCCAATTGTAGGAAAGATCCTTAGGATCTTTGATTACAGTGAGTGTTATTTCATTACCATCACGTTTTGAGTTTTGAAAGTGTATTTCCGCATTGGGAAATACTATGAAAACAATCAGACTTTTTTTCTAAAACCTTTTGTGCTACGGAAAGGTCCTCTGAATACTCGTGAATCATTTCCGTGTTGCGTAAAGGTACTTTCCGTGCTACAGAAATTAATGTTCTCTGATTGCGGAAATAAATTAATTGTTTCTAGACTATTTCCGCGTTGCGGAAAGGTGACTGGAATGTCAATCTTCGTGCTGTGATTTTTAATGTATTTTATTTTCAGGGTGATTTATAAAATGAAATGGAAGAAAAAGAATTCATAAGAGTTATGTAAAACAAATATTAAACGGTGTAATTCTATTGTTGACTTTAAAGTCCAGATTCTAAAAGACAACCCAATCTTGATCACATCAATGTTTTATCTTTCAAGAACAGGCTCGTCACAGTCGTCATTTAATTTGTGCCTGTTGATTGGGTAAGAAATGTTGTTTGTAAGCGAAACAATCTGAGACCGTGACCATTTTTCATCACAATCCCCCTGTGAAATCAAAATTTAATATTTATCCTTTTTGCCTATAAGTCAAGAACTTTGCATCAGAGATCATGGACCTATCTATTCTTCTTTTCTTCTGAATTTTTATGACGTGAGGAATCCATGGGCATGGTTTTTCATTACACTCCTGTACAAGTGGCCATTTTGGATTAATGCAAATTAGGTACTGTTTTGGATTTTCCGGGATTTTTGATAGATTTTTAATGGATTACAAATAATGATCGATAATTTCATGAGATTGTGCTCACTAGAGCATAGATCCTGCAAAGAAAGAGTTAACATACTTTTAATTAAGTTGACTGGGCGGGGTCAAACACAATCATTCGCTCATTCTCACGTGATAATAACAGTCAATTGAGATATTCCGTACCTACTTTCATTTCAGCTGACTGTGCGGTGACAAACATGCATACATTCCTTCTGGCGTGATAATAATAAATGGAGGTAGTCTACATTTTGTGCGGGGTAAAGCATAATGATACCAAATGTAAAACACGCAATGTGAAAAAACACAATTTTTGGAGGAAAACATTTATTGTTGCAATTTTAAAGTTACACCAAGGATTCTGGAGTAAAAATATACTATACGTACAGTACAGTACAGTAGGCCACATACACCTACTGCACAATGTGGTATATCTTGTGCAATTAATGTGTAAGAGGTGATGCTTAGTTTGGCATTATTTTAATACAATCTAAATGCCGAAAAATAACGAATATTTGCACTTTTATTTCATAAATTTGGGCATAACTAAAAAAGTGCCAGGCCCCTTAAATTGATAATTGATTTAAAGTGTGAAATGTAGACTGGTAAGTTACTGTGCGGTACTTTTATGTCCAACATTTGTCCTTCCAGCCATTTATGAAATTTGATGCAGAAAAGAAATTTTTACATAGGAATTTCAAGTACTACATGTATGTATTTCTCCTAAACAACATTAATGGCAAGAAGATAGAAACGAACAACTTGTCAATTGAGTGTGGATGACCCGCAAAATTCAAAATTGCTCCGATTAAAATTGTTTTAACCTGTTATATAGCCAGGCCCCATATGTTCTTGATACCAAATTTACCCTGTACATGTTGATGATAAAATCCTCAACAAAAGTTTGGAAAGTTTTTCAAGCATCAATATCTCATATTACTTGTGACATGTTCATACCGTGTTACATATCAATGGACAGCTGATTTATCCCCCTTTACAATGTCAACACATTTGAAACCATCACCCTTTTCACAGCTAAGGACACGTCTTGTGAATGTAGTGGGGGTCTCAAACAGAATGTGCCAAAATTGACCATTATTCTGTGCAGCAGGCTGCAATTCCAAGATGATCAACGACTACCTACATACTATAGAAGTAGAGAGAATCGAACAGCCTGCCATCAGCCCAGACTCTCATGCCCCTAAAATTATTTCCAACATTTTCTTACACCAGGCACTTGGTAATCACGAGTTCGACTTAGGTCCCATTGGGTTGGCACCGTTCTTAAAGGACGTTGATTTTCCCGTGATCAGTTGTAACATAGACGCATCCAAAGAGCCTGTAATCGATGGATTGTTCAACAAAAGCGTTATACTAATTGTAAGCGGAGAACGAATTGGCGTGGTTGGATACACGTACTCGAGAACTGTCGACATTTCAACAACAGGTAACAGAAATTCGAAATATTATTGTCAAGTTTTGAATTCGGTAGGTCCTTTAGACTGTCCAGGTATGTGCAAAGTACAGTCCAGACTAGCTTTAGCCCATAAAGAGCACATAACACTGACACATAACGGAAGAAAATAATAGCAAGAAATAGAAGGAATTAAGGCCACTCCCAACAATTAATATAACAATTTGATCTGGATATGGATGTATAACACTGCAAAGCAATAATACATCTGACGTCCCAAGCCAGACACTTTTGGGTAGTTTATCAATTTTGAGGTTTTTACATATCTGAAATAATAGAGATATTATGCTCCACAACGCCGTTTCCCCAATGAAATCGGACACGTTCCTAGGAAAAGATATTGAGTTCGTAAGTTATTGTATTACAAAATTGGGAATTGAGATATCGGCCTTTATTATTGACAATGTTGAGAGTAGGAATTACCTTGACAAATTTCTCAAAAATACAAACTGTCAGGCAATATTTTAAACATTAATAACATCACAAATTCGCAACAAACCCAAATTGTGAAAAAAATCACCACCGGGCAGATTTTTGGCTATTTCTCCATTTACGATCCTGCCCAAAAGTGTCTGGTTTTGACATGGGACGTCATAATCGAGGGTTGAGAACCAGAAATTCTTAACTCATGATCATTTGCTCCCACATATTAAGTCGCCAGGTCACTACATAAGATACAGTCCATTAATCATGACAAAATTCAAGACCAAAGCAAGGAGATATCTTTATGCTCATTTTGTGAGAACTGGTCATAGTGAGTTACGGCTTTCTGGTTCTGAACCCTAGATATTGAAGTTATTACGGATGTGACGCAATACAATTAAACAGTTAACAGTAAAAGGGCAATAACTTTGTGGCATTGGTTTTGTAATGATGAAATTGAATCATTGCAAGCTGAGGTAGATGTCCTCCTATCGCAAGGAATCAACAAAATTATTGCGTTGGGACATTCAGGAATTATGAAAGATTTGGACATTGCTGCAAAAGTAAAGGGTGTTGATATTGTAGTAGGTGGACATTCAAATACTTTCCTCTATTCTGGTAAGTTTGATGTACTTTTATAACGGCGACTAACGGCCAAATCAGAACACCCTGAAATGTACCAACACGTAGATTTTTCCATATTTGGAATTGATATCATAAATTATTATAGACGGGCCAATGAAGCGACCGACTGTCAAACATAAAAGAAATATAATAAGAGATAAAATGCATCAATCAACAGGAATTTAAAACAGCTTTAAAACAGGTCCAGAATCATTAGCTGACCTCACAGAATAGAACAAACTTGGGTGGCAAAAATGCACCATGTTCAGAAAAGAGTTGACGTCATATATTGGTCAAATTCCAAAAAATGTTCGGATCTTATTATAAACTACGCCAACGTATTGTTTTCATTATAACGAAAAATATGGTTTGACGTACTTGAGATGTATAATCGTTCTCGAATTATAGCATAAAGGACAAAGTTCACATTTTGTGCTCCAGAGAAGTCCAAACCTAAAAAACGCTCCAATTTTCATAAAAATGACCTCTAACTCCTAGGTTCTAATTGTAGGACTGTTGACACCAATTCAAATAAAGAACAGTTTGCATCATATAGGATGTCTCGTTACATCTGGTAACCAGATGAAAGGATATGTGCTTAATGTCACCTTTATTCAGGTAGACGATTCGCTGTGCCAAATATCACATTTTCTGAATTCCTGGCTCGTAATGTCTCGTGGCTTTAATATAATAGCCTATTGTTGTTCACAGGCACCCCGCCAGACACTGCAGGTCATGAGGTACTGCACGGGGAATATCCTAAGGTGATCACGCCAGATCACGATCCCTATGGCACCGTACTGGTGGTTACAGCTTACACCTTTGCGAAGTATCTTGGAAGACTGGATGTTACCTTTGATAATGACGGACGTGTGACACAATGGGCTGGAAATCCCATACTCCTTAATAGCAATGTGGAAGAAGGTATAATTTTTGCTAAAGATATTTAACACTTGATGCAAATAGATATAGAAGAGAAAATTCGCATGGACAAATTAGTATTTCCCTCACTCGCATGCACAGAAAACAATATTCAGTTTGCGCATTCACCAATTGTCGTATACAAATCTAAATAGTTCTGGTCACGAGGAAAAAGGCCAATCATCTGGTGTGTTTAAGATACTTTGTTTGTGTATAATAAAATGAGCCATCAACAAACTTTCTACGGGCGTCAAATTTTGAACATGCTTTACAAACATTTGTACTGACAAAGGGGTTTAAATGGTAGCTTCCTGTAGTCATATGACCTGTATGTACAGCCTGTCTCAAAAAAAATTGTGCAAGTAAAAAGCGCCCTCTGTGGCAATTAGAAAATACTTTTGTGACATTATGCTTATATCAACGTCAAGGACGCAGTCTTAGCTCTAAAATGCCGTTTGTTCTGTTCAATTTACTTGTTGCAATCTCGAGATATATTTATTTAACAACGAAAGGGTAAAATCACAATTGTGCCACTTTTACTAGGGAAGAGAGCTGTACATGTAAAATCAATGATATAGCTCTAATGCACTCACTCTCCCTTTGGGGCTCGTGCATTAGACGCATTATTCGCATCAACATCAGCGCGCGTGCATTATTTTGTCTAATTTCTCTCCCAACAAGTAATATAAACGTATAAGGTCCGTATGCACGAAAGAGTTAGACCGGGTCTAAAGTTAGATCCGATCTAAGTGGAATTGAGTACCATGAGAAAGGACATTTTCCTTTACATTTGCTTAAGTTATTTTGTATTATTTTTGAACGTTGCATTAAAACCTTTAGAATTTGCTAGCTACTCTAGGAAGGAAGGCAGGAAGAGTAAAGGACCATTCCTAGTGGAACTTAATTCCAGTTTAGACCCTCTCTAACTCTTTTATGCATACGGACCTCAGTGTGCAATATTTGTTTGTCTTTTAACATGTCTTGAGTGACTAAGAGAACAGTATTTACCATGATAAAATCATTCACGTGCACATGTATTAAATTTTACAGCAGAATGTGAAATATTTATTGATCCTTTCTGTGGAAAAAGAGAATCAATATTCCTGCATCATGATAAAATAGTAAAAACAGTAAAAAACATTGTATTGTGTAATTGGTGCATTCTTTTGATTTTACGAAGGAACTGTTGATAAACTTGATGCTATCGCTGATTTACGTGCAAAGCTCTCTTCACTATTAAAAGTGGCACAATTGTGATTTTACCCTTTCGTCGTTAATTAAGCATATCTCGAGATTAAAACAAGCAAATTAAACAGAATAAACGGTGTTTGAGAGCCAAGACTACGCCCATGACGTTGATTTAAGCATCATGTCACAATGCTATTTTCTAATTGCCAAAGAGGGCGCATTTCACTTGCACAACTTTTTTGAGACAGGCTGTAAATCACATAGTGAAAATAAGGGGTTAGTGACAACACTTTAACTTGTTTACATTGTGACCTGGTATGCGCGTATTTCGCGCGCGCTAATCCAGCAGGGCGTTATGTTGGCACGCGTGTGATAAAACCACATAAAACTACTGACCTCTTTATATTTCAGATCCAAATGTTCTTGGTGAAATAAACCAATGGAGTGAAGTCCTAGCAAATCTAAGTAGCGTCAAACTTGGTGTTACTCATGTGTACTTAGACGGGAAGACGAATAGCTGTCGATTGCATGAATGTAACATGGGCAACATGATCACCGATGCTTACATATGGGAACAGATTACATTCCCCGATGACATACGATGGAGTGACGTCAACATTGCTATTCATAATAGCGGAAACATCAGGGCATCTATAGAACCAGGTAACTCACGGTAGCGGGTTTATAGACCTAATAATTTGAACTGCTACATGTATTATGAATGATTGCATTTAAAAAAGCCACTGCAGACTTGAATCTAGGACTAATGTATCTGCTCATACGAACTTCGCATTATGGGATTCATGGAAGTAATACACCTGGTATAGAGGCCGTCAGCCTTTCGCCATCTTGTGGGTACAAATGATCTGTGTGTCCATGCGTCGGACACTACGCGCAGGGCGCAGCTTGCCACGCAGCTGTTATCGCGCCTCAACGCGATGATTTTGCTGCTCACGCATGGAGATCGAACGACCATTACAGCGTGTACCCACAAGATGGCGGCATGTGACGTCACGCTGACGGCCTCTATACCATTTGGATTATAACTCGAGAAATATATTTTATTCTGAAACCTTGAGAGGAATACTATGGTATTGTTAGCAGTTTTTAATTTAATGTTGACCTTTGACTGACACTACACCGCGTATGGTACATTTTGGGTCCATCTAAGGAACGTAAAAAGTATAGATTTGGTTTAATCATGGGATGCAAACATGGCATAGGAGGCAATACTGCTATACCTAATAGCCGAATTGAATTATGCCTTTATATTGTTCACAGGCGACATAACGTACGGAGATATCGTAAATGTATTACTCTTCGAGAATACAGTAGATACTCTAGAGCTCGAAGGTAAATACGTCAAAGAAATGCTGGAGAATTCGGTAGCAAAATACGACCCAGTCAGAACCCCAGGAAGATTTTTACAGGTGTCCGGTGAGTAAAGACTGATTTCATTTAGGGAGAGGGCGCCACCATTAGTATGTTTACGGACAGTGTTCTTGATTATGCAACTAAAACAAGCATACACTCTGTGCTGAGTTTCTGATACATGAATGATCTAACTCGCGCTATTCGAGAAGTGTCGCTTTTTTGGAAACGGGGCTAGCTCTAAGTTAACATAAACTAAAGATCTGTATTTTTTGTTTTGTTTTTCTCAAAAAAGATGCTTTAATTACAAAAAATGTTCTTATGGTGATACTTTGGGAATCACAATGCTTCTTGCGGGTAGCTTGAAATTCCCCTGTACAAGGAACTCACTGCTAATTTGTCTCGGGC
The DNA here is from genome assembly GCF_039555335.1 of Amphiura filiformis. Lineage (NCBI taxonomy): Eukaryota > Metazoa > Echinodermata > Ophiuroidea > Amphilepidida > Amphiuridae > Amphiura > Amphiura filiformis. The sequence continues at coordinate 27,351,088 of NC_092634.1, read as the reverse complement.
AGCTGATCCTGGTTGCGATGGTTATTTGTGGAATGCCTAGGGTGTGCGCTCTTGAAGCAGCAAAATCCCTGAAAGCTCCTGAATTGTTGTTTAATGGAATGATGTGGGGCCGTAGTGGTCAGCGACAACCTGTAAAGTGTGCTGAGGCTTGTGGATCAACGTCTCTAGAGGCGTTGTGCCTGTGCGTAGCGCACTATAAATCACTGCGCTTTTTTTTTCTTTTTTTTTGATCATTTGATTCCCAACAGGACTTTTAGTTACCTACGACCTATCACGTGACCCCAATGACCGTGTGGTTGAGGTACTTGTACGTTGTACGGAGTGCCTGATTCCAGAATTTCTTCCTTTGGAGGACAATAAATGGTACAAAATGGTCATGCCCTGGTACCTTGGAAGAGGGGAGATGGCTATACCATGATCTCTGAGAATGCTAGGAATTACTATTCTGGTAAGGCTATTTGAAATGACAATTCTGTATTGTGAAATTGTTAAAATCTGCCACTCCCTTCATGGTGTTCAAGTCTATAGTCTCAGCTAACATTGACAGCAAGGCTTATATTAACCAGGCACCCAGGCTTTTTTACCCCATGGTTGCCCAGTTTGGGCTCCAGGTGTATCCAATATTTTACACTACAAACTATAGGACGAGGAGCTCATTTTAGCTCCTGGTCCAGGCATACTTATATAAGGCCTGATTGACAGTCCCGATAAATAGATGGACAAAATAGAAATTGCATAGCTCCAAAAAAAATAGCATATCATCAGCTACCTGCGTTCATGTTAACTGAACATTTACTCTATACATTGAGGAATATCAGCGATCCACCATATTTTAACCTTAAAAACACTGATTCACGTGATTTATTGTTAGCATGGCTTATAATATCATTGCCTTCCTGAATAGATCAAATCCACTGGTTCCATAGCACATATATCGTTGAAGCACAGCATTTCATCTTTAAAGTCACTTTAAGCAGTATGCTTCGACTATAATAAAATACGTTTTTATATATACGCAAGTGACCACCTCCTCGCTGCCATAACTTGTAGACAGTAAGTCAAGAGGTGATCTTCTACATAGCGGGTGGTCTATATACATTTGAATGCAAAGGCGAAACAACATGGCACTACTGTGCAGCAAAATTGTCTATTTTGTTCAACTTTGTGTTTATATAATAAACGTTTCCGCAATATTTTTCCGTCGTCAAATGCTGTTTTTGATAACATATTACAAATTTGGAATCTCGCCATGTGTAATAATTTTGCAATTCAATTAATACTTAAATTTGATAATATTTGTCTACAGAGTTCCTATCCTTTTCTGTATAGCGGGCAATGCATGAGGATTTGGTCACGCTTGCTGGTCTTGATATGTCGTTCCCATGGGTCTCATGCGTATTTATAAAAACATATTATAAATATAGTCGAAGCATACTGTTAACATGTTTCTTTTTTCTTTATTCTCACCTTTAGGCAATCTTGATACTTCCGTAGTAAGTGAATACATAGAACGATTTAGTCCGATATACGCGGGAGTTGAACGTCGAATCACATTCATTACCGATGGGAATGGAAGTGCCACCGTCTCAATGAAACAGAAGGACATGTTTATATATCTAATCCTGGCATCGCTCATATTCACCTTTGTTTCGTAACCAATAGAGTATCGGACTTATAAATGTTTGGGCAAATTCCCCTTTTCAAGAAGTATGTAGGTCTAAATATCCATATTTTGTATTTCGCCAGAACAAAAAAAGGGCTGGCCTTTTTATTGACTTTTTCACAAGCAAAATAATAAACACTACACTACACAGAAATTACAAAATCAGGGGTAGAAGTGCTAAGGGGGCAAAAGTGTCCTTCAAAGAAGTAATTTTATCCTCAAAATTGAAACTCACAGAATAATATTCCTCTATGTGAGTAGCATCGACACATATAAATGTACTTAGGTCTTTGAAGATATTAAAATATGTACATAGCAATAAGCTTAAAATATAACGTGTTAATTAGGAATATGCACTATGAGCCTTAAGCAGTAAGGAAAAATCGCATCACACGACTGCAATTCTACACTATTTTTATAACTCAAGTTTTTCGCTAATTCCCAACATCCTTTGCAAAGATCTCGAAAATACGTCATTGTCAATACGCAGATTGTCAATAAACGTGGCGGGCTTTTACGATCTACTCATATTTTTTCTCATAACTTTTATTGTATATTTTAGATATGTTTCCTCTATAATAATACAAATAAATAGTTCTCACGTCACCTGTATTACGATTTGTTTCATTTGTCGTGATGATTGAAATTTCTAGTGAACGCAGCGGGAATACAGTCAGCAACCTGGACAACCGATTCTTTTGTTCTGCTTAGACGCGCTAAAAGTCGATCGATACATGTTAAAATCAGCACAATTCAGAGATACACCTTTTTGCTATGAAATAAATTTTCTCGGTCAAATATAAAGCAATATTTTTTTTTTCTTCAGTAATGTCAGTTAAAAACTTGGTGCTTGGATATACATTGTTTTAAAAATCCTGGTGTTAAAATTAAGCATCATGTGTCTTTTAGTGTGATATTTTTGATTTTTATAGGCCTTGAGTTCGCCCGCGAGCTTTTTACGGAATTCATTTTAGCGTCTCAAACTAATATAGTTTGCTAAAGAAAGATATTTCCCACCTCTGTAAGGCACATCGTGTGGGTCTATATATTATAGTTTTGTCAGAATTTCCGTTTTTATTTTACCCTTTTTTCCTTCATGCTCCGAAAATGTCAAACTTAGTACTTTTATCTCGTGAGCAACCATCAGAAATAGTCGATATTTCCATTGTTGTTATCCAAGTCAATTTTCCATTGAAAAGCAAAGATTGCCCGACCAGCGATTTGGTAGCCCAAATCCCCAATTGGGTGTTCTGGTAAATGAGGTGAATTTTAAAAATTTGCTCCCGTGATAGGCAGGTGAATTTTGTATGACCTACCCCCCCCCCCCCCATCGCGGGTTGCCATTTTCATTACACCCTTCAGACTGGTGTTCGGGTTTGTTTTTAATTTGACATGTAGGCCTATAGGCTTAACCATATTTGTCATAATTAAGCGCTATACCTAAATGTATAGCTATGCTATATATTATTATGTACCAGTATGTAATATCATGTACATGTGTGGGGTGGGTGCAGAGGTGGGTAGTGAGGGTGTATGTAGGGAAACTTTGGGGTGGTACTCAACACACTTTAACCATGACTTTCAATGCAAGGGTTAATGTTGCCACAAATGTTTTTTTTCTTAAGGTTATTTAATAGGTTTTTATAAACTTCCATGTTTAACCTGGTATTGTTTTGGCTGCTTCATTAGGGCCTATGACTTTCGGTGGGTTTCCAAAAGCAGTTTCAAACAAACACAAACAAAAGGCACCATACCCAGTCACCTTCATGACAATTGAAACACTACGCCAAATATTAACATCCAAGTTATTCTGTTTTTAGGTAAGTTTAAATAATTGCTTGAACAGGCTTTTGTTTAAAAACAAAAACCTTCTGATGAGGAACTCAAAGCGCGTAAAGCACGAAATTTACAAACAAACATAAAAACAATCAATTTATAAAGATTGGTTTTAAGCTGGCGTTTAAATAACGAAAGTCTGGGGGCGTTACGAAGGTTATTTGGAAGTGTGTTCCAAACAGTTTGCTTGATCATAAAACATACAACGTAATATTTATGTTTTGTAAATGAAAGTTTTGTTTCAAATATTGCCCAATTGCATGTAAGATTATTGGGCAAAGTTGTTTTGAGGAGAAGCAAATTTCAACACATTGGTCCGATGATCACGGTGATGATGAAATCAAATAATTAATCACTCACGTGATGAAAGACCCTCATCGTGCTATAAACATGATCAGTAGGAGCGCTATAGGCCTGGGAATTTCTTTGCTATATTGAAGTTCTGGCAACACTGTAGCCATGCCGGTATTCCTATTATACCCAGGAATATCGATCCACAATGCTAGTATTAGCCTTAGATTTCACGCGTTGATTTTGAACACTTTTCAGCCGGCAGTAAAAAATGGTGAAATCAAAACGGAAATTCTGAAAAAACTATGATATATCGCTCACGGTGATGTGCGTTAGAAAGTTGGGAAAAATCCATCATTAGCGAACTATATTACTTTGAAAAGCTAAAAGGTTGATACAAAAAAAGGCTCGCGGGCAGAGTTTAAGCCTATCAAAATCGAAAATCTTACACGAAATGACTGAATTTCACGCCTAAGTTTAACACTATAGGATTTGAAAAAAAAATACACTATCAAGCACTACAATTTGTCCTGACATTTACTGAAAAAATGAAAATGATTGCTTTTCATTTGGCCGAGAAAATTAATTTTACATTGAAAAGGTGTAACTCAAAATTTAGCTCATTTCAACACCAAATTCGATCGCTTGTATTGCCTCATTAACCGACTGAGTGAGCCTTGCATAACAAAAGAATCGGTTGTCCAGGTTGCTAACTGAATAGCAGAGTGGCTTATGTTTAGTTTTGCACATTTAAACATAAACACGTACCATGTCAACAATGCCCAGAAAAGTTATTTTGGGGTTGTAAAGATATTGTACGCCATTTTCTGCGATTCCTTTTTCTGATGAAGACACCAGAATAATCAACCGCCCTTTTACGCGCTACTAGCCAATCACGGGCTGCGGGGAGTTTGATTGACAGGATCGCAATTTTTAAAATTAAATTTTTGACTTTCATTATACATAGTAGGCTATGCACATAAAATACTGCTCTATTGGCCATTTCTGGCAGGGGGGTTTACTCAAAACTTGAAAGAAGCAGAAAAAGTAGAAAACACCACATAAAAAATCGAACCACCCACTTAGGTGTCCTTTACATCATATAGGAGGGTTATATTATGCAAAATTATGAAGAAAAAAATTAAAATTAGATGAATGACTTTTGACCTTGGTCAAAGTCAGTGTTAAAAAAGGGTTAAAATTACGGTTGTAGATTTGAGTGAAGAAAATGCATTTTGGAATTGAAATGCTGATATGAAATTTCCGTTTGCCGTATTCGGGATTTACATCTGACTATTTAAGAATTTACTGCATATCTTCTTGAATTCATATCTTTATCAACTGCATTGTTATATCATCAATCGAATTGAAACAATGTACCCCAAAGAAAAAGTAATAACCATGGTAGCCAAAGATGGCATCAGATATATGGCAGCAGAACACTCCATACCGTCTTCGTAGAACCTCAGCCTTCCATCTAATCCCGGATACAATGGACTCATCTGCTTCATATGAGCACTTATGGCGAGGGCATCTAATGGACCTGTGAGGGAATGTACAATTTGGAAAGCCACCATTACAATAATTGAAACTGTTAGAAATCGACGGTTTGTGCGCTATTCCTTGGGATGATGTACTTTAGAGGCCAAAAAATAACAACAAACATACAAACAAAACAAAAAACAACGCCGATTACGAAATAAAATTAAGAATTAAAAAAAAAATAATATGAAACATATTCAAACATGCAAAACTGTTTGAGCGATTTTAACGCGTATTCGACCACACAGCAGATCGCTATCACAATAAATACGCCGCGTCAAGTAAGCGCAACGCGGATGATTGGTGCGAACAATACCAATACACGCGCTCATGGAACTACCACCAGTGTGTGATTGGTTGGAGTGTTTTTGTTTAACTCACGTGACATATTTTTGAACTAATTTCCAGCTGCTTAAAGGGTATTATAGTATCAGCATGATAGCTATTAAGTTTCATTATTTCGTGGTAAAAGTAGGTATATCACCTCAAAAATAAAGGCAGCAGAAACACGTTATTTAATGCTTCTACATGAATGACCTTTATTAAAGCATCAAAATTCAAAAAACCGAATTGAAATCGGTCAATGCATTGTGACGTAGTGTCAATTTTAAGATGCTCATAAATGGAATGCAAATCTGCCACAAATTGCTATAATGACAAAATTGGCACATTTCGAGATTTTGAAGGTTTATTTGGACACTTGCTTGAAAAAGCAACGTTAATTTAAGTATCACAGGTTAATTGCCTTTTTTTTTTAACTTCGTCAAAGAAAACAAAATTAAAAAATCTATCATTGAATAATTATAATAAATTAACCAAATATACTATTTTAGCAATTCCGGCCAATCTGCAGACAAATAAAAGTTGAAAAAATGACTAAGTTCAGCTAATTAATATGCAAAATTGATGCCAAAAGAAAACCGTACATGATATCAGGGTGCGGTTTTTTCACAGACATATGTATACAAAGTTCTTTCAATTGATAACAAAAAAATACACAAAAAGTAATCAATTATGCAAATTAGCTTATTACAGCTAATTATGTATTCATGATATTATTATGTAAATTAGGCATGAGTAATTTTTTTTTTTTTCGATATTTAATGAAAGTCTTTTCATTCATCATGAATTTGTGAAGTATGAACCTGTTATGATGTTGAGTAAATAATCTGCAGTTAATTACTTTAATATAATACAAAAAATACAAAGTTTGACATTTTGACGGTGTCTGGAATAGAATTTTCATTTTTTCTGTAAATATGGTATGTGTCACCATTGCTCAAAGCCAAATCCGGAAAGTAAAAATAAAAATTCATTTGCAATGAGACTTTAAATTAACATTTTGTTATCTGGATTAACATGGGAAGAGAAACGGTAAACGGAACAGCCCCTCTATTATACCGCGTATACAAAAATGGTGTGGCCTTGGACACACACAATGGCTTAGAGCTATTGTGGTTTGGAATATTACTCCCTTTAAACTCATTTAAAAAATGTTTTGTTTCAAATCGTTTTCCTCAAGTGTGCCATTCGTTGTCGACGGAAATAATTTACATGCTTAGAAAGATTAGTATTTCAGCTAAATGGTGGTAGATCTTGATTTTTCAGAAGGCCTATATTTATTGATTTATGAGGGATCTTCAACAATCCATAAAAATAGGTAGTAGCTCTTAAACGAAGCAATATTTATTTAAAAAACCCGATGGTAGTCACAGAAAGGTTTCACACACCATATATCAAAAATTCAAACAATTGTGATAAATAGCACATATGAGGAAATTAATTTTTCGGCATGGATGTTTGCCAAAATTGAACAACTTTCATTCGCGCGCTTTTCAATTTACTGTTATGCTTGCATGCACAGTGTGGCAGAAGTATTGTGCAGCCACTGTGACATGCCTAGTAAAAGTGACCATTTACATTTAGGGATTGCATGTTCTTGTATACCTGTTTCTTGGTGTCTTTTGTTTTTAGCAATCATATCATATCCGTCTCCTCCATCAGCAATAAAGTTAGTTGTAAGAATCCGATACCACTTCTTGGGATCGATAGGTTCGTAAACTGGCACAACACACTCAGTGCAAAGGGCTGCAGCGCTGAAGACTCGATGATTTTTGGGCTTATTTAAATCATAAACGACTTGCAAACCTACGTGAGAAAAAAATGGGATGATTTGTTTTACTCTACCTTTACTCCGATTGCCTTTATTCCTCCTCTTACTCTTCTTTTCCTTCTCTTTCTCACCCTTCCACCTCTTCTTCTTGTAATTGAAGTACTTCATCGTCTTATACTTGTTCATCTATTCTTCTCATTATTCTCTTAATACTTTATCGTCTTTCTTATACTTCCTTTTCCCTTTCTTCTTTATTTTTTCTTTTACTTCATCATCTTCTGCTTCTTTTTGCTAGTAATCTTTACCTTTTTCCTCCTTCACCTCCTTTTGCTTCCCCTCATTCTTTTTTATTCTTTCTGCTTCTTATTCTTTCTTCACATTTTGCCTTAATATGCATGTTATTTTCGATACCAATTGATTCTTTAAAGTAGTTATACTATATCTAGCTAAGTCTTTCCAGAATCTCTGGTAGTACCATTGTTTCTTTAATATAATTAATAATATGTGTTTATGTTTATGTAAATTATAACAACCAACTAGCATACCAGAGAAATGCAAGAATCGTCCGTGCACAATTGATTCATATTCCGAAACGGATTTTTCCAGGGCTTGTAAAAGGTATTTTCCTTGTATATCTAAAGTATCTACGGTACTACCATATTTAAATATGTCGGTCACATCCGAAGCATGAATTTCACCTGAAACAAAACATATCGAATACAAATTGAACACATAGTAATGGGCATAAAGTAGTCGTGCATGTAATATGCTGACTACGTTATATCTTTTGACCAACTGAGCGATTTTCAGGTTAAAATGTTTTCACCCGTATTAATCAATATTCAAACGCCATGATCGTACGCCCGACTATCTATTCAAAATCACTCTCCTATAACAGAGCGAGGTCCATTATTGACCAGTATTGACGATTCAGCACATACGAAATGAACGTATGGACAACGTAGAAAATGCACAAGATATGCCCGTTTTACAATATAATAAAAGACATTGAAAGATATAGAACATACGAAGGAAGGTCTAATTATTAATATGATTCATGATGTGTGGAAATTTGACTTCATCCATACGTAAGGTTTATACATACAGATTGTCTTTTGAAATGTGTGTGATATTGGCCGTCACGTTTTGGACACCAACGGCGTATAAAACAAATGCAGGAAAAATATCATTTTGAAAATAAAGTACTGATATAGGCATGAAGTAGTCCTTCATAAACATAATTTTGTTTCCATCATAATATTCCGGAAGCACTATAAACAATTATTTGCAAGCGGCTTGTTAGTCATGTTTTAAAATCAAGTTCAGGTTGAATTAAACGTTTTAATATAGAGGCCGCTCGAAAACCTATATAGACGTCTGCTTTTGATCACAAGCGTTTAAAGTCACAAGAGGGCTAAACGCCGTATGCAAAATCGTTGCTTGAGATTGTACATCCTCAGGCGATCCACACGTATGTTTAGAACGTACGTATCGCGTACCTCGTGTAGAACACCGCAATCTCTCTACTACCTTCATCTATTAACCATAACGAAAATTAAAAATTAAAAACCAATGAACTTCACCAACCCCTGCTCTCAAATATTTATCGTCAGCCATACACCCATGTAGGCAACGCATGGTCCTAAGATTGGCCAAAGTCATTTGGTTGTATATTTGTCACCTGCTAATACGAAATGAGGGTAACGACGCAAGTTGGTAGCTCCGAGACACACTGACTACTACCCGGGGGGGGGGGGGCACATCAAAAAATTTTGGTGGGTATGCTCCCCCGGAATTTTTAGGTGGTGGGTCTTTGGGAGCTGACGGCGTACCGGTAAAACAGGGTCTTTCGGAGCTGCGAACCGGGCTGTGAACAAGTAAAATGGGGTCTTTTGGAGCTGCGAAAAATCAAGGGTCTTTCTTGGCTTTTTGGTTGAAAATCGCCTGAAAAAACAAGAAATATGAGGAATGAGAAATTTGTGGGTCTTTTAGAGCTGAAATTATCAAAATCAAGGGTCTTTCGGAGCTGTATTTTGGTCAAATATAGGGGGTCTTTCGGAGCTGCGAAACCCAAAAAGGGGGGTCTTTCCGGGGGAGCATATCCGTATGGACATTTGTGTTGAGTGCCCCCCCCCGGGGACTACTACTGCTTTGGTGTTTTTTGTTTCACACACACACACACCTGTTTAAGCCAGCTGTGTGTCTGCATGTCTTCTGAATAGGGGCACAATTGGCCATTCACGAAGGATATAGCAGGTCACATTAAGCATCGTGAAAAGTCGATCAGAAAGCAGATGCCCATTTTAGTAAAGACGAGGGTCAAACTCAAGTTGTGTCAGTTTTTTACGCATAAAATTACCTGGTTGTATCGATTGTCTTATGTTACCAGCATTCATTAGTGCGATACTGACATCATTCCAGCGGTCCTCATTGGGGACCTGAATGTGTTGCTGTACCATGGCGTCGGTTATGAGGTTGCCGAGGTTGCATTCTGTACGACGACACGACTGATCATCTCCGTCTAGAATTACGTGTGTGTTTCCAACGTACTCTGTCTTGTATTCTTCCACTTTCTGTGCCCATTTGCGGATCTCCTGCAGAGTTTCGCCATCTGTATGAAGTAAGACAAGATATCGATAATATATCGATATATAGACGCAGCTTCCAGTGTACTTCTTATGTACAGCATATACATGTAATTATTTAAAATGTATCAGCGTTATTGAACGGACATGTACGGATTATCCGGTATTGGATTCTTGTCCAATTACTACCACAATTGATCAATAAGCACCTTGTAAATCAAATTTTGTGATAAAAGCTAATCCTTCTCGTAAAAAATATCATCTGCACATTGGCCTATCATATCACCATTTACTAGTGCAGGTAACTTTAATTATGTTAAAAATGGTTTAGAAATTTAATAATGTTGGAAATTATTAAGATACATCACATTGATCGCATCAAAATACGGTCGATTGTAGACAATAAATTATACTTGCCTTGCTCAACGTCTTTGTTGAGGAGTATCGGATTGGATAGGTCCGACCAATCCGTTACCTTTCCATTGTCATCAAAGGTAATATCAAATCTTCCTAAATATTTTCCATATCGATATGCCTGAAAAATAGGTATAAATGTATTCGGGTCGTAGTCTGGGCTCACACGGAATGGATAATCATACTTAGGCACGTCGTCTGAGGGCGGGGTTCCTGCAAATTAAGGTTATTAATTATTTTAAACTGTTGTGATTTGGTAGTTCACAGCATCTTACGAATGGTAGTGAGCTTTGGCAAAAACTGCATTGCTCAATTCATAGCGAGTGTGTAGAAGAATTAAAATATCACAGATATACTTTTATAGGTGCTGTGGTTCTTGAGTTACGTTGTAAAGAGGGCTGAAACAACAACACTTTTGTAAAACGTACATAACTCATTTACAACAATAAATTAAGCAACTTTGCAAAGTATGCGATTTGTAGATTGAACTTTTGCAAAACATCAAGGTGTTAGTTTTCAATAATATATTGATCTAGATAATGAAAATCGATTTTTAGGTTGCTGCGACCAACAATACCTGGTCTACCCTTAAGAAACGAGTATTATCTAGTGGTTGAAGGACCTGTCTGCATTAGCTACCCTAGAAACATTTGACGCTACTGCAATCTATATTGTACAGATCTAGTAATATGACACCTGGCAACAGATGGGCATTCTTGCAATAACTCTATGAAACGTATAATCCGTGAAGTGTATTACGCAGTTCGTCGAGCACGGGTAACGACCACGGCATAATTGGCGTTGCACCGTTAAAATATCGGCAATATTGCCATCTTTAGTCACGTAATACACAGTGTTGCGGAATATTTAAAGATTATTGATGTTGTCAGTATGTGGTACTCAGTTACAGAGGATACATCAATATATGAAGAGAACAGCCCATATTGATGTACTTTTGAGATAATTTTGAAGGTATAACATCAATCACATTCTAATCTCGCCATAAATGAAGTAGCTTTACCTGATTATTTTGAAGTGAGGTCCCCATGTCCTTACATAAAATTGTTCTGCAATAACTCCACCATATCATAATACTTGTTAAAATGTACAATAACCGGTCAATGCCTCAAAACCTTTTTGAAAACCACAAAAGAAAGCAAATTTTCCACCAACCTGTATAAAAGAAGAATTGTTCATCACCACCAACAATGACATCAATTCCCTCCACAGTTTTGGCAATACGTTCATCAACCACAATACCGGAATGGCCCAGAGCTATGATCTTATTTATGCCTTCCTTATGCCTCAGACGATTGACCTCGCTCCTGATGGAAGCTTCTTCTTCCAAGAATACTGTATTACCTAGTATTATTAGATGATGGAAATAAGATCAAATACCAGTACAGGGTGTATCAAAATGATTGATATCCAGCTTTGTTCTCTAATAAAACGACTGCTTCTTCCACATTCAACATTGCATCCTCTTGAAAAGACTACAACTTATAGTTCTATGACCTTTTATAACATAAATCTACATAATAAGGTGGGTGTTATCCTGCATGTTGATGTGGGAGTCTTGACCATGCTCACTGGATGGGTACCAATCATTTTGATATACCATGTAGAACCATAATAGTATTTTGTTAGCTACATGTCTATGTTACCATGTGTATACGTCTTTGACTCTCTTTGGTTCAGTTTTTACATGTACCTTCAAAGTTGCATTTCTATAGCCTACTTGTCGATTCCTAACTGTGGCGCAATAATCTTCTAAATGAGTCGCGTTCGATAGAATATATTGTATACAGAACAACACAGAGTAAATACAGTATTTGCAATCCCTTTGTATATTACTCTTTGCTTGCACTTGAAACAACGTTACTTTGTCGATTGTACTTGCAACGTTAAATGATATAAGCAGTATGATCTTAATCCATAATGAATACATAAAGACAGGTTGGAGGGTGCATAGTGCTTGCTCTCTAATATTGCGTCTATAGGCCTAAAGGCGAATACTTGATAGGGTTTCATTTTCGCCCATAATATTATTGGTTTCAATTAGAACAATACACGATCTATGTTAATATAATTGCGAATATTGGGTTCCTTGACTAATTTCTATTAATTAAGACCAATATCTAAATTATTAAGAAGTACATTGCAGTGTTTTAGTTAAATGGCTAAAGCCTGAAAAATATGGCTCTGCCATCCAACTTGTCTTAAGTAGGCCTAATGTGATAATGTTTTGTAGTAACTAGAGATCTTTACCTGCTGGTGAAATTTCTCCTGTATTCCAATAGGTGTATCCAATGATGGCAATCTTTTCCCCTCCTATTTCAAACACGTGAGACTTTGTGTATAGGTCTTTCAGGACTGCCTCCTTGCTGTCGTCAATGTTGCTACTAACAACGGGAAAGTCAGCGTTACGAAGAAACATGGATAATCCTTCAGGTTTATTGTCGAATTCGTGGTTACCTATCGCCTATGGTAAGACGAAATATATTCAATTTAATATAAAGATATCGAAAGAATAGGCCCTATCGAATAAACTCAAGCAGAATGGTGTAACAATTGAAATGGCAGACATTTATTCATTCATTCATTCATTCCTTTATTTGTTTCACTCATCATATAACAATAATAGAATACATAATACGAATTTACCAAATACAATACGGTATGTGAATAAGGAATCACAGGAAAGGCCAAAAGAGGCATGAAAGTATGTGATTCCTTGTTTGATTAATTCATCATTTGACATGTACGCATATTGTCAGATCAATGAATAGCTTACAACAAGCTGTCATATCCTGATACGAATTAACCTAAATAAACATTTAAAAAAGAAACGAAATGCTGGTTCTAGGTGACAGAGGAATAGGTCTCTAGTTCGATTCCACAGCCAAACATACCTATCATCTGTTTTATTGTATTATCATGCAAATTGTGGTATCTTATGGAGTGCAGAATTTTAATTAATCGAGAAAGAGTGACGTAGTGTTCGATAGCGGCGAAACCACATACATACTTTAATAGAAGAAGCCATTCCGGGCTGTAAATTGTCTTGGTAAATTTTTGGCGGGGGGGGGGCGTTATTTAAAGCTCAAGATTATTGAAATCTCTCTTCTGTCCCGCCACTAAAACGGAACAACAGTTTATTATGCAACTTCAGTGAAATGAGCCTAATTATTCCGATGCAATTATTGTCTAGACACGAATTTGACGAACACGCGCGCAGTGAGATGTATAAAAATAATACAAAATTCTACGAACATACGATTCTCACCGAATTTTCTCCTAAATATATAAAAGGAAATGACAATTTCAACCTATCTAGTAAGTAAATGTCAGAGAATAATTTCAGAGGATGATTTAAGTACTACCCAAAACCCACTGGGTTAACTATAGGGTCCACAACTTATAAGTTCCCCCTAAATACTTTTTAAAATAAATCGAAAAATATTTGACGAAATGCAAACGTGTAAAAAGCTTTAGGTAGCCTCATTTGTTTTACCCATATGGGCCAAATTATAGCACCGCACGTCATTACGTTCATTATGTAAAAAAGAGACCGTTTTAAACAGTGTTAAAAGTTGCTCTCAAACAATACAGTAGGCCAGGTCTATTCATGTGTTTGTTAAAGAAAACCTGACTTCTATGGACTCAGGTGCAACTTTTAAAACGGCCTCTTTTCTTACAAAATTAACCATTGCGACTTAACGCAATGACGTGTGACGCTATAAATTGGTCCACATGTGTGAAAACAAATAGGGCTATACATGTATATACCTTTTTACATTTTTACTATGCGTAAAATATTTTTAAATTTTAAAAAGTATTAGGGAGGAACTTATATAAGTTGTGGACTGTATAATTATGTAGCTTTACATTGCTGAACCATCGCATTTGGTGAGATTTTGAAAACAAAGCGCAGTTAACTTAAATACAGGTCTGGACCATGGATTTTCCATTGACCCGTGTGTCCCTTAAGGATCAAAGAAATAAAGACAAACAGAAAATATAAATGAATGGATGGTACTGTACAGAAAAGTTATCTAGCAAATGTTATCGGTCATTCTCTATCTTGCCAAGGTCAAACACTTATTCGCTACAAATGAAAAGCTGACTGAAAAACAAAACAAATATTGTCTGTTTAATTGGTATTACATCATGTGTAGTATTGCCATATAAACAGCTTTCGCTCTTACTACTCATTAAGCCCGATTCATGATTTGTAATCTAATCGAATATTCGATGCGACAAGTATTGGTTAAAACGCTGCTATTCTATATCCAGTCAATGTATCTTCTAATTGATGTTTGATGTTTTTCTTTAGTGGCAGGATTTCCCCGACTACTAAAAAAAACCCACTCATTGTAAATGGTAAGCAAATTCGAGTCTTTAAACAGGTGTGTTTTTATTCCGTGCCAAATGGAAACGTTTGTTGCTAGTGTTTGAATTTCTTACTTCATTCAAGCATCATGTCTTCTTCTATTTTTTAAACAACACATGATATAAACTACAGAGTATTAAACTTGCTAGCATCCATTGTGGAGGAGATTATTTTGTCGTGCCTGATTAAAGTCCCATTCAGTGATCCCAGTGTATGTCATTCAAATTATTATTTGGTATTTTTGAAATGAAAATTGGGCAAAAATGAAGTGAACAGCAGTATTGACGAAGTTGAAGCGCCGTTCAAATACATGTAGCTAATTTATATACTGTCAGTATATAAATTACAGATTCATGTAAATTTTGTCTTAAATACACAACTTTTGGCTTAATAACTAGCAGGCTATATTAGCACATCTGTGACAATGAAAAAATCTGAATTTTGATGATTTTTACGATCATTAGGATGAGCAAATCACTGAATGGCCCTTTAAGCACCGTTTGTAAGGCGGGTATAACAAAAGATGATTAACTCTATTCAAATAGGATGTAACTTTAATATTGTAAATGGTAAGCAACTTCAAGTCTTTAAACAGAGAACTATACTATTTGACCTAAAATGACGCCTCATATTTCTTACACCTCTTGTTTGTAGATGTTATACATTATCTTAATACATTTTATGCGAATTGCCCCATTCATGAACACCATAATATGTAAGATAAGATTGAAAATTCTATATAGAATCAAGAAGTATGAATCGGGCCTTACGCACCTATCATAAATATTTTCAAGGTCATTATTATATTAAACTTCGTTAGAACGACGTTATCCGTGTTTGTAGTGTCACTCGATTCAATAACTGTTGATGCAGCAGTTAACTTTCCCAGCACTTTCCTATTGGTTTTGCGTGTCTTTAAATATCATTGACACAATCAACAGCTTCATTCCCCATTTTTCTTCATAACAATTGAGATTTTGGGATCAGAAGAAAGCTCGTAATTGTTTCATTAATTACTCCAGTGCAATGTAACGCCCGAGATATATTTTTACTTAAATGGTGTGAACAAACACGTACTGGTTTGTGGTAACCACACGGAAGTGTATATACTGTTCTATGGGGTATTGTAACACACGGTTTTACTTCTAATATCAACATCACTGGAGCAACACGTTATTTCAATGGGAAGCCTCAATCTAAGAGGGAACATAGAAGATGAAAATTCGAACTACGCCTCTTTAAAATAGATACACGGAGAGAGCACATGGCAGACGTCTTTTGTACTGCCCATTGGCGATGAATAGCGAGATTAGTAAAAAGAGACTCTCTTATGGTCGATCGATTGCTGGGATTCCGAATATAGCACAAGTAACCTGGAAGTTACACACAAATTATGAGCCCAGTTGTTATTAAAACGACCCATTGAATATGATTAAGATCGTTTAAATTAAAGATGATTAATTCTATTCAAGTACTCTACTTGAACACGTAGAACAAGTAGAATCATTATCTCTTCTCAAATGAAGTTTAATACGGCTTGTTGTTTACAATTGGGACCGCAATACAATGCATCAATAACCACATAATTAGCTTTCTAATTATGCAAGGTAGTACAAAATGCATATCCTAAACCAATCTGGTTATCCTCCTGTAAATTAGTGTAGGGTAGCTGCAGGTAATATGGGAGAGATATAGCTTAGAGAAGGTAAACACTTTAAGTTGATTTGTTAAGTGTTTAGAGACATCAATTGTGCTTCTAGAAATGCAGTTTTGGAGTCTGTGTGTCAAACTCTTGGAAATCAATGCCAAAAAGAGTGAAATTGCCCAAAAAATTATGTCGTTTTTTTGGCCTGATATAAAATCAATGACGTCACATTTTATGATTGTGTATCCAAAACTCTGGTACTGAGGGGCATTTGTCATTTTTATGATCTTTAGGTGATGGGTTAAGCTTATCAGCAGGTAAAATTCCACTGACAAGTGGCATTTTCCTTTTTATGAATGATTATTTTCTCTGATTTTCAACTAAATGGGTGCAGGTAATATGGGACACATAGGAAATTGTGTGCATTGTCAATGCGAAAAGCAAAACTATTTAGAAAATTGAATTTTCTTGTAGAAATTTGCATTTAACATTCAAAATCATGTAACAAAAATCTTTTTAGAACAAAATAGTGATTTTCTGAACTTTTTGATTTTCATCATAGAGATAACACAGTGTCCCATATTACCTGCACATGCAGGTAATATGGGACACTTGACGATGACGTCATTTTGACGTCATAGCGTCCAAACAAACATAAAAACAAGGTAACATTTCCTGTTTTATTAATCTTAAAGGACAGGTTGTTCATCATAACAATCTCTTGTGGGCATATCTTCTTTAGTTTTTATGCAAATAAGCTAAACGTCCTTAATTGTCCCATATTCCCTGCAGGTACCGTATAATTAAAACAAGGACCATCTATAAAATTGATACAAGCTATTTTTTCAGAACAAACATAATCTCATAATTCAAATATACGCTATAGTGATATTTTAGACATATCGAATTGTATTCTGAATACGAAGAATGTCCTTCTGATATCAAATAATTTTGATTTTTTGAAATTCGCAATGTAATACACATTTTACGGCAAATTATTAAAAAACACACAAAAAAAAAATCCATATCTTAAATATGAAAGGTCAAGATATCAGTTGATCATCGGATTTTCCTCCCAGCTGCATACACTTTAAGAATATATCATTAGATTTATAAAATTTACTTCGAGGACTGATATCAAAAATGTGAAAAATATCAAATTTTAACAATTTATTCAGAATGCAATTCGATATGTCTGATGTGCTCTCATGTCCCACAAAAATACCGTCGAAACGCCAGATCCCTTAAAAACATTCATTTCAACTCACATACCGTACGTTTCATTACATACAAATGAGTAAGGATGACTGTTATATTTCTTGTTATCACATTATTATACGTAAATTCGGGGTCTTGAAAAATTCTGGTGTGTACAAACATGTCCCTCATCTTTTTACGTAAAAAAGGACAGTTATGATTGGTGGGTATTCAATACCATAATATAGTTACTCTTGCAAAATTGCATACTCCACCATCGCTTGTCATATCATCATAACTCAGACACTGGTCGTATGCAACTGCCGCGTGCAAATATACAGACAGGTACCTGAACTCATTTGTCCCTCAAGCTGTATTTTATTAGTTCCGTCGTTAATGTATGTTTTCATTCCTTTTCTAGGGAGTGCCTTTGAATTTTTTGAGTTTTTGTATTATGCTTGTTTTCTAATGTATTTTATTGTGATCTCATGTGCATGTAATTTCCAGAAATGGATTAATAAAGTTTAACTTGACTTGACTTGACTTGACTTGTATAGGCATTGGGTAAATTCTTTAAAAAAATATTTTTATACAAATGATATTTTGATGATATTAATTGGTTTATTGATATGTTGATTGATTAATTTTTGTTGACTGCTTACTTTAGAATTCCTGGCAGATCTGCCTGAAGACAGTTATTTTGATTGATTGATTGATTGATTGATTGATTGATTGATTGATTGATACCTGTTTTGTATCTTTTTTGTCTTATGCTTGTTCTCTAATGTAGTTTATTTATGATCCAGAAATGGCTTAATAAAGTTTAATTTGACTTGACTTGACCATGATACCATGTGATATTTTTTGCAAGCATTTGTTGCCAAATATTTTGTCAACACTTTTAAGTGTTGCTAAACGTTAATACCCATTCCTTAAAAAGGAATGGGTATTAACGTTTAGCGACGTTTTCACGCATTTTTGTGGGAGCTGAGATGAGTACACCAGACCTATCGAATTGCATTCTGAATACGAGGAATGTCCTTTTGAAATTCGCGATATAATACAAATTTGATGACAAATTATTAAAATTTGATATTTTAACGGTCGTCGAAGTAAACTTTATAAATCTAATGATATGTACTGAAAGTGTATGTAGCTGGGATGAAAAGCCGACGATTAATTGAAAATTTTGACCTTAGATATTATTTTTATACATTCCCCCCCCCCCCCCCCAAATAAATTCCATATCTTCAATACGAGAGGTCAAAATTGATCGTCGGCTTTTCTTCCCAGCTACACACACACTTTCAGTACATATCATTAGATTTATAAAGTTTACTCCCGGTGGGTTCAGTTTGTATTTAAAGGTAGGACGTATGACCGTTCCAGGATTTGAAAATGACCCCTATTTCACGGGGAATCGAGGACATTTGCAGCAATTTTACCCCCTATTTTGCGCGAAATCAAGGAAAATTTGCCCCCAAATACCTCCCCTATTTTTATCATTTTGAGGACGCATTTTCATTTCACCCCCCTTATTACGAGGAATCGAGGACATTTTTTCGAAATAAATACCCCTATTTTTACCATTTCAAGGACGCTTTTGAATTTCCCCCTATTTCACGGGGAAATGAGGACAATAACGAAAACTGTAGCGGTAAAACGCGGACGAAAGTCCTAGAAATACACCCTATTTTCCATTTCAAGGACAATTTTGCTCCAAAAACACCCCTAATTTGGACAATCGCGAACAATTTTGTCCTCGAAAATTCCGCGGACATTTCTTGAAAAGTACCCCTAATTGGAACCATCATGCGTACACATTGTCAGTGAAGACTGAACCCACCGGGAGTTTACTTCGAGGAGTGTTAAATATCAAAAATATTATTTTTTAATCATTTGCCATAAATTGCGTATTATATCGCGAATTCAAAAGATCAAAATTATTTGATATCAGAAGGACACTCTTCGTATTCAGAATGC
The DNA here is from genome assembly GCF_039555335.1 of Amphiura filiformis. NCBI lineage: Eukaryota > Metazoa > Echinodermata > Ophiuroidea > Amphilepidida > Amphiuridae > Amphiura > Amphiura filiformis. The sequence continues at coordinate 27,331,426 of NC_092634.1, read as the reverse complement.
AATTCGATATGCCTGATATGCTTTCATGTCCCACAAAAATACTGTCCAAACGTCCATACCCCATCCCTTAAATAATATTATAATTATTAGAATATTTGCAGTAAGTTATCAAGAAACGGGTTTTTTTAATGTTACAAATGATGTCGAAAACGTCCTCGTATATCAATGTAACTCACGTCCCATAACATGTGTCCCCGCTGAAGCTAAATACCCCCGCACAGACACGAATACACCGACACCCACCCCTCACCCCATCACACCTACCAACATACACTTACATACTTGCCATAACATCGTATCGAGTCCGGTTCATATAATACGATATCGCCTCATCTTTATACACAGTAAACCATAGGGTGCCTCCAAATTGATTCCCCGCGTCCAGCAGTAACAGATTTCCACGTCGTGCTTCCACATCGGCACGAATCTCTGCTATCTTTGTATCCAACCGTGCCCATCCTCCAAAACACAGTCCTTCAGAGGATTCCTCCACCGAGCAGTCATTCCAGTCTTTATTGAATTCTTGAAAATGGCTTCGAATATCATTAGTATGGAGAACGGTTAATGTAAAGTCGGCCCATACAGTGGACCACGGGCATAAAACCGAAAACAATGGCAGCCACGTTGGAATAAACAGAGTTTTCCAGAAAAGAGACATTTTTTGTCATTTCTAAAGGCTTCCAAAACTTTGTTTGTTGCCCAGCTGTTGTACCAAAACTGATTACCACTAAAGCAGTGGAATTGGAATTACTATGACTCTAAATACCCTTATAATCTTATTGTTATCGGTTGTTTAAGATAACCCTATTTAGAATGTGTGCAAAGAGTGAACGTCTATTATAGTTATAGTCAAAAGTATATCATTCACCTCCTTGCTATGACCATGCTTAATTTATGCCTGCTATAATTTTTGATGATGCGTTCTCCAAGAAAGTACCCCAGACACAGTGCTACAAAACATCTTCTTTTTGTCCTTTTTCATAAGAAAAAAGGCATTTGAAATTCTTCATTTTTTTTGGTTGTTGTTAAATTTGATTATTCCAGTATACATGTATAGTAGCTTTAATATAGTACCCATTTTGCCTGATTTGTAAGACATGTCACCAAAAGGAACAACCTCTTACATGTATCACTTCTAATTAATAGAGGAACTCGATGCAGTAACTAGGCCGATCAAATTGACGTCAATGTGCCCAATGTTTCAATTAATTGCACTCAGCATTACACGTACATATCCTTAAAAAGTTTTGATAGCAAATTTTAAAAGCTGTCAGCTAGAATTGCTACTGTTTTGTTCACACCATATGTGACGTATCATGTCAAAAGGAGACACTTTTGGGCAGGTTATAAATTTTGAGGTTTTTACATATCTTAAATATAGAGTTATTTTGCTCCACAGCGCCGTTTTCCCCAATAAAATCGGACATTCCTAAGCGAAGATTATTGAGTTCGTAAGTTACGGTATTATAAAATTGGAAATTGAGATATCGGCCTTTAAAAATATCATTGGCAATGTTGAGAGTAGGAATTACCTTGAAAAGTGTCTCAAAAAATACACGATGCCAGTTATATTCCGGTCTAAAACTATCAGACAATAGTTTTAACATTAATAACATCACAAATTCGCAACAAACAGAAATTGTGAAAAAACCACACCCGGGCAGGTTTTTGATTATTTCTCCATTTACGATCCTGCCCAAAAGTGTCTCCTTTTGACATGACACGACATATGTCATTTTTGACAAGTTAACAACAGGTGGATGGTCGTGTGAACATTACATTGTGCCCTCTAGGCTCTGGGACTTCTGTGGATGGAGTGAAATCTGTATATATAATTTTTGCAGCAAGCTATGTTCACTTTCAGTTTTACTATGTTCTAGACTCTGATTATCATGATTATATTTTTCTGTTATTTTAAATTACTTCTTTGCACTAAAACTAACAGCTTAAATTAACATGCTAAAAATTTATGAAGTGAAAAGAAGTAAAGATTAAATAGGACACAAATATCAGTACTTGGTGCCTGACCATAGTCAGTCAGACACTAAATACCCTGGGCAGTCTATTAACTCCTTGCATGCTCTAATGATCGAAAATTCATCAAGATTCACCATTAACCAAGGTGAAATTGTTCCTACTGCACAAAGAATAAAGGTTTAGAAAATATTATTAAAGAGAAAGAATAATTATCTTGATAAGAAAATATTAAAAGAAGAATATATGCCTACTAATGTATACCCAGGTATATGAAATCATGCGCGTATTTTTTTTTTTTTTTTGGGGGGCTTTGGGCGCCAGCTCCCGGGGTAAAAGCAGGGGCGGCCAAAAAAATGGAGGGGCAGCGGAAGAAGAAGGGCGGGAAAAACAGGGGGGGCAAAAACGAAGGGGGCGGCAAAAAAATGAGTAAATAAAAAAGGGCGGAAAAATGTGATAAAGCATAAAATTTTTTGAAAAAAATGGTACTATACATCAAACTGTGCTGCTTTTATGGCACTAGCGCCCCTGATCCCCCCCTTTTTTTTTTTTTTTGCTCTTCACTTTTTCAAACGACCGAGAAAAAAATTGGGTCAACCTTTTCGGGCTGTTGAGGAAGGAGCCGGCAAAATTGAATTTTCTTCAGCCCACACCCCCCGGTTGGGGCGGCCACGGTACGCCACTGGAAATCATATCCCTGGTATACCAGTTGCACAGATGTCGAGGGAAGAAGGGAAAATGTTTATTATCCATGGTTTGCTTGGAGTTGGAGCTCTCACGCTGAGAGTGTTATGTGAGAATACGAGCAGGGAAAGAAAGAAGATTAATTAAGAATTAGTTTCTTTAAGGATCCGTCCAGATTACCGTGAGAAATTCTACACTTACGAACAATTAACAGTATAACAATAATAATCATGACAATAGGGAGTGTTCAGAAATACTTTGGTGGGGGGGCTGAATTTTTTTTTTTTTTTGTGTCGAAAATTTTTTTAACCCCCCCTCTTTGCGAACCCAAAACTTTTTTTGCCCCCCCCCCCTCTTAATAGACCTAAAAATTTTTGACCCCCCCTCATAAAGGTTCAAAAATATTTGGACCCCCCCCCCATCATAATGTACCATTCTACTAATTCAATTCTACTACCATTCAAATGGCATTAATGATACTAAAATTTGAAATTGTACGCATGTCATTGATATAAAATATGTGGAATTGTGGAAATGTTTTAAAGTAGCACACTAACATTTTTGCCATTTGGAAGCTAAACGAGTGAAATTTGATGTAAAAGTTTATTACATACGCGCTAAGCGAGCAAAAATTTGTACTGTGGGGGCTAAAATAGCCAAATATGAGCTTAATTTGGTCAGAAACACACATACATCATCAGGCGTCAACATTGGGGGGATGATTGAATGTGCCATCCCCCGGGATCTACGCCTATGTTTACTGGGACTTTTTGTTGCGGCGAAGCGCGCAAAAACAAGACTATTTTAGCCCAAAATACAGGGGCGTAGCCAGTTTTCTTGGTCGGGGGTGAATGCAATTTCGGGGGCACAGACGAGAAAATACATAATTATACCGGTTTTGTTTTTTAGAGAGACTGTACATGTATTTGAGCTTCAAAAAGGCTTTATTGGGACAAAACGCGTGCAAAGATTGTATTTCGCCCATGATGGGATGAAAATGCCTTTATTGTGACAATGTGTGCACACAGCGTGCAAACATTTTGTATTTTACACTATTTGGGCCCATGATCAGGTTGAATTTATATGGAAAAGGGTCTTCTTGCTCCTTTTCTTTGCCCTCCAGATTTTCTTTTTCATTTTTTGTCAGAGGGGCACTTTTCTCTTTCATTTTTTGTCAGGGGCCCTTCCGCCCCCTGTCTACACTACTGCCGAAATGGTGTGTTTTGCTATTAAATTGATGGGCCAGTTCGTGTGATCGCGAAGAGCAACATTTTGCCAAATTTACCCTATTTGGGCCCAAAACATGGTGCTTTTCGATGTGCTAAAAAAGTTGAACATGGCATTTATTGCTTCATTTCTTCTTCTTTAAGGATTTTTAGGGGATGTCCCCCATGGAAAAAATTAGGGGGGGCGTGTACCTTGGTTCTCCAAGCTTCCTCCGCCTATAATTGTAATGCAACATGATTTAGTTCTATATATCAGTGATAATAAATTAATAATCAGTACTACATGAAACATTATTGTAAAAATTTTCAACACTAAAGAAGAGCAAAGATATTACAGCTTTTAGTGATCTAAAGAGCTGACCAGAAAGAACTGACACAAACCTCAAAATTAAGTTATAGACGAATTTGTTGGCCCCCTACATATTTTCCAGCCCCCCCCCCCACCAGAGTATTTCTGAACACTCCCATACAATGCCTGAAATCTCAACCGTGATCATTATAGTTTTATCTCTACTTCCTCTGATTGGTTCATTCACGACCTCAAATTATAAGTAAAATGACCATAAATAAATGACGCGCTCATTTACCGTTGTTCAATTTAGTTTTGAAATTTTTTATGATCTTTGGACAGAAACATCCATGTCTGGTAAAGTATTCGAAGTGATTACTCCAGGAATGGACTTCACATATGCCTCTTAAGGACCAACCTAGGTAAACAAACAAACAAATTGTTTGTTCGCTTCAATCGGACACTCAATTGTGCAGAAATGGCTTTGCAACAGCACCATCCAGTCGTGTACACCGCTATTGATGGTATTTCCGGCATACTAAGTTTATTCGCTAACGTTGTGGTGCTAGTTACGTTTATAGTCGGTTTCGCTCAAAAGACTCCGGCGGACATCATAATTATCGCACTAGGTTTTGGTGACCTGCTCTACTCCGTAACCACCGTGCCAATAGTAATAGGTAACTTTTTGTACGAGGATTATATTCAGCACAAAAACGAATCTGTCGCTATTTATATACAAGAAGTGCTGTGTAAATCTAGAGGCAGCGTGGATTTGGCGATCGAGTTTTACGCGACGTTAATACACGGGTTAGTTGCCGTCAACCGGTTCTGCGTAGTTTGCCGTTCTGGAATGAGCGTCCGATCTACCATCATTCTTGTCGTTACAGCTGTGTCGCTGAGTCTAATATTCGGGGTTCTCGCAGGGTTTGGTGTAAGTATTCATCACCCCACGTGGACTCGGCAGCCATGCGATATCACCGAGGATTGGCGGATCGTAATTTACATCGTAGGTTACGGCACACTGATCGTGACCATCGTTTTGATCATCACCCTCAACAGTAAGATGGTCCTTCACGTTCGTAACCAACAACGCAGATTAGACATTGCGGAAGTCCTAGATAATACCGGCAACATGGACAATGTACCTGCAGATCAGATTACAGAATTCCAAGATCAAACCGACAACATGGAAGCCGGAAGTCAGAAGAATTCACTCCCATGTGTTGAAGATCCATCGCCTTTGGACATGCCTTCAACTTCTCAACAACCACAGCATGCTGAGTGGCGAATCGACAGACAGCAGCCTTTGGCAAATCAGCTTCGTGATTTCCAGCGAAAAACCCTAAGCCGCATGACTAAAACCTTGCTGCTGACAACCACAATCTTCACTATCCTGTGGATACTCACTTTATGCGTCTACACTATCCCACAACCTGTGTTTGCTTCACTTTTCAAGAGCAACACCTCGTTGGCGTTCTTTGTCATCATCCTTGGAGAAGCACAACGATTCAACCATTTTATAAATCCAGTTGTTTATGGATTTATGTGCACCCGTTTTCGCGTGGCATTTCGACGTGCGTTTCGGATTGATTAACTTTAAGTGAAGCGGATATTTAACACAGATCAAGTGATATGTGTCCAGAAATCTTAAAAAGTTGTACATAAGAGCTGTTAATGTATGCCGATTACAAAAACCTACAGAAACAAAATAAATGACATGCCTTTTTGCGGGGAATGTTTATGGTCGCTTACATTGCTCAGATTGTTTTAAACTGCAGCAATGTATTCATCGGGTCATATTGGTAAAGTCCTCAATGTCCAAATTCTTGCAATATCTGTCAAAATCTATATATATCACCTTTCCGCCTCACTATACTATTATACAACAATTTCGCTACCGAATTAAGGATGGCAGTCCAGAATTGTTGATACTTGACTCATGTGAGTGTAAGCGCGTGATAATTAGCTAAGTCGTTCCGAGAGGAAAGTGTATAAATTGTTAGCTTTGACTTAGATGGATCTTTGTAAGATTTTAAAACATTACACTTGGAGATCTTAATTTTTTTTTGTATTTGTCACCCACCTTTGCACATTATTTTTGTGGGCTCTGAGAGCAGATGGGACTCACCAAATTGCAAATAATGAATACGAGGAATAATTTTGATGTTTGTTTGAATTCGCGATATAATACAAATTGTATGGCATGATTTTTAAAACATGATATGCTTCTTAGGTCATGTTAAGGTAAAAGGTAAGGTAAAGGAGACGATCCTGTAAACAGTGATCGGAGTGCACACCTCTCTTTCATTGGCGATTGGGCAAGACTCCTCCATGTAATGTTGATATAGGGGGATCGCTACACCTCCTCCACGCGAGTATGTTACCTTCCCAGCATTTAAGAATGCCGGTACCCATTTATACACCTGGGTAGAGAGGAGTAATCGAGATAAAGTGCCTTACTCAAGGGCATAGCAATATGGCGTCGCCGGGGCCCCAACCCGCAACCTTCTTCCGTTCCGCTCGGCCACCATGCTCCCAATGTTTATTTTAGGGTGTTATTTCTCGTCGTCTATTTTTTTCTGTTTGTATAAAAGTGCCTAGTGTAAAGTAAAATAAAAAATACCTTGGTCTTTTAATATTTTGTGATGGTGGAATACAGGTTATTTCATAATCCCGCCAGTTATAGAGGAATCCAAATTCACGCATTCCTACACCTGACTAGCAGCCTTTAGTTGGGTAGCCGTAGGCTACAATGCACTTTATTTATTTAAATAAATAAATAAATAGATAAATAAATAAATAAATAAAAGGAAACGATACACTTAAGAACAATAAAATTAATTAGTGTTATATACCTCACTTGGAAAAATAATCACAATTTCAAAACTGAACCATATTGGGGTAAATTTGTTTTTGTAATAGATACACTATCTAATCCTGCACATTATGACACCACAATTGAATCCAATGGGACCTCAAGAAGTAGAGTTACAAGCAATTGAATAGACGAATGTCCAGTTTTAAAAGTGACAAATTGGCCTATACCAGGCGCAAAAAGATTCCAACAAGCGCAACAAAGAGACTACACAGTTTCTTCAATAAAACTTTATTTAAAGGAGTATTTATTTAAGTTTTTACTTCTCTGTACTTTTCATAACTTGCATTTTATTTGTCAGCTCTTTTGTTTCAGTTTTCTTTCGTCTTAAATTAAAGGCACGCACACATTAGCCATTTACGACTCTCAAACCAAATGTCTAGTTCGTGAAGTTTTGAATAGGTCAGTGTGTCACTTTTTAACTGGACATTCGTCTAATCAAACGCTTGTAACTTTGCTTCTTGAAGTCACTTTGGATTCAATGGGGTGTCAAAATGTGCCGGATTATTTTATTTATTAAAAAAACGAATGTACCCAATATGGTTCCGTTTTGAAATTGCGATTATTTTTCCAAGTGTAAGGATATATTCCTGTAATCTGTAATATATAATTGGGTGAGGTTTTGATTTCATCTATCTTTAATTGGGACAGGTTTTGAATCATCATGGCGGATGTTTTTGTTTGTTTTGTTTTTGTTGACTTTCAGTCGCAAAAGGAGCTTTTGGATTCTTAAATCACAAGTGAGGTCTCAAGCGGCATCTAATTTTACTAATCTTATTCCTTTTAATTTATTATAAATAAGAAGCAAGTGTTGGCTTTTCACAAGTTTATTTCACATCGCCTATACAAATTATACTTTTCGCATTACCTTATATGTTTTAATATTCTTAACTGGTTCATTCGTGATTTAATCCTATATTCATGGAACCATATCTTGAACTACATTACTTCAACAAGCTAGCTAGAGTAAAAATTAAATTACTTTACTTCTGATACTCTTTTGTCACTATATCAGGATTAGACAAGTGTGTGTCATTTAAAAAAAAAAGAAATATAATAATACATGTAGTAATACTATTCTAATACTACTTTAACGGGAGCACGGTGGACTAGCGGAATGGGCACTGAATCATATTCGGAAGGTTGCGGGTTCGAGCCCCGGCGACGCCATCGTGTTGTGCCCTTGAGTAAGGCACTTTATCTCGATTACTCCTCTCCACCCAGGTATTTAAATGGGTACCGGCATTCTTAAAAGGGCATTTCGTGATCCACAGCCTCATCCCCCCACTTTTCTCAAAAAAAGTTGAGATTTTTATATCACTGGAAACCACTGGAAACCTACATATAAATGTAGCCAGTTCTTAGGATGTCAAAATATTTCTTGCAGATTAATTCGTTTAGCAAAGATATCGTGAAATTTGAATTTCGTTCTGGTGCACCAGAACGAAATTACAACGTATTGTCTATGGAGCAGTGTAATACACATATTCATGCATAACTCGCAAACGCAATATCGGAATCAACTGAAATTTTGGGAATATGATTTTTTCGTGCATATGTACTGAAAAATGTCATAAAAAGAGGATGCTAGGATCACGAAATACTCCTTTAAATGCTGGGAAGGTAACAGACTCGCTGTAGAGTAGGTGTAGCGATCCCCCTATAGCAACATTACATGGAGGAGTCTGGCCCAATCGCCAATGAAAGAGAGATGGGCACTCCGATCACTGTTTATACAGGATCGTTTCCCGGGATCGTTTCCTTTACTCTTTTTTTTTTTACAATAATAAGAAGAAATGTAAATATCATGTTAATTTTACGATAGAAATTAAATAGGTTTAGTGTAAATATTTGACAAAATATGAAAGCATGATTCCTAATAAAAGAGATATATAAGATGTGTTCAAAATATCAGCATGTCCGTACGCGCACGGTAGTGGTTTATCTGTAGCAAAGCGTATTCGTCCCATCTGTCCATGGTGGTAGAGAGGACTTATTTGTTCAATGTAAGCTTCTAAAGCATCCACATCAATGGCTCCTAAAAGATTAAATAAAATAGATCCAGTTGATACAATTATGTGGTGAGAGATGCACACGTGCAAATGGCATGTGTGTAAACTTCATAGAACATAACCTTTGATCAATGACCAGAAATGACTACTATTTGATTATGGCCAGAAATGATCAATATTTGATCAATGACCAGAAATGACTACCAAATGGCCGTTGACCACAAATCACAAATTTTGAATTGAGATTCAAAATAAGAAACAAAATTGTGATAAAAATGTTTAAAATGTCTTGGTAGAAAATTTTATTGAAAAAGAAAGAGGCGCAAAAATATTTGGAAAAATAACTAAATAAATAATAAAATAATAACAAATTATTAGAGAAAAATTGGAAAAAATGCGAAAAGAAATGTTGAAAAGAAAATTGTTAAAAACATGACAGACAGTTAATAGTAATATAATAATTGTTGAAATATGGTAAAAGGCCATAATGTGTGAAATTGTCTACAGCGACGCCCTCAATTTTTCTCGAATTTCTACTTTTTGCTTGATCGTAGTACCCAACGTGTACTATTAAATACCACGTGAAAGACTAAGCATGAAGTGCTTTAATTACAGTAAAAAATATTAATTTCACTGTAATTAAAGCACTAAAAAGTAAAAAGTATTGAAAGTTTTTATATTAAACCCAGAGACCTCCGGTTTGATTCCGAGTTCACCGATCGAGTGCTTGGTAGCACGTCTCGTGAATGTGTAATTGCATTATTGAATCAGTAATATTTAAATTTTGTGCATATCGCTATTCGTCTTACGTCTTATAATATACGTCCTAGGTGCGTGATGCTCCGCGCAATAATACGCTGGAATGAAATAGCAATTTTTCACCTCATTTGTTTGGCTCGAAATTAAAAGTGACAATGTGATCAGTGAAAAGTGACATTTACGTAGGAATCTATTCTTTAAGCAAATCACACATTATTGCTTAAGTCACTGCTAGGCAGTGCCGCCGAGAGCCATTACGGGGTAATGCACCCCATTAACTTCCCTTGTAGGCGGCACTTTGGCTAGGTAGTATATTAGATGACATGTCAGATCATCTGGTATAGACTTACAAATCAGTCGTATTTTGTTACCCTTACTACAGTTACAGGTATAAATAGCTGAAAATTGTCTACATTATTTGACTAGTTTTTCTTTTAGCTCATAAATGGTAGATTACATTATCTCTAAAGCCTTTTCCCTTAGGGGAATGTCATTTTCTTCGGGGGGGGGCATGAGTATGTCGTTGACCGGAGTCAATTTTGTATGACCCCCTATCGCGGGCAAACAATTTTTACGACTCCATATCTTGTGTCGAAAATATTTATGCCCCCCCCCCTATGCCTACACAGACTCAAGACAAATTATTCATTGCCGGAACAAAGGTGAGGAGCGCACCAAAACTTTAGAGCGAAGAAAGTGTGCGGAGTGCGTTAAAATTTGATTGTGTGTGTAAAGAAGGCGCGCGGAGCATGGAACAATTTTGCATTGTATAACGAAAGATTGTGCGTACATTTTAATTGTTAAATCAAAAGAATGCGCGCGCAGCTCGCGAACATTTTGAGTCAGCCCTTAATAATTCTATAACCCCCCTATTTTGGGTGTTACAAAATTATAAACCCCCCCATATTTGGTCTAAAATTCTATGACCTTACAGCTTACCGGCAACATGGTTGATCTTGTGCTCTTTTATCATATCATAGCTATCGCCCCCATTGGCAAGAAAACTTGGCATTAGTATACGGTACATCTTGTCCAGCTCCAGAGGTTCATACTGAGGTATTTGGCAATCGGTGCATAAAACAGACACGCTTTGTACTCGCTGAAGATCAGGACGTGATAAGTCGTATACAACTTGGATACCTTGATGAAAAAGATTTAAAAAAATCAATTAAACACATTCATCCCTTACAACATAATACACAATACTTTTTTTCTTATTATGGACCGTTCAATATTTAAGCCATTGACAAACAATTTGGCGTTCCCCCCTCACGACCACTCAATACATTCGGATTGGATCACCCCTTGTTTTCCCCCTTTTCTCCATTTAAAACCTAATATTTCCCTTCATGGTTCAAGTTAAAAATTCAGATTTCTTTTAAGACCCCAACAGATCTTTGAAAACTCCCTCTCCCCTGGCGTAAATATTGAATGGTCCCTCAACTTGAACGTTTCTTATTGCTCAGCTAGAATCCAAATTTGTCAGTTTCCAAAAATTTGTAGTAGGTTATAGAATATCCGTCATTACAACGCTAGGATTAGAGATAATGCTGCTTACTCATTTTAAGGACCTACCTGAAAATTGAAGAAACTTTGCCATGAACGATGGGTCTGACACATTGTATCCAGCTGTCGAATGCTCTAAAACTTCCATCAAATATTGTCCTTCAAGGTGAAGCGAATCAATGGTATTTGCGTACGGGAATAACTTCAAAACATCACCATGTTCTATTACTCCTGTGATACATGGACAACAGTTAAAAAGACGCTGCAACATTATTTAAACCGTCATTTAAAAAGTCTACCACTAAAGTGGAAAACAGGTATCAGAATTACTGGATTGTCAATTAATCTGTCCATTACTTTGTACTTTGGGCGTAGATGGATTAAAATATCTAAAGTGAATCGGACGTGCTTTGTTATTTTGGTAGAATTTTACGTTTTTACTTAAGAAAGCGGTGTGTTCCATGTAGTATTTGACTCCGGGCCAGGTTCGATCCCAGGTGGAGGCAGAATTCATATTAATTATCCGCTCTCCTCATTACTGTATTTGAATTGTGGGACATAATGTCAAATATCCCACAGCCAGCTCTTTGTATACAGTTCTGTGTCCGCCGTCGTCATGTGAGAGGTAAAATAAGACGAAAAGGACAAGTGCTGTCAGCTTACCTATATCCAGTGTATTTCTCATTCCACCTGCGTTAATAAAGGCTATCGCCGCGTCGTTCCAGTGGTCTTCTGTTGGTTGGTTAAGATTCTGCTGTATGAAGCTATCTGCTATCATGTTACCTATGCCACACTCAGCATAACGACACGGACTTTGTCTATGCTGACCATCTGGGCCTGTGCCGGCGAGGAGAACATTTGTTTCACCGACGTAAGTACTTCTGTATTCATGGACCTTTTTAGCCCATTCATTAATTTCTTTTAGAGTTTCTTGATCTGGAATAAACAAAATGTGCCACATACTGTTAACTGACTATTTAACAGGGGGGGGGGGGGTAGATTAAAATATCCTAAAATAATAATTACCTAAAAAGTGTAATTCCTTTTGACCCTTTCTTCGTGATGTCGTTATTACACCACTGCAAAACTATACAGTCATTACAAATGATATACAACAATATATAATAATGATACAAACGATTCGTCAATTCGTCAACTATATTCTAATAATTTATTTAATATAAAGATGCATTTTAGGAGGTTAATGAATATCTTCCTGCATCACGTCCTTCGTAATGCATAGCCGTGGTACGTCATGGGTACCTCGAAATACTCCGATTCTTTATTATCTGAGATACCATTTATGCAGTAATTTTTAGAAAGAAATCAATTATAATTGTTGAGATCCAATGCCCATCATCCCTATTTCCAAAGCCTATTAAGATCAATTTACTAACCTTTTTCAACTTTGGTGTCGAGTAAAATGGGGTTGCCATCCCAATTTTTCACGTTTCCATCGTCATCAAACGTGACATCCAAATGTCCTAGGTATTTACCTGCCCAGTATGCTTGAACTATTAACACGTTGGTAGAATCGTCGTGGGTAGGTTGCACCACAACGGGGTAGTCTTGTGTTGGATCTTCAACTGAGGGTGCGCTTCCATGGTCCTCTTTTGGAAATTCAAAATAAATATCATCAAGTTAGCTCACCACGTAGGAGTAGAGCGTGGCTCAGTTGTTACAATGTTCTCATTTGGGTGTTAGAGGTCCAGGGCTCGATTTCTGGTTGTGAAAAACGTGGTGGGATATTGAACTGGAAAAATAAAGTCTGAATTTAGTTGAAATTAAAAACAGGGAATATATTACACAACATCCGATGAGGGAATAACACAAAACGTAAAAACCAAGTTAAAAACCCGACGTTTCGAAAAGACTAAACTTTCCCTTTTTCAAGTTAATTTACTTGGCAACATATTTTTTGGATTAAATCAGGCTTCCGTTCTCCCTATGGTTCATTGAGAACTGGGTATGTGAACAATTATATACTTCTTCCTTCGGTGGAAGTGTTAAGCCGTCGGTCCAGGTGTACAGAAGAGCCACACCTGTACCTGTACAAATATTTATATAAAAATTCATTTATAAATTCATACCATTATAAAGAAATTCATTGATATCCCCACCGATTACTATGTCGACTCCAGGCACTTCTTCAGCTATTCTCTTATGTATATGAAATGTAGAACGACCCATTACAATGATTTTATTTACTCCCGAGCCTGTCAAGATTTCAACTGCAGTTTTGACATATTCTACCTCGTCATGAAATATTAGTTCGCCTGTAATACAAAAATTTAAAAAAATAAATAAATAAATAAACAAGACGCAATTTCGATATAAAGTTTGTATTGTCCCTTAAACTTAGATTAACGATCCAAGTGTACATTATTGATTTGTTTTCTAAGGACACTGTCAATGGTTCTGAAAAGGAACCATAACATGATCTGCCAGCACTCTTAAGGTAAATTTAACTCTCTAAATGCCGAACCTGTAATGGTTCTCCAAAGGTGCAGCTGAACGGTTCTTTTCAGAGCCATCTTTAGTAGGAAGGTTGCACCTTACTATAAACGGCTCTTAAGGTATTTGGAGCAACTTTCTCTCAAGTTGAAAATCTACTCTCACATAGGCAAGTACATCTCATTTTTGGTTGCTTTGTTTGTTTTTACCTGTATTTGATGTTTCCTCTGTGTTCCAGTATGAAAATCCAACTATTCCTATACGATGTGTATTGAGTGTTATTTCTTGGTATTTATCATATTTGTTCTGCATAATTGGTTCATTATTATCATCAATATTACAGCTTAAGACTGGGAAATCAGCATCATCAAGAAATGGAGCCAAGCCTGACGGTTTCAAATCAAATTCATGTGAACCAAGCGCCTAGAATAATACAATAATTAAGAAGAATGCTAATAATAATCATCATCATTCTGTCAGTCGATCATCATCATCATCATCATCATCATCATCATCATCATCATCATCATCATCATCATCATCATCATCATCATCATCGTCATCATCATCATCGTCATCATCAACAGGAGCAGCAGCAACATCATCATCGTCATCCTCATTTTCACGTCACAAATTAATTAATTACTTAATTAATTAATTAATTTATATATTTATTATTAATTATTGAAATTAACTAATTATTACTATTAATTAATTTATTACCATTTACCATGCCATCATAAGCTGTCCGGTTCATGAAATATGACGTAGCTTGATGCTGATAAACATTAAACCACAGAGTGCCATGGAATTGATTCCCCACATCTAGGAGTAGTACATTGTCTTTAATATCACGGTAGTGGTTAACAACGGTATCCAAACGGGCCCAACCTTAAAAAGAATTAAAAACGCAGGTTAAAAGTATCTTTGCATGAAAAAGTGGGTAATTGTGAATCCAACAACATAATTATACAGTCCACAACTTATAAGTTCTTCACTAATAATTTTTAAAATAAGTCGAAAAATATTTTACGAAATATAAAAATGTAAAAAGATATATATAGTCCTATTTGTGTTACCCCTGTAGACCAATTTATAGCGTCACACATCGTCACAGTTCAGTCACAATGGTTAATTGTGTAAGAAAAGGGGCCGTTTTAAAGTTGCACCTGAGTCCATAGCAGTAAGGTTTTCTTTAACAAACACATTAATAGGTCTGGCATACTGTATTTTTTGAGATCTGATTCCTATGGACTCAGATGCCACTTTTAACACTGTTTAAAACGGTCTCTTTTTACACAATGAACCAGTGCGACTGAACGCAATGACGTGACGCTATAATTTGGTTCATATGTGTAAAACAAATAAAGCTACTTGCATCTTTTTACACCAGGTGCGGATCCAGAGGGGGGCGGAGGGGGCGCGCCTCCCCCCGTAAAAATAGCAAAAGCAGGAAAGATGGGGCGCGCGCCCCCCGTAAAAACGGGGAAAGGGGAAAGGAGAGAAAGAGAAAAGGAGAAAAAGAGAAAAGAAAAGCGAGAAAAAGCGAAGAGAAGGCTTATAATTAAGTAGTTCCGTACCTAAAAACTGCACAGTCGGGTCGATCGAAGGCCTAATAGGCGTATATGGGGTAGGCCTACGCCTGTGATTATTTTAGGCATTGCCTGAAGGCCGGCTTGAAGGCAAGTCCTCGGCCCAAAGCACGTGAAAATTATAGTACTGCGAGCCCGCGGATATAAAGCTCTGATAGGCCTATGCAGGGCCCGTCACATGTCACCACAGTCAGTATTTAACACGGAGTCAATGCTGACATTAATCCACGCATGCTTTAGTAGGCCTAATTGTGTGTCTCAACTCAAGCCTTACAAAGTGTCAGCATGGTCAGTGGACCAGTGTAATGTTTAAAATTTTGCAAATTGAGTTCGGGCCCTTTTTTTGTTTAAAGCAATGATATATGGTGTAAAAATGATGCACCAAATGGCTTCAAGTGGACCTTCATTTTGCACATTTTCCCCCCTCAGACACCCCTTCGTATGCGTAAAAAACTGGCCGTTTTCGCTTTTGCTTCGGACACCCGTACACTTTAGGCCTAATAACTTAATGATAGGCCCACAGTAATAGTGCATAATGATCCACGAATAGCTTTGATTGGGTTTTCATTTTTATACATTTCCGAACTTAATCTAACTAAAATTTTACACAATAATAGTGTCAAAATCGTAAACCAAATGGCTTCTATTAGTCCTTCATTTTGCAAAATTTTCCAACTTCTCAGGAGGGAACATCCCCCCTCAGACACCCCCTGCGTATATGTATAAAGAAGTTACTCTTTTCTTTATGCTTTGGATACCCGGAACTTTATGTTTAAAGCAATTATTGAATTTATACAATAATATTGAAAACTTGTCCACGAATGGGAAATGAGCCCTCACGTTCATTTCACAAATTTTTCGCTCTTTCAAACTCAAATTTTACACCATAATAGTGTCAAAATGGTCCATGGCTTCAATTAGGTCTTCATTTCGCAAAAGTTTCTCACTTCTCAGGGGGGCACATCCCCCCTCAGACACCCCCCTGCGTATGTATAAAGAAGTTACTCTTTTCTTTATGCTTTGAATACCCGGAACTTTATGTTTAAAGCAATTGAATTTATACAATAATATTGGAAACTTGGAAAATTAGGTCTTCATTTCGCAAAATTTCTCACTTCTCAGGGGGAACATCCCCTCAGACACCCCCTGCGTATGTATAGGTTAAATACCACTAAATAGGCCTGGGCGATACATTGAAATACGATGAGGAACTATTTGTTTTCATGGCATTCGAAAAGACTGCATTAAAATCGCTGAAATTTATCAAATTATATAGCCAAAAAAGTACTTTTTAGAGTTTGATGCTTCAAAATGGTACATTTTCTCTCATTATATAACACATTTTTGATGTAATAGTACCAAAATTCATACGCACGGCTTCGGTTTTTAGTAAATAGTCGCCTTATCATATTGTAACTTTCAGCTTCGAGGGCGCACTGTCATTTTAAGGTGTTTACGGTTCAGTGCGTTAAAACAAGAAAAGTCTCAGGTCAACCTATGTTGAATTTTTGATCATTTGGCATCTAAATCATATAGTTTCACCTGATATTGGTGGCATTGAACTGTGAGAGTTCTGAATATGAGAAAATTCCACCCGAAATTAGGCATTTTCCCATTGAAACACGTGTAATACATAATTAGTGGTATTTAACCTAAATAAGTTAGCTTTTCTTTATGCTTTCGTACCCGGAACTTTATGTTTAAAACAATTGAATTTATGCAATAATATTGGAAACTTGTCCACGAATGGGAAAATGAGCCGTCATGCATGGTCATTTCACAAATTTTCCGCTCTTTCAAACTCAAATTTTACACAAAAATAGTGTCAAAATGGTCCACCAAATGGCTTCAATTAGGTCTTCATTTCGCAAAAGTTTCTCACTTCTGAGGGGGGCACATCCCCCCTCAGACACCCCCCCTGCATCGCGCAAGCGCGACGCGATGACCGCTTCGCGGCCATATGGTTCGTCGCCCTCTATTTTGCGCCCCCCGTTTTTTTCCCCTCTGGATCCGCGGCTGTACACGTTTGCATTTCGTCAAATATTTTTCGATTTATTTTAAGAAGTATTTAGGGGAACTTATAATTTGTGGATCCTATATTTTAGCAAGGTAGTGATTCCTCATTAGGATTGTATAAAACATTCAAGCATCGTTTGAACACTGAACATCAGCTCGAGCGGCAATAATCGTAAGCAGGGTGCAGGAAACACCGCAAGCCCAACATTGCGGCCGCCACTGAAGCCCAGTATAATTTATTAAATACCGTCGTAATTAAGCTATAATATTGTCGTAGCTTGCGTATTAATAATTTATTAATACGTTGTCGTATTAAAGTTAGCGCCAAAATTAATTAGGATATCACAAACAACAGGCATTCAAATACGGTGTGTATGGTGTCTATATCATCTACTTGCATATAAAATATGATCAAAAAGAAAATGAAAAGGGAGCTCGTGGCTGAGTGGTGTTCGCTTAGTGTATTTTAATTTTGGCAAATGAACCATGAGGGAAGTCCATCAGAAGAGTTATACCTCTACATGTAGCTCATAGTTTCGAGATAGTAAGCGTGTTAACCCTTAGCTTTCCAAACCCGTCCTATAATGGACCCATATGGGAGGTTTTCTTGGGTTATGCAGTAAAACCCATGACATGTTGTAAGAATTACAATTAGGACCTACTTATTTACATTATAGTAACAACAAGCACATATACTATAACCTTAGGGAATAGTTTCTAAAATATTTTGTACGAGGTTACAAGGGGTTACAAGTTGAAAATACACGTGGCCCTCCATTACCGGCCCATGCTGTTTATAATATTCCAACAATGACCAAACTTACCTCCGAAACACTCGTTACGTTCTATGTCTTCTATTGTACACGGTTCATATTTAAGATTTACCTCCTCAAAATAACAGCGAACATCACCGGTGTGAAGTATTTTTAGATCATAATCCGCAGATACAAGAAATATTTCTGCCAGGAGGAGAAATAACAGTTTTGACGTACCAAACGTAGCCATCGCAAATATAAAATGGACCAAAAGCATGAAAAGTAGTACTCAGTACGATGTCACTAAGTAGTTAAGTTCACAGTGTTTTGTAGTACTATCATTCGGACATTGTTGATTTTGTCCTGTGAAAGTGCACATGTGATCGCACTATATCAATAATATTGTAGCAGTTTTATCTGTCTGCAGATGAGAGGAAAAATTATAAGAATTATAACGTACCGTACCTATTAAAAATGCATGTCATTAAAGTGTGCCGAGGCTTATGGATCAACGTCTACGCGTTATGCCTGTGCGTAAAGCACTATAAATCACTGCGTTTTTCATACCTTCGAAAGAGTCCTTTTAATACAGTGCCTACGTTTTACTATAATATTGTCGTAGCTTGCGGCTGTACATTTTCTTAAAGGCTTAATGTACGATTTCCTTCAAATTTTAAATTTGTCATTATATACTCAAAATGCTGAAATAATACTAGTAATAATGATCGGGAATGGTTTCTGTCCCATTTTGAGCTGAAATAACGAGGTAACGTGAAAGAAACACTGCTTGTTATTTTGGCCGTTTAAGACGCAGTTCTATGGGCGGACATAAAGTCATAATTTCTAATGGACTTTATGTCGAACTTTGCTCTATTTACCTACAAACACAACAAATTTGGCTGATTCCATTTAGGTGCAAGTTGTGACATGTGTAAACATTACAAATATGCCATATAGTATTATATTATTATTTATATTTCAGCTTATATACAATTTGTTTACAGAAGGACAACAGATTGAAATTAGTATCGTACACCGACTTCGCCTGGTTAATAATTACATTGTACATCAGAGACACTAAAATGAATACACGGGATCGATACACGTGAATGTGCTACGCACGAGTTGATATTCAGACGATAAATCTTTGGATACCGGTGTAGAAAATGATGAATATCTCCCGTAATTTTTTCATTCTAAAAAAAGCCATATTTTTCCTTGCACTTGAACATATGTGTTGAAAGGATATGATAGTCGATATGATAGTCACCTCACAAAACTTACTTACTTTTAATCAACTACATGAATATTTGTTTTAAGGGCAGATTAATGGGAGAGAACAAGAACTTTTATAAGTATATATGTCCCAAGTATGTAAAGTTATACATGTTTGCGCCGAGTTACGCGACCCGAATCGTAATCATAATGAGCATAATGACAATATTTCGATTCATATTATAATAATATAGATTCATATTTCCCCGCCAATTTCTAAAGCTGGTTGAGCCATGTGACTTTTCAGTGTTGTAAAGAGTGAACTAGTGATCTTTATATTAAGAAAATTACAGCGGCAAAAATTAAAAGTTGTGGACGAATGTATCGGCCATTATTCTGCCCTTTACCTTGGACTTTGGCTTCGCGTCATAGTAAACAAATGTTATGATAACTATAATATATTATGATAAAGTTTCAAACAATATTAACACTATTTACACAACGATGTTTAATTTGTTTACCAATGATAACGTTATGCTCATATCTTATTCTCAATTAGTAGACGTATAGCAACAATTATATACTATAATTGTGAGAATAGGGGTGCAAGGGTCCTGGGCGGTACTTACTATGAAAATTGTTACGCTCTCGTGTCAACCAAAATTGGAAAAAAATGTGTAATCGTTATCATGTTTGGTCGTCGTCTTCTTCAAGAGGTATTTTAAGAAGGTATTGCGTTATAGGTTACATACCACTTTATAGGCCTGGGCGATACATGGAAATACGACGAGTAACTATTTGTTTGCGTGGCATCTGAAAGGACTGCAATTGTTATCAAGTTATATAGCCCAAAAAAGTACTTTTTAGGGTTTTATGCTTCAAAATGGTATATTTTCTCTCATTATATGACATTTTTGTTGTAATAGTACCAAAATTCATGCGCACGGCTTCAGTTTGTAGTAAATATTCGCCCTACCAAATCGTAACTTTCAGCTTCGAGGGCGCACTGCCATTTTAAGGTGTTTACGGTGCAGTGCGTTAAAACAAGAAAAGTCTCAGGTCAACCTATGTTGAGTTTTGATAATTTGGCATCTAAATCATATAGTTTCACCTGATATTAGTGGCATTTAATTGTGAGAGTTCTGAATATGAGAAAATTCCACCCGAAATTAGCCATTTTCCAATTGAAACCCGTGTAATACATAATTAGTGGTATTTAACCTTTAGGGGTATACCTGAGCAAACAAAAGTCAGTTTATTTTGCTGGTTGACTTCCCGTAAAACACAAAAATGTTTTTGCAACGTTTGAATATGTTATATTTTGGGTTTTGGTTTTGATAAAAACGTTTTAATAACATTACAATGTCGGGTTATATCAAGGTCATAGAAACATTTTAAAACGACAATTTTAAAAACAAAACGCAGTAATATTATTAGAATGTTTTAAAAATGTTATTGTAAAATATTTTTGCAAACATTTTTTTGCGAAATAATTTATTAACACTTAAATAATATAATGTTAGAATATTTGTTAGAATATGTTATCAACAAATGCTTTTGAATATTATGAAAACGTTTTATACCCTTTATACGTCCTTTATATACCCTATATTTGAACGTTTTCTGGCAACCTTTTCTAGCCTTTTGTGAACGATGACGAAAACGTTTTGTGTTTGCTGGGTTGGAGGTATCAAATAAATGGTGACATTTTTCAAATGTAAATTTAGTGTTAGGAAAGTATTAGGTTTTCATTACTTTCCCCATGGTTTTCTTTATCTTTAGTAAGATAATTGAAAGCTTAGGATATAAATACATGCTAAACGCCGTTTGGAGTAGCCTGTGCACGTATTACATTTACGGTTACAAAATAGAATGTGCGCGATGCGTCATTAGGGTGCATTTTAGAGGCTTTATGTCATTACTTTTAGCCAGAAAGTGGGCGGCTCCATGCCCATGATATTTTAAACAATTTAAAAATTGTCTTACAAAAATGAGTACTTGTGCATACCCTCAGAGTTGGATGGCATACCCAGCAAACACAAAAACGTTTTAAAAACATTGTAAATAAGTTATATTTTGGCTTTTGGTTTAGGTAAAAACGTTTTAATAACATTAAAATGTCGGGTTATATAAAGGTCATAATAACGTTTTGTATGAAAACACACTACAACAATATTTTGAAATGTTTTCAAAAAATGTTATTGCGAACTGTTTTTGCAAACATTTTTGCCAAATATTAATAATATATTATGTTGAAATATTTAAACCCAGCAAACACAGAAATGTTCTTAAAATGTTTTTTTCAAAAACTTTTAATAACATTTAAATGTCGGGTTATATAAAGGTCATGAAAACGTTTTTAAAACGTTATTGAAAATATTTTGGGCAAACATTTTTCGCAAAATATTTTGTCAACCGCAAAATAACATTCTCTTTAGAAAGTTTTCAAGAATGTTTTTGGAATGTTATTAAAACGTTTTTATACCATCTTACTATAATTCACCGGATCTCTGTCTGTGTTTGTCCGCAGCTTTTCTCGGAGACTATGGGTCGCACGTTCCTTAAACTTGGTGGGTGGGTGCAGTTTGATATGAGAAAGAACCAGTTTATATTTTTAAGGTCAAAGGTCAACGACCGGGTCAAGTCCAATTGAATTATAATTTCAAATTGCTCCTATGGAGCTCAAACGTGGTGGGTGTGTTGACCTTGGACTAATAAATAAAAGTTTCCACGGTGACCTTTTCGTCAGACCTACAGTTAAGAGGTCATAGGTCGAAAAAGGTAGAAATTTTAAATTGCCTCTATGAAGCTCAACGTGGTGGATGGGTGGATCTTGGACTAACAAACAAACGTTTCCACGGTGACCTTTTTGTCAGACCTACGGTTAAGAGGTCATAGGTCAAAAAAGGTAGACATTTCACATTGCCACTATGGAGCTCAAACTTGGTGGGTGAGTGGACCTTGGACTAACAAACAAAAGTTTCCACAGTGACCTTTTTGTCAGACCTACGGTTAAGAGGTCATAGGTCAGAAAAGGTAGAAATTTTAAATTGCCTCTATGGAGCTCAAACTTGGTGGGTGGATGGATCTTGGACTAACAAACAAAGGTTTCCACAGTGACCTTTTTGTCAGACCTACTGTTAGGAGGTCATAGGTCAAAAAAGGTAAACATTTCAAAATGCCCCTATGGAGCTCAAACTTGGTAGGTGAGTAGATCTTGGACTCACAAACAAAAGTTTCCACAGTGACCTTTTTGTCAGACCTACTGTTAGGAGGTCATAGGTCAAAAAAGGTAAACATTTCAAAATGCCCCTATGGAGCTCATACTTGGTAGGTGAGTAGATCTTGGACTCACAAACAAAAGTTTCCACATTGATATTTTTGTCAGACCTACGGTTAAGAGGTCATAGGTCAAAAAAGGTAGAAATTTCAAATTGCCTCTATGGAGCTCAAAGTTGGTGGGTGAGTGGACCTTGGACTAACAAACAAAGATTTCCATGGTGACCTTTTTGTCAGACCTACGGTTAAGAAATCAAAGGTCAAACAACGTAAAAATATCAAACTGCTCATATAATGGAGCTCAAACTTTGTGGGTGGGTGTAACTTTGGCCAAGGAAACTCATGTCATCCGTGGTCAAAGGTCAGGTCAAATTTCAAATTGAGGGCGCAAGTGAGGTCAAATTGCAAAAAGCTGTAATTGAACTCAGCTGTGAGGAAAGTGATCCCAGAAAAGGAAACACCCTGATTTTGAGATCTGCAAAAGCCAATAACCATGATAGCCGAAAACCGCGAAATACGGGTAACCGCCTAGTTTATATAACACGACATTTGAACGTTTTCTGTAAAACATTTTTGTTTGCTGAGCAGTAGATTATCAAATAATGTTTTTTAAGGTTATGAAAACGTTTTATACTCTGAATATACCCTTTATATAACCCGACATTTAAACGTTTTCTGACAACATTTTATAACCTTATGCGAATGATGTCGAAAAAGTTTTGTGTTTGCTACGGTAGGGTCAAAGTTCGCAATTGAACTTATATGTTTAAGGGTATGTTTGAACAGTTTACTTCGGCAGGAAAATGTCAAGAGGAGCGGAGCATTTAGCCCCTAGTTTTGCCGCGTTATATAGACAATTTGTTCACTTCTGCCGTTTTAAGTTATATCATAACTTATGGCTAGCGGTGTGTAGAGTACCAATACAATATACTAAAAATAACTCTTATGCAATTATATTACTTTTACAATAAACTTTAATCGGGTTTTTGTTAGTATTTGATAAATAAAGAAACTATGATTCCTAATAAAAGCAATAGATACGATGTAGTCAGATTATCAGCATGTCCGTAAGCGCAGGGTAGTGGTGTATCGTGGGTAAAGCGTATTCGTCCCATCTGTCCATGGTGGTAGAGAGGACTCATCTGTCCAATATAAGCTTCTAATGCATCAGCATCAACTGCACCTGAAAAGGAAAATGTATATACATGTAAATATACACTTAGTTCCTTATTTACTGTTAGTAAATGCACTCTTAGTTCCAAAAGGAACCAATGTTACTCTCGCAGGAGAACCCTTGAAGGTTATGACATGAGGAGAAACCATTAAAGGAGCTGAGGACACTCTAAGGTATATTTATGCTCTGACATTCATTTAGAGCCTTTTTTTCGTTTTCCACAGTTCTTAAGAACCTTTTATGGTTGAACAGGGAGATACCACTTTTCAAATACAAATTGTTCGTTCAAATCTTGACAATGTTTGTCGAACCAATAAAGGTTTTACATGAATTTCAAGGAACCTAAAGGTCTTCAGATTGACCTAAGATCCTTTTATAAGAACCATCAATTGTTTGCATGAGAGGACCAAAAGATTTATTTCCGTCGTTTCTTTTCTAAAGAGTGTACATTAAAATAAAGTTTACTATCTTTGTTAAACAAGGCAAGAAAAACACGCATCAAACTTGACCTCTGATACATCGAGAAATTGCTAGTCACTATAAATGGCGTTAAATGTAATACTAGTAAGCTACATATTCAACTTCATATTTCCAAAATTGCGGTAATAAATGGTATATAAAGTATATGTCTAGTGCTTGCTTTCATTAACATTCGTTGTGACATTTGGTTGTGACCTCGATCGTAACTTACCGACAATATGGTTGACCTTGTGCTTTGCTATCATGTCATAGTCATCTCCTCCATTTGCAAGAAAGCTTGCAGTTATTATACGATACGTCTTGTCCAACTCAAGAGGTTCATACTGAGGTATTTGACAATCGGTGCATAAAACAGATACTTCATGAACACGTTGTAGATCTGGACGTGATAAGTTGTATACAACTTTGATACCTGAATAAAGAAGATCAGAAGCAATAATTTCATTATACACATTTTACATATCATTCCTTAATTGATCAGCTAGACTCATTTTTGTTAATACTCCCAAGCAAGATTGCGCGACTTCAGTATAATCATTAGAATATTATAAAATGCTCCACACCCTAAACCAAAATTCAAACTTTTAACATGGGCAGCTACAGGGGGAGCGGGGCTTTTCTAAAAATGAAAAGCAAAGTGTATATTTTTTTGCGCGATTTCAACACCCATTTTGAAAAAAAAAAGGATTCCCCGAATATGACCACTAGTTGCATTAACAGTTCTGATAAGCACCTATTTAATTTAATTTGACATTGATACTGTCGCTATCAAAATAGTAAGTCCAGATGAACAGATTTAATATTCATTTTATTAATTTGACATTGATTCCCATCGGATGGGAAGTCCTTGCCCAGGTGATAACGGAATCTCCCAATATTATGCAAGAGCTTGTGTGCATGATATTATTTTGAAAATCCCCTTGGTTGCAATAACAACTTCAGCCAGAATGGTCTGGAACCCACTCAGTATGTTGTTATTATAAAGTGGAAAGGTATAAGAAGGATTATTTATTAGAAATGATTATAAGCGGCATGAAATCTTGTCAGTGCTGTGATGTGCTGCTGAATCAAGTTAATGCAGTTATATCATACGTGCTCTCAAACAATCGTAATTTGTTTTGCGCAGCCAAGGTGTGCTACTAATCCAGCTAGAACAAAGAAGATTTGGAGTACGTCAAAATTGCTATCCCAAAAAATGATTTATATGATCTTCTGCAGACATATTGAAATCTGGTCTATGAAATGATGAAAGTATGTCAATGTAAGTGGCACAGTACACGGGATACTGTTCCTGAAGAAATTGAGTGAATGCTACGTTTTGAAAATTGCCATCTGCACAAGGATTTTGTATGCAAAGGATTGTGCCAGGTGTCTTCAAGCACAGATGCTCCAAGTCTACAGTGGACTTCAAGTGACATAAGTTAATACTGCAGAAAAACTGATCACCAACGAGAACGAGACTGTCCATCTGGCGTAACATTAGGTTTGGTCCTATAAACCTATCGGTCGTCTGCTGAAACCGATAGCCCTTCTATCGTAACGTCACTAAGTTTTTATCTCTATTCATAGAGGTTAGTGGTAATACACTTTATGAAATTGTAAAGGTTTCGTCACTCGGGAATTAAACCCAGGGCCACAATATTTTCACTGTTATTCATTAAGATGAAATGCTAGGATTAGAGACATCAGTGAGCGCATTAAGTATTATAAACCTACCTGAAAATTGAAGAAACTTTGACATGGGTTGCGGGTCTGACACATTGTACCCTGCAACTGAATGTTCTAGAACGTCCATCAGGTATTGTCCTTCAAGGTCAAGTGAATCAATGGTATTTGCATACGGGAATAACGCCAAAATATCACCAAGTTGTATTTCTCCTGTAATGTAATTATGGACAACAGTAAAGAACATCTTTATTCGTCTCTGTAACGGTTTTACAAGCTATGTAAATCATCATGGTTTTGCATAGCGACGTATGAAGTAACCGTTATTTGTAATTGCCAGGAATATCATAAAATGTGAAAAGGAAAACACGTATCAGATTTATCGTGTCGTCAATTAATCTTTCCATTCCAAAATAAAAAGTAGGAATGTGGTTGGTGAATATTTTCCGACTATCTTTTACATATACTTGAATACATCAAATTGCAGCGAATGATTACATTTCAACTGGGTCAAATACTAATACATAAGTTGATCATAAAATGCTGGTAATAAAACATCAATTTTAAATTGCGATTTGGTAGTTCACAGCATCTTACAAATGGTAGTGAGTTTGGGCAAAAATTGCATTAATCATTTCATAGCGAGTGTGTACAAGAATTCAAATATCACAGATATACTTTTGTGGGTTCTGTGGTTCTTATGTTGTAAAGAGGGCTGAAACAACAACACTTTTGAACAACAATAAATTAAGCAAGTTTGCAATACATATGATTTGTAGAATGAACTTTTGCAAAAAAAAATGTTATTTTTCAATAATATATTGATTTAGATAATGAAAATCATTTTGATGCAGCCTGTATACTGTAAACATTCCTTGTAAAACATATGTTTTGTCATGTATTTTGATTTGCATACACTACCCTCTCAGCAAAAACAAAATGTTCTTAAAATGTTTTAATAACAAATAAATGTCGAGTTAAGTAGAGATAATGAAACGTTATTGTTCAATAATTCGGGCAAACATTTTTTTCAAAATATGCTGGCAATAGTTAAATAACATTCCGTAAGGATATTTTGCCATCACGTTTTCAAAAATTAAGTTATTAATGTTACTAAAACGTTTTTATACACTTTATATAACCCGACATTTAAAAACTTTTCTGTTAAACGTTGTATGTTTTGCTGGGATTATTTACACTTTATTGTTCAATAATTCGGGCAAACATTTTTTTCAAAATATGCTGGCAATAGTTAAATAACATTCCGTAAGGATATTTTGCCATCACGTTTTCAAAAATGTTATTAATGTTACTAAAACGTTTTCATACACTTTATATAACCCGAAATTTAAAAACTTTTCTGTTAAACGTTGTATGTTTTGCTGGGATTATTTAGGAGGGCTGTTATCCCTACCTATATCCAATGTATTTCTCATTCCAGCAGCATTAATAAAGGCTATCGCCGCGTCGTTCCAATGATCCTCTGTTGGTTGGTTAAGATTCTGCTGCACAAAGCCATCTGTTACCATGTTGCCTATGCTACACTCAGCATAACGACACGGACTTTGTTTACTCTTACCATTCTCTCCTAAGCCAGCGAGACGAACATTTGTTTCACCGACGTATTTGCTTCTGTATTCATGGACCTTTTTGGCCCATTCATTGATTTCTTGTAGAGTGTCTGCATCTGGAGTGAATACAAAATGTACCAGAATTCTTATTCGATTTAAAATACAACTGCTAAAAGTAGTGTCGTTCCTATTTCCTCCAAAGTCCAAGCACCAGATACTTCACGGACATTTGACTAGAAAATCTTGTGATTATTTTTTCAATCAATACACTCTCTCGCATATTATGTGTGACATATTCAATTCCCAGTGTCTTATAGAATTGTAAGCAGCATTTGCAAAGCTACATTTTTCAGAAAACCCCATTGAACTTGGAGAACCATTTCAAAAGATATGAGCAGTGAAAGAATTTCAAAAACAATAGGAAATAAAACTGTCTTTCTCTAAATCTCAAAATCAATATTTCTGACTTCCGACTGATTTTGCTTGATCACATCACATGTAATTAAAATAATGGTATTATTCTATATACTCTACACTTTTATTGTGCTGTTATAAAGATATTTTTGTTAATTGTATAATAATTTCAGCCAAAATGTTGCGTTGCAATTCCCATTTTAATTTTCCCAAACCTACCAAGGTAATTTTGAAACTTAATATTGCAGCATCAGTTTTACTAACCTTCTTCAACCTGGTTGTCGAGTAAAATAGGGTTGCCATCCCAGTTTTTTACGTTTCCAGCGTCATCAAACGTGACATCCAATTGTCCTACGTATTTACCTGCCCAGTAAGCTTGAACTAATAAAACATTTATAGAATCGTCGTGCGTAGGTTCCACCACAACGGGGTAGTCCTGTGTTGGGTCTTCTACTGAGGGCGGGGTTTTTCCTTAGTAGGAATTAGAAAAAAGAAACATAGACATAATGCAAGTTGGTTCACCAATGCGTTTAATTTTCGATTTTGTTGTATACTTCTTCGTTTCAAAGTGTGCATACAATATTCAGAGGCCAAGTGGTGAACTCTAATTCTGTTTAACACAGTGTGTCACAAATAACACAAATATTAAGCCATATTTTATTTGCAAATCTTCTCTTTGAAAACCTAAAAACACATTTAGTGAAAATGGTGAACCAAGCATACACATCGTCGTTTCCTCCAATGTAGTACATACTCTTCCGAACATCGACTTAGGCTGTTTTGGATATACTAAATGTGTGACCAATAGTTCTCATTTTCTATTCCTATTCTGATACGTACTAGATTCCTTTTTCTTTTTGCCTGTTGACTTCATACATGTGGGTTTTTACAGCATCTGAATGCTCAAAGTAGGTATTTATATACTTGTTTTTACCCAAGTCTCTCCAGACTTGAATTGGTTTCTCTTTTCTTTTTCTTCAAAAATATGATGTGAAGAATTGCTAAATCATACCTGTGTATAGAAACTCATTGATATCCCCACCGACTACTATGTCGACTCCAGGTACTTCTTCAGCTATTCTCTTATGTATCTGATATGTAGAACGACCCATTACAATTATCTTGTCTACTCCAGTGTCCTTCAAGGCTTCAACTGCAGTTTTGACATATTCTACCTCGTCATGAAATAAAAGTTCACCTGAAACAAGAAGCAAATTATATATCGAGGGCTTAAAACTAGAAACACCTATATCTATTTGTATTCTCAATTACATGTTACTCATTACGGCAACAAATGTACGGTTAATTCTGCCCTCCCTAGTAAATGCAAGTGACTTTGGGTTATATGCACCATCACTGCATGAACAGTATACGCAAGTGACCGTGCATATACCCAAAAGCCACTTACATTTATCATGGAGGGCAGAATTAACCTTCCAATAAGCAACATGTAATTGAGAACACAAATGGACATAGGCGGTTTTTGTTTTAAGCCTTCGATATGGAGCTTGTATGGTTTCTCAAACTCACGAACAATCCAAATGAAGCCTACATTATTCATTTGTCCTTTTAGGAGACCCTCGATGTTTTTTCGAAGGAACGTTTATGTCTTTGTTCACTATAAATAACATGCGTGGCTCTCTAAAATGCAGTTGGAGTCTGCAATGGCTCTCCAAAGTTTCTATAAGTTTAGGGGAGTATAATTTATTGGAGTGTATTTCTATCCCGGATAAACAATCACAAATCGAAAAATAAACAAATATAAAACGTAAATAAAATAATTCAAGGATACAATAAACAACAACATACATCTACATCCCGTCCAATGGGTACAAACCATAATTTTTCGTATTTTAGACTTCCAAACAATGATTTATTCTTACAAATAAAAAGTTTTTTTAGAGCCACGGAATCGAGTTTTGTCATGTTTGTATGAAAGGTATACCTACTGTAAAGGGCTCTTTAATTCAGAGCCACCATCTCTGTAGTACATAAAAAATCGCACATTTAACTTTCTATTAGTTTTGTCCTGAGAACTTAAATTGTCCTGGAGCAGTCAGACCTAATCCTGACGATAGCGTGATAGGGTTTATACTTGCCCGACGGCAAAACCGTTAAAACCCTCTACTTGTGCAACTGCTAGGATGATGTTTTTACAACTTCAAAGTTGTAAAACATCACGCAATGATATAAACTCTAATTTCGGGTTCTGTTATTGTTTTAACTTTGTTTCTTTTTACCTGTATTTGATGTTTCAGCCGAGTTCCAATATGAAAATCCAACTATTCCTATACGATGTCCACTGAGTGTTATTTCTTGGTATTTATCATACTTGTCCTGAATAATTGGCTCATTATTATCATCAATATTACAGCTTAAAACTGGGAAATCGGCGTCATCAAGAAATGGAACCAAGCCTGACGGTTTCAAATCAAATTCATGGGAACCAAGCGCCTAGAATAATAAAATGATTAAGAAGAATGCTAATGATAATCATCATCATTCTGTCAGTCGATCATCATCATCATCATCATCATCATCATCATCATCATCATCATCATCATCC
This sequence comes from Amphiura filiformis, assembly GCF_039555335.1. NCBI lineage: Eukaryota > Metazoa > Echinodermata > Ophiuroidea > Amphilepidida > Amphiuridae > Amphiura > Amphiura filiformis. Next base: position 27,300,920 of record NC_092634.1, on the reverse strand, counting down.
TCATCATCATCATCATCATCATCATCATCATCATCATCATCATCATCATCATCATCATCATCATCATCCCCCACCATCGTTGTCGTTTTGGTATCACCTGATACAGCAAGGTAATTTGATTAGTTTTTGTTTCTGACATGCTTAAATCACACGCGGTCATCCAAAGTGTGCAAAGCAAACACATTTATATATTTTGCTTGGAATACTCATCAAAATTATCATATTTACTATCGTCACCATTATCAAAGCTGAATTTATACTCCATGACTGAGCGACGAGTGACTAGTTTCTAGCTAATGAGGTAGATCGCTTTTTGTTGCGTTGTGAGAATCGCGCTACCTCATTGGTCAAATACAAATCGCTCGTCTCGCAGCAATGGGGTATACATTCAGCTGAACATAATCGTTGTGATTACAATACATTGGGATGCCAACAGGAAGCAAGATCATAATAATAAATATTTCAGTTTATTCCATAAAATATTTTTTCGAATACAGATAACAACTTACCATAAAATCATAGGAGGTGCGGTTCATGAAATATGACGTAGCTTGATGCTGATAAACATTAAACCACAGAGTGCCATGGAATTGATTCCCCACATCCAGGAGTAGTACATTGTCTTTAATATCACGGTAGTGGTTAACAATGGTATCCAAACGGGCCCAACCTTAAAAAGAATAATCGTGTATTCGTTAATTTTCATATTGAATGGGATTTTGAAAAAGTAGTATTATGTCTATATAAGAACAGAACACGAATGAAATATTTGTTTCCAGCACGAATAGAAACGATTAGTGTATGAGGTCCATGGTTCGATTCACAGCGATTGCCAATATCTGTAGGTATTCGTGATTCCGTTCTTCCAATGATATATTTTGAGGTAAATGAACCATGACAGAATTAGAATTTCGTCCTTCAAAGGGGAAGTTAAGCCGTCAGTCCCCTGTACAGAAGAGCATTACTTGTACAAAGTAACAGTCAGTTTGAGAAGAACACCCGTCCTACTGCTCAAATGGACTACAGAAATAACTTCACAAGAGACTTTATGGGTTATCCAGTGCTGTCAAACCCGAACAAATCTAATCAAAGTGACCACTACTTGTCTACAGCATATAGTCAAGTCAATTAAGTACATCTTATGATATGATTTATTTGGAGAAGAAGATATTTAATTGATTAAGGTCGTTTTTGAAAGATTGTGCACCAGATGATTTGATAGTTGTAAATGAATGTGTGATAATGTACCCAGCCCATGCGGTTCATCCTATTTCTACCATGACCAAACTTACCTCCGAAACATTCGTTGCGTTCAACATCCTCTATAGTACATGGATCATAATCAAGATTGACCTCCTCGAAATAACAGCGCACATCACCCGTGTGAAGAATAGTCAGATCATAGTCCGCAGTCACAGTAAATACTTCTACTAGGAGGAGAAATAACAGTCTTGACTTACACAAGTTAGCCATCGTGGAAATTAGACCCATAAAATAAAACGAAATAAACAGATGATGTCATTAAAAATGAATTCAGCTTTCATCTCAACATTAATGGAGTGCTGTAAAAGTGCACATGCGATCGCACTATATCAATACTATTGTAGCGTATCTATTGCCAGACAATGAACTTAACAGACAAATTAATGGTGTCCTGTGAAAGTGCACATGTGATCGCACTATATCAATAATAGTGCAGCTTATCTTTGCCAAGCAATGAAGACCTACGTTGTTTTATCAAAATTGTAAATATCTTAGTGTTGTCAGCAGATGATGGGAGACATATAAATTATAATATTCCATACCGAGATGTCAATCATACGAAACAAAATTATAATATTGTTGAAAACAGCTCCATAAAGGATTTAGCATGATCAATCGATAGCAACATAATTTACTATAGTTGTTAATTGCTGTTTTAGTGTACGTTTGAGTGCAATATTGACATTAAAACACACATAACATGATGTTCCTATGTTGCATTCGTATTACGCGCTGTTTACATGTCTTTATCGTCGCATGATGCATTGCGTATTTTGTTCTCAGTCCCCAGCACTGCACAGCGTCATCATCCCTATATCTTCGTGTCAAAAATTGCCGTGATAGTACGGCGAATCCTCTCGTTTTTCAAAAGCTACGCATGGCGATTTTGTTCGAGATAGGCCGAGCGACTCAGGCTAAGCATACCATTTACACGATATGAGATACCACAGAGCCTGCCGCAGAGTTTCTATTCTACGATTTGCGCATGATCAGTACCACATATGGTGTTGCCATTATAGAAAATTCGATTTGTTGTCAGGTAAAACGCAGGTTTTGTTTCCAATACACTAACACGAAATGAAATGCACTAATTAGCGGGGCCATGCTGTTTACTGTGGATATATTTTACTGCATTTTATAAGTAAAGATTTTGAAATCAAAAGTCAAAATTGTGATATATTCAACTGTTTGAGAAATGAATTATATAAAGGAACCCGTGTAAGATCCAGGTGCTGTATCTATAGTACAATGTACATTATCGACACACTATACCATTTTCTTTATCTGCGTCAATAATAGAATATTGATTTCAATCGAATTGAATACATGTCTCCATTTTGAGTTTGTACTCGACCACTGAGCGATCTAGCGATCGATTTCTAGCCAATCAGATAGGCCTCCTTTTCTTGCGTTCGGTGAAATACCAATCGCCCGTCGCTCACCAACGGGAGTATTAAGTTTATATTTATAATACTGGGTGTCGACACTGTGCACTGCTAGTGGCACATCGTATTGTGAATCGACCGAATATAATTATAACAAACAGTCATGACTAGCCATCTTTCTTCCTGGGGGCCCACCGACTTATTTCAGTAGGGACCAATTTTTACCTGAAATTACATAGAAAAAAATGTTACATTTTAGGATCAGTAGCAAACGTCCTGAGTTATTGTTAATTTGTATTATCGTACTTCGCTCCTAAGTTATATAACAGGCTGAAAACATGCAGGACCTCTTTAGGGTTACACCAAATGCCGAAGGATTTAGTATAATGCTCCCTTTAATGTCTGTTTAATACTTTCATATTTATCCCGTAATTTCCCTCATTCTTCAAGGCCTGCCCTCTTTTAATACTTAAAAGACACGTTGCCACATACAATACTGATAAAAGCACGATAGAGGGCGATATTATAGATTAATGTTGCCACTGCATGATGTTGAAAGCAGTCATTAAAAAAAAATTTAAAATTAATTTAATTTAAAAAGAATGAAGCGTTTGTATCATTACCAGTCTGTGCTGAAAAACGTGATTTGATAAAAAGTGCTCAAGTTATGGTATGTTTCTTGTGTTTGGGATTTTGTTATTGCGTGAGTTTATCACCTTTACCGTGAATGAATAAATGAATGAATGAATGAATGAATGAATGAATGAATGAATGAATGAAAATATAACAGTATATTTCTACAATATTATAAATTTGCAACACCACCAGTCGTAGTTCGTGCTAAGTATATGGCCGAAAAACCCAAATTATCTACATGTTAAATTAATCATAGACCCTGATATAGACCCTGATATTCTTCTTTTATGGTCTATGGGTTAATAATGATTGTGTACCATGAGGATGATCTTAAAAAGCAATGATGAACTGGTACTTGCAGGTAGATTGATATGATATACGGGTTTGGATTGTTTATGTTCCAAAGGTCAATGATAAGGTCAGTCATGAGTTTATGAACTTAGGTATTGATCAGTTAAGCAAATACTATATTTATCTTTGATTTTGATATCTCTATATTCAATGGGAGTACACATCATAAGAAAATGGAGGGAAGCTGACTAAATTTACGGCGATTTCTGAAGTCAAAAGTTGTTTCAGGAAATATAACATCGGGAATTACTTGACATCAGGTATGTAATGACGAATGTATGCTTTGTTATTGTTTACTAAGTGATAAGCTTTTCACATAGTCAAACAAAGAATGAATAACTTCATATCTGTTGTCAATATTTTATAAACGTGTTTACATTGCAGTTAATTCTACATGCATTATTTTTGAGCACTTGGCTACCTTTAGAAGTTATGCGGCCTATACACGATCAATTTGATTGAACAATATCAAAGAACGTAGATACAAGGGTGTATACAAAATATGCCATTGTGCACTGTACACACGAACATCAATAGTGATTTTATTCAAACTACATGTATGTTAGATCTGTTCAATAATATTGAAGAGAAATATTATTTTGTATCCAACTCTAGTGTCCCTAATATTGATCTTGATCGTGTATGGGCCGCATTAGTCAATTGAACAAAAATGACGATGCTCATGCTAAATGTGTCTCCTACTGTTCTTTAACTTTTCCCCAAAGATAATTTTGAATCTATCATAAAAACAAATCATAGTGCAAAAACTGTATCTTCAGCAATGCTATAATTATGAGTGTTAATTACTTACTCCATACTAATAATATTAGAATCCACAGCTTATAAGCGCCTCTAACACTTTTTGAAATAAGTCAAAAAAAAAATGTTTACAACATGTAAAACGTTATGTGGTCTTATTTGTTTTACAAATCTGGACCAATTTATAGCGTGACATATAATGTTTTGTCACTAAGGCTCAATATGTTAAAAAGAGGTCGTTTTAAGAGTCAACTCTCAAACAATATAGTTTGTTAAAATGTTTGTTAAGTAAAGTTGTCTTCTTTAGACTACGGTTTGGTTTTTAAAACGGTTTCTTTTTATGCATAATTAACCTTTATGACCGAATGAATGCGACGCTATAAATTGGTCCAAAAGTAAAACAGATATGTCTATACATACCTTTTCAAATTTTAAGATTTTGTACAATATTTGTCCGATATATTTCAAAAGCGTTGGGGGAATTTATAAGTTGCGGATGTTCTGCGGTCTTTGGACGAATACTGCATTGAATCAAGGCTACGCGTAGACCACCGTTTTGAAAAGTAGAAACTATTATATCAAAGCACTAACTTTGGTGCCCTTACATTTCGTTCTTTTCTCCATTTGTTTTAACCTGCATCGGGCCTATAGTCATAAGCAGGTCTACTAAAAGAACGTAATGATGGATAAGAAACTTGATGAGAAATTCACAATAGCTGAAGACAAGGATGATCCTTTCGTAAGTATAGTAATTTTATTATAAAAGAAATGTACCTTTTATAATTAACCACTTAATTTCCAGTGCAAGTCTAGCTTACATGTCTTTTAATTTGAATAATGCGTGGCATTGTACGTATTTAATGCATAAACAGATTATTGAAATAATAAATTATATCTCTTTTAATATAACACTGATACAATTCAAAAATGTGTTTTGAATTTGCTACTGTATCATGATTCTTATTGTTGTCGTTGATGTTGTCGTCGTTGGTGTTATGATTGTTTCTGTTGTTGTTGACGTCAATATTGTTGTTGCTGTTGTTATCATCATAAACATATCACATACTGTACAGGAATGTATTGGGTACAAGAAGGATTCAACGAAAACTGCAATATGTTACGTTTGTTACGTCCTCACGCTGGGGTTTTTGGTACTTGTGTTTTACTGGCGCAGAGACTGGAAACTAAAAGCAACCGGAACAGTTTGTCCCATCGAAGAAGCGGATGCCTTGTTGATTCAGGTAAAGGGGTCTATAAAATTAATATATTTCTAGGGTATGTTGCAAGAACCTATCTACAATAGTTGCCATGTGTCGTATTGTGTACAACATAGAATACCGAAATTGTCAAATGTCAATAGGGCAGGTATTTCAAGTAGATGGTTTTGTACTAACTATTCGATTTCTTTTGAGCTGAGTATAATGGAAGTAGAACTTTCTCTAACTTAGTCATACAATGACATTTCGTGCCGATTAGCCTAGTACTTATTTGTTATGTGTTGTATCTTTGGTAGCTATATACAAGATAAACTATACGAAAAACTGTACACAAAATGAACAGTCACAACAGGTTGTGACAGTGACGTCAACAATTAAATCCAATCAATCTAGAAGCAATCTTTTACTTTTACAGGACATCTACAATCGGCAACATGTAAGCCTTATACAGCCTTTGGAGATAGCCGGACTGTTATTGTACAAGTAAGTACTATCAAATTAACTATAATCAATAAGATCAAATGCAAAATAAATGGGCCTCTTACACAATTTGAATCCTAACTAGTCCCCTAGTAGACGGAACAAGATTTTAATAAAGCAGACTATTTGTGGCATATACAACCATGATGACTCCGCAAACAAACTCGAACAAACTGTATAATATTTTGTTCTTTGGGCAGTCAAGTTAGCTCAATCGATAAGGCGTTCGACTGTGGTACGAGAGGTTACGGGTTCGAACCCTGGCGGTGCCTAGTACGCTCACGTGAAAAAAATTGAGTTAGCTTGAAATTCCCTGGACAAGGAACTCACTGCTAATTTGTCTCGTTGTAACCCGTACGAAACTCGGGGAGCTGATCCTGGTTGCGATGGTTATTTGTGGAATGTCTAGGGTGTGCGCTCTTGAAGCAGCAAAGTCCCTGAATTGTTGTTTAATGGTTTGTGGAATGATGTGGGCCGTAGTGGTCAGCGACAACCTGTAAAGTGTGCTGAGGCTTGTGGATCAACGTCTAGACGTTGTGCCTGTGCGTAGCGCACTATAAATCACTGCGCTTTTTTTTTTTCTTTTTTTTTTTCTTTGCTAAGTATTAGTGAGAAGTGTAACACTAAAACTACCTGGAGGCATTAAGGAATCTAGAATGAGCGTTTATGGCGTTTCGACAGTATTTTTTGTGGGACATGAGAGCACCTCAAACGTATCGAATTGCATTCTGAATACGAAGCATGTCTTTCTGATATCAAATAATTTTCATTTTTGAAATTCACGATATAATACAAATTGTATGACAAATTATTAAAATTTGATATTTTTCAAATTTTTGACAGTCCTCGAAATAAATTGTATATATCTAATGATATATTCTTAAAGTGTATGTAGCTGGGAAGAAAAGCCGACGATCAACTGAAAAGTTTGACCTTTTATATTGAAGATATGGATTTTTTTCCCAAAAATACCTATTTTGTTTGGTGTTTTGGAAAAAAAATCCATATCTTCAATACGAAAGGTCAAAATTTTCAATTGATCGTCGGCTTTTTATCCCACCTACATACACTTTAAGTATAAATCATTAGATTTATAAAGTTAACTTCAAGTACTGTTAAATATCAAAAATATCAATTTTTAATGATTTGCCATAAAATGTGTATTACATGGCGAATTTCAAAAAAATCAAAAATATTTGATATCAGAAGGACATTCTTCGTCAACAGAATGCAATTCGATATGTCTGATGTGCTCTAATGTCCCACAATAAATACTGTCCAAACGTTCATACCCCTTCCTTAAACAAATCTGAATAAACCGTATACTTTACTTCACCAAGAAGTTGACACGCTGGTGCCCAAATTGGTACTCAAAGCAACTGGCCCACCAGCCAAATCAGTAAAGAGTGAAGATGATTATGTTGCTTTACAACCTGTTTACTTATATTTCTACACCCAGTGACTTCAATCAAGAACATCTCAGAGAAAGCATGAAGGGAATTATTAAAAAGGATGTTGTGAGAAACAGCTCCATCAACTACTTTAGATATCAAAAAGTAAACTACATCTGGGATCCATCAGAGAAGAGATTCTTCAAGTTGAGGTAAGATATAACAATTCAATAATTTTATTGAAATTTGTTTTGTTTGTGCTGTTCAATTGATACAACGTGATATGAAGAACAAAAGCAATCAGGGCGTAAGTATTAAATGAGATACACTTCCGGTATTTAAATCATGGCACCACTGATAAATGGTCCAAATTAAGAAAAAGTTGGCATAAATTATACATGTACATTAAATCTGGACCTTCAAATTGTCCATGCATCTGGACCCTACAACTCTAGCTCTAACCAAGTCAATAATATTATGGTATATGTTGGGTTCCAGAGCATTGGATGGTAACACGCCATGTGCCGAATTTTACACCAAACACCATGAAGGTTTGACAGACGAACAAGCAGCACACAGGTTAGTGTGGTAGCTAATCAATTGAGTTGAACATCGCAATCGCAGACTTTAGGCCTACATACAATTGTGGCCGTACACTACGAATGAGCCGTAAAGTCGGCAAATTGTATTCTGAGTTACTGTGTAATAAATTATGTGCGTGAAGGTTGTATTCATAGGTGCCTCAATTTGGTGCGACAAGTATCTCATTTGAACACTGTTTAAACCAATCAATAATCCTTTTGCTGAAGAGGATAATAAGCGTCTACTTATTTATATAAAATCCTTAAATAACTCTAGTCTTTGTTTGCTTTGGCTAAATCCTGTTCAAATGGTTGGTTACAAATCATTGTATTTTATCTAGGTATGTATAACCAACAATTAACAATGAGAGGATATTGGGGATGGTTTGAAATGACCGCCAATTATGACTGTTTGATATTTATTACCAGCAAGGTGGAAAAAGAGACACGTGTATAGAACCGAAAAAAGGTACTATTTTGTTGAAGGAGCAGAGTTCAACACACCATAACCTCGCTTCTGGATATTGTTTGAAGTCAAATGATATGTCATTTTAAAGCGTATGATATATATTTTCTAAACAAAATTGACCGGGGCCGACTTTAAGGCTGATTTGTCGTGTACGGTCACAAATATAATACAGAATTTAAAGATAATATCAGTGATTCCAGCGAATTCATAACAACATTTAATTTGTTAGGAATTGCTTAATAGTGACGGATATATAATTAAAACTAAGAAAATCGTAGTGTTGAAAAATGCAAAGCTCAATTGAAATGCATGTAGGACAGGGCCAACATACAAGTGCCTGTATAGACAAACCCAGCTCCCAACATTGATCAAAATAATGCCACAGAATGCTTGTACGTAAGGCTACTTGCTGTGACTACGATTTGTTTGAGACTTGTTTGAGGACAAGAATCTGCAAAGTTTCCGAATTTTGAATCTACCCAAAAGAAAAACAAACATAATGACGTCGAATAAATCTTATAAGCATTTGTGAGACATTTTAAGATACTAACAGCCTACATATTTTGTGAAGTAATAAAGCAAAACGTGTACCCTTGAACAACCTTTGAATACATACATACATACATACTATAAATTCTTATTTTATCTTACTGGTCGGTTCTTTGTTCTTTTGTTTGCTTTCCCAACAGACAAGCTGTATTTGGATTCAATCAAATAATCATCAGAGTGAAACCCATTTTATTGCTTCTTGTACAAGAGGTATGACCATTTGATGAAAATATAAACATATCAAAAAAAGTAACTAACCCCCTTAAATAATGGTCATTATTCAAAAACAGACAATTGTATTACAAATCTGTAAAATGCATTGGAAGCAGAATTTATTTCTGCGTATTTTGACACCTCATTTGTAGCAATTGTCTAAATATTGACGCCGCAGCGTACATTTAAATCAATGTAACCCAAGATTTGAAAGTTGCAGTAAATTCTATTGATATGTATCCAGTATAATGGAAGAAAATCTGCTCGGCTCTTCGATGGGAATATTCGTTTTGTTTCGTTCATTTGGGGGTCAAAATGTCGGGAAAATCAATATCAATTGTCTTATTATTCTTATCGTTGATCAATATTCACTTAATCCCTAGTTGACACATGAAGAGTTAACACATTTTTAAATGCCCCGCCAAGTTGTCCATTTCAACGGTTAAGTTAGATCAGGTTAGGCTGTTCATCTTCGTAACATCTCACCTTTTGAACATGCCAAGGTTACAAGAGACTTCATCTTGATGGACGATAATGCAACTCCACATAGGGCTAGGATAACATTTTACATTTGCAAAAACCATCAAATCACATTAGTTTAAAACTGAAAATGACATTGTGTGTAATGATATCTAAGTGCTTTTGTACGCGTATTGTTTTAAGTGCAACTTTCAAATCTGGACCTCAATACATTAAATTGACCGGTGTTTTATTGTTTTCTGGGCTATCGTATCAAATGAGGTGTCAAAATGCGCAGAAATAAATTCTGCTTCCAACGCATTTTACAGATTTGTAATACAATATCCCGTTTATGATGGCCATTATTTAATGGGGGTTAGTTACTTTTTTTGATATGTTTATGACACATTTATATTATACTTGCCAATTAAAAAGCTTACGATAAATGGAACAAAGTGGAGTTGAAGCAAAATTCAGAAATTGTATTTGTTATACCTGAGTGTGTATGTGTTTAATGTCAAATGAGACAGCTATTCGCTGTCGAAATGACGTAATAATCGGGTTAACTACCATAGGAATACATGACTACATTTTTTGAATAGATCGCCCTGCACTACAAGCAGGTTGCACTCATCACATGTGTATGTCTGCAATCATAGATTGAATTCAATACCGCTCTTTTCAAAGATACTAATCTTACAGGTGCGAGTAACCAGCATTTCTTTGACATCTATGGCTGAATGTGGCTTTGTTTTAACACAATAATCAACTTTATTTCATTTTTATCAGGTGTTAAATCCGTTTTACATATTCCAATTGTTCAGCGTTAGTGTCTGGTTTGCAGACGAGTACTACTATTACGCCGTTTGTATTATACTAATGTCCGGAATATCGATTGGTGTGTCGCTTTATACAACTAGAACGGTGAGACAATCTATTGAAGGATGTAAATAGACGAATCCAATTTCACGCATTCCTACACCTCAATAGCAGCCATAGCTGGGTCCCCGTCGGCTCCATCTTACCTAAAATGTGAAATGATGCGGCCTTGGAGGGTATTTTGAACTGTATTCTATCACCCGTGTTACATGTAAACAAAAGAATGATGACAGTTTACAACACAAAATAATCTAACATCAAATTTTAAGCGGCTTTAATCCACCCAATTGGGCAGTCACAACACCAGTTGGGTGTTGCGGGGACCCAGTAATGGCCGACCAAATCCTGACCATGACTTGGCTCGTTGGATTCGTCTATACTTTGTTTAAATTATTTGGAAGAAAAACACCCAACACACCTTCTGACATTTTCCTTTTATTTATTTAATTTATTAATTTATTAATTTATTAATTTTTAAATTTTTAAATTTTTAAATTTATTAATTTATTAATTTATTAATTTATTAATTTATTAATGTATTAATTTATTAATCTATTAATTTATTTATCGTACAGCAAAGTGTCACTCTTCGCGATATGGTTTACTCGGATACAACTGTGCAGGTTCTACGAAATGGAGGTAACATACCACTATGTCACTAACTTTAAATGATCTCTTTACCTAGTAATTAAAATAAAATACTATCATCTAACATATTATATTAATCTTGAATTTACGTCCACGTCTTCCAATACAGAGAAGATTGAACTAGGAGAAGACCTTGTAGTTCCAGGAGATGTGATTATTATTCCTCCGCGTGGATGTTCCATGACATGTGATGCGGTTCTGTTGTCAGGGAACTGCATCGTGAATGAGAGCATGTTAACTGGTAATGTTGCCTTTTTGTAACACAAACTAAGAAGAAGGGGTTATTGCACCCCTCCTTCCCCATTTTCTCTCATAAATGTCATACCGTAAAACATTGTCTACAAGCATAGCTGTCATCAAAAACAATATATATGCTTGAAGACGAGATTTTACAGTATACCGTTATATGTGTTATCAATGTACCTGTAATGACAAGGTACCTGCACGATAAATAATATCTTCTCATTTCATTGCCCGTTGTCTATCACAGGAAGCAGTCAAATATGATGGGTTGCCAATCTGTAGAATCCACCAGTGTAGTGGTAACACTTCACGAACATGTTAGTGAATATCTGCCCCCATGATTACACAAGTTCACAAAACCCCTTTGTTTAAAATTAATATTCTGTTAAGTTATATTAAATTATATCAAACCTGCTTGTAATATTTAAAAAAATAATTCAAAAATATTCTCACCACTACCATCATTTTTTTTTCAAGAACAGGTGAAAGTGTACCAGTTACAAAAATCCCTCTTCCGAAAAATTCTTCTGATAAGGCAACACCTGGGATATATGTTCCGGATGACCACAAACGAAACACTTTGTTCTGTGGAACACGGATCATACAGACAAGAGGCACTGGGATGGTAAAAGCCGTGGTTGTGAGGACAGGTAGGTGATTCAGAACTAGTTGATTTCATAGAAAGGCGACAAAAACAGCCGTGACTGATTTTAATTCAATTATTTGATACAAATTCAGACATTATTCAAAATGTTTTTCAAATACATTTAAGGTGTTTTTAGAGCTTTTTTGAAATTTCGTATTCAAAATGCAATTTGGCTTGATATGACTGATGTTGTCGCAGGCCCCAAAAATGAAAGTGTTAATGTGGGTGACCGACCCCTTAATGTCAAGTGACGTATATTATGTCATTTTATTTTTCATTTATACAGGTTTTTCAACTACGAAAGGAAGTCTTGTACGATCTATTCTATATCCGAGACCAACAGAAATTAAACTTCACAGAGACGCTATACGATTTGTCATAATGCTGTCTATTATGGGTACATAAATTATACTTGTTCCGATAGTTCCGATATTTGAAATAAATGTGATATGTAAGCCCTCAGACTAATAATAATAATAATAATAATAATAATAATAATAATAATAATAATAATAATAATAATAATAATAATAATAATAATAATAATAACAACACTAACAATAATAACACTAATAATAATAATAATAATAATAATAATAATAATAATAATAATAATAATAATAATAATAATAATAATAATAATAATAATAATAATAATAATAATAATAATAATAATAATAATAATAATAATAATAACAACAACAACAACAACAACAACAACACTAACACTAACAATAATAACACTAATAATAATAATAATAACAACAATAACACTAACACTAACAATAATAACACTAATAATAATAATATATAATATTTTATATTGATATACTTTTCTTACAGCTGGAATTGGCTTTCTCTACACAATTATAATCATGGTAAAAGCTGGGGTAAGTTTGGACGAAGCATTGTGAGCATTGTGGACGAAGCATATGTAACCCTAGCATGGGGCTTTTAAATACCGCGTAAACCTAGTGACAGCTCCATGGTCACTGGGTTCTAGCAGTTCACATAGCAGTAGGGCTAGCAAATGAAGGTTAACGATGCACATCGTCCACGCCAGGTAAAGAATTAATTTGTACAGGCATGAAATCATGTGTCTTTATAAAACTGCCCGACGGCTGCTTAGAGTAGCTTCTATTACAAAATAAGCTTATACTTATACTCCGCACACGGTGAACGATTGGGTAAAAACCAAATCATTGGCTAAAAACCAATCGCTAATAGCTCAGCGATGTAATTAATTCAGCTATGAGTTTTCTTTCAAAATATCCAGGCTAAACCTATTGTCACTGTATTGTTGAAGGTCGAGTCTAAATAGAATAGTAAACTCAAGGACAATAAGATCACATTCGAGATGAATTGATTTTATTCCTAGTTTTAATGAAAATTGACTGCATGTGGTGATCTGAAGGTGTAGATTCTTTTGATATGATTATATTCTCAAAGCCTTGAAAATATCCCGTTATTTTTGGTATTTGTAGAAAACCTTTGTAAGACTTGCAGTTGAATATATACGTGTTGAAAGGATATGATAAGCGTCACTGTGCCTACGTCTTGAAAACAAAATCTGACAAAAAACGTAATGGGGAAGAAACGTATATTTTAATCGTAACCGGAGGTGTGCTTAGCCTGATTCGATAGGCCTTTCTCGAACAAAATCGCCATGCGTGGCTGTTGAAGAACTAGTGGATTCGCCGTACTATCATGGCAATTTCTGACACGAAGATATAGGGATGATGACACTGTGCGATGGGCTAATACATAATTTATATATGACGGAGACACCCCAGTTATGAAGACACTTAAACGTGTCATTTATTGTGGAGTTTTAGTGAAGAAACCATCGATTCGCGCTGTAATTTGAAGCCATTATTTGACTGACGCTTTTTTGGGTGTGATTATTAAACGCGTTAATCGTTCAAAATGTACATTCTCTTGTTTTTCTTGATCATTCTCAGTCGCCAATAGATGTTATTATCATCCGTGCTCTTGATATCATCACCATTGCTGTACCACCAGCTCTACCAGCATCGCTAACGATTGGCATGGTGTATGCCCAATTGAGACTGAAACGGCAAGGGGTGTTCTGTATTAGTCCAACCAGGATTAATCTCTGTGGAATGATGGATGTTGTATGTTTTGATAAGGTAGGCTACATAAACGTATTTTCAAGGATCCCTTTAAAAGTTTAAAAAAATTCTTCTTTACAGCTTTGGCTCTAATAATAAGATGTCTATTTATTGCCCCTGGGGTGATCATCATGAGACCTTGCGATAATATGTGATTTTCATAAAGTATAGATTCATATTTAAATGTCAGTCTTCACTGATCACATTACCCCCTTTTAAATTTGAAGCCAAACAAAAGAGGTAAAACAAAGACGTTTGACGAATAGCGATATGCGCACAGTTTATACCTCACATCTTCAATGACTCACCGATACACATGCACGCGATGTGTTTAGTATTTTAATCACGTCTTGTAATATAGTTGTATGATTTAAGTTGTAAGTTAAGTATTTTAGTATATTCTCTGTAAAGCGCCTTGAGGTGTTTCGTAAGGCGCTATATAAATGCAGTTTTGTTGTTGTTGTTGTTGTTGTTGTAGCCATCACTCGAACGGTGAACTCTGAATAAAACGGGAGATCTCAGGCTTAGTCTTTCACATTGCATTTTAGTATACCACTGGGCATTACAATTAGTTACAATTATTACAAAACGTTGAGGGCGTCGCTGTGGAGCAAATCACCATTATGGTTTTAATTAGTCGTCAAGTGCTATGCAGACATTGTATAGTTAAAGGGACATTTCGTGATCAACAGCCTCATCCCCCCACTTTTCACCCAAAAAGTTGAGATTTTTACACCACTGGATACCTCTGGCTACATAATGTTTATGTACCAAATATTTCTTGCAGATTAATTCGTTTAGCAAAAATATCGTTAAATTCGAATTTCGTTCTGGTGCACCAGAACGAAATTACAATACATTGTCTATGGAGCAGTGTAATACACATAATCATGCATAACTCACAAACGCAAAATCGGAATCAACTGAAATTTTGGAAATAAGCTTTTTTCGTGGATATCTACTGAAAAATGTCATAAAAAGAGGATGCTAGGATCACGAAATCCTCCTTTAAATTCCACTGAAAACTCTAAGGTGACATTTGACAAATTGTGTTTTTGGAATATTGATCTACAAAGAGAGACCTAGTACGACTAGGGTCGTACAGTGTAGTAATGATAGATACCAGTTGCATGTATTCCTAGGCAGCCAAAGATCAATATAGATTACTATAAAATTGAAAACCATTACCCAATGGGATCATCGGGATAAAATTGTTTTGCAGCGTGTTAAGTACGTGTTACAAACGTCCCACTGTCTTTACCAAGTCAACAAAATTGCCTTGTTACTTTTAGACCGGAACCTTAACTGAAGACGGTCTGGACCTAATGGGAGTCCAAGAAGTGTTACATAAAAGGTATGTGAGCGTTTACTTCTAAGTATAACATGGCGTAGCAGTTGCTAGATATTAGGATCTGAAGTTTCTTGTTTTGCAAGAAAATCTAATGATATTTGTTATTATACAAGAAACCACTCATAAATGGTACATATCAACGCTTGTTCGAAAGGTTTGTTCATATATATTATTCAGATTGGCATATTAAAAATCTGTCGTTTTTTAAAGATTTTCGCCACTGCAGAATAGGATCAATAGTATTCAAATCAGTCGACTTATATCAGGTATGGCATCGTGTCATTCCTTGACGATGATAGAAGAAGAACTAGCTGGAGATCCAATTGATCTTAAGATGTTTCAAGCTACGGGATGGGTAAGACGAAAATGTTTTGTTAATTATTGTTATCATATTAACTCATTGTGAATGTTTGCTATCTAGCCCGTGAAGTACCTCATGTGATTCGCCCAGCAAGAATAAGGACCAATGCAAATCGGTTTTATATTGTAAAAAGATCTGAAACGTCGCCCTGTGTAGTATAAAAGGATATGGACGCGGACAGTTTATCATTGTTTGCTATTCGGCAGTATGCGAAAGTTACACACTATGATTAATGGTTAAAAATGTCACCAAATCGAGTGATAAGTAATGCTATATAATTATGAAGAACTGCTGGTCCGATTGTCATTACTGTTATGGCGCTATTTTCTATCAATTTATCATTTATTTAAATATATCACTCCGCGGTATTTCTCTCTCGTCGAGCTTGAAGGACTACGTTCTGGTAGCCATACTCTGCTATTTGTGCTCAATACCTTTGCATTCTTGCTTTATAATCGTCAAAATATTTTCATATACATTAATTTGTATATTATATAATTCAGATCTTTGAAGAACCACGAAAACTGGATTCCAGTGACGAATCAAGTAGTAGACCTGTCCTTACGATTGTGAAAACACCACACAGCTATATGAACGATGACAGTGTAAGTATTGTGTTACGGACCATGAGGCATTGTTGGATTATTTATTATGCAAATCCAAACTGACAGTAACTTGTTATTGTTCACCCCGTTGTCACACTTTAGCACGCTTTGTAGCGATCAAATAGGTGTTTTGGGATTCACTTCGTAGCGTCGATTATAGGTACCTATTTTGCCCAATGAAATATGCGCAGCGTGCTTCTGCGCAGTAGAGCTATCTAGCGATGATCAGCCTATTTAGGGTTAGGGTTAGGGTTTAGGGTTAGGGTTAGTGTTAGTTATCAATCGTATATTATATACGTATTCATTGCTAACATAAAATTTACTAGTACTAGTATATTGTGTGCATACGCTTTATTCCGTAAACAATAAGTATGATACATAGACGGATTTCTGGCACGACGACTCGTAGCATAGTGGTAAGCGTATCGACTCTAGATCCATAGGTTGCTGGTTCGAACCCCGGTCGATACTTGGTAGAATTTTAAATCTAACAAGTTTCGTTTCTTTTTGTTAAGTAAGAGGAAATAATAGTAAGTATTTCCAACTCAACGCTAATAAGCATTTCGTTAGGTGTGAAGAGGCACGCTTCGTAGCGCTTGTTAGGTATCTAATCGCTATCGGTAAAGTGTGACAAAAGCCTGTATTGTTGTATCTAGAGTTAAATGAAAGGGTGTATTTTCCGGTGTCGTAATTTTCCGCAGTCATATGGCGTTCTGATACATCTTACATCTTACTTAGAACTATAATGAATGTTCTAAATCAACCGATAATAATTAAATTCTGGTTTCAGACCTATTACGAAATCGGCATCATTCGACAGTTCCCCTTTTCAAGTAACCTTCAGCGCATGAGTGTAGTGACACGTACCAATCAAAATGAAGACAAAGATCACGAACCAATAGAAGTTTTTGTAAAAGGTGCACCGGAAATGGTGGCATCCTTGTCAAAGCCAGAAACAGGTAGGTTAAACAAATTAACAACCAATCAGGAAACCATCATAAACAAACAATAAAACATCCAAGCAAACAAGCAACAAACAAATGTCCGTTTGTGAAATTTGAATAAATCGTATTAGGCGTAATTTATCTTCATCACATTTGTTTCCTCGACAGAGTAATAAGAAACTGACAAATCACAAATGATCACAAATAATGTCAACCACTATTATTATATCGATGGGAAGGCACTAAGATTAAAGAGTAGAATAAGTTAATTGTTTGAGTCAGTATTTTCAAAGAAAGCCAATATCAGGAGAAAATGGCAGAAGAATCTCCCAACAAAAATTGAAATGATTAAATTAGTTCCAATGGTTACTAGTCAGAAAAGGGTTAAGTTAATATTTAGGGCATTTTAGGCTAGGATAGTTAGTGCCAAGTTTAGAGTTAGCACTGTGGTCAGTGTTAGGGAGTAGGTTAAGATAGGGTTTGCAGAGTTAGGATTAATATCAGGGTTATGATAAGGGTTAAGTTTAAGTTTGAATTTATAGGGCTTATGTTATTTATAGGTTGGGGTTAGAGTAAAGTTTGGGGTCAGGGTAAGGTTTACACAGAGTTATTGGATATTTGGACTGATGATCCTTCGTACTATCGACATGTAACCGTAGTATGCACTCTATAATAAAAAGTACATTGGTGCGTTATATCCAGCCTGCTACCATAGAATATTTCGTTGCTTTACCTGTCATAGCGCCATCGTTTTTACGGTTTGCAATTCGTTCCACTGTGCAGAGATTTACAGAAAGGAAACATAGAAAATCTAACATATCGTGTTGCGTTTAACGCATATCCTTATAGTTTTTAACTTGTAATTTAAACACGATGTGATGACATTTCACTGGAAAGATCACAAATACATAATTAGAATGTGACGATGCAATATGTAAAGTCCTTAGATTAGATATCAATCTACCGATTGCGATCATGTGACAAATCCAAAACTGGACTAAAATATTCAAATCGCATTACATTTGATCCTAATTTACTATGTTCAATATTTTTATCGTAAGTCAGATGTTCACCCAGCCTTAAGAAACTGACAGAGCACAGAGCAATTAAGTAACATTTTTTTTTTCAAACACAGTGCCAGATGATTTTGCTGACGTGCTAGACTACTACACCCAAGAAGGCTTCCGTGTGCTAGCTCTAGCCTACAAAACTCTTGATAATGCGATTGACTTGCCGAAGGTGTTTGATATATCAAGGTATTTCATCAAAACTTTTTCCTGACTTTAAATACAACCACCACCTAGAAGATAGATGAGATTTCTGAAGAAAAAGTAATGTGAAACTTATACTCTCTGTTCCTAAGATTAAAACGTTAATATGTTAAATTTTAATTAATCAAAGTTATCTGTCCCCGATAAAGAGTCATATGCCCCATATTCTTTGACGGTCTGATATAACTTTGAGGGTTTTTGTTAGTTTTTATAGGCAACGACCAACATTTTAAAAGTGTATCCAAATCCAAAAGAAGAGTCCATTCTAAGCATTTATGTGAAGTCAAACGTGAAGCCAAACAGTATTGATGGTTTTATTTATGATAAAAATGCGTACAGGTCAATATATGTGATGCGATCAATCAAAATCAGTCAGAACATACTGCAGTTACTGTCCGTTTTCCTATACACAATACACAGTGCTCTTTCCCATTGACGCGTGACCTCTACAAATAGCCCTACGTTATATGTATGGGGATATGACTAGTTAACGTCGCTGTGTGAAAAATAACCGGCCAATATTAAAAGTACTCTTCTAAAGTTCTAGAAAATATGGTTTTTTAACATGTCCTAAATTTCTAGCTAATTTAGATGTTTGGAAATATTCGTACTTTGGTGTTTTAGTTAATGTTATAGGTAATAGTACATTGCCTAGTTAACGTCGCTGTGTGAAAAATAACCGGCCAATATTAAAAGTACTCTTCTAAAATTCTAGACAATATAGTTTTGTAACATGTCCTAAATTTTTAGCTAATTTAGGTGTTTGGAGAGGGTCGTACTTTTGTGTTTTAGGAAGGATATGTAAACGACAGATAACTCCAAAAATATGAAGAAATTATTTCCAAACCGTGTTAAGTCAACACTCATTATGTTGCTCATTTTCAAGAATGCTGGTTTACAAAAAGCACGCCATTGTCTCATTTCGTGAACAAAAGTACACATACCATTGTTTCCTTTATAATCGGTTACCCAACTGAAGCTATAATACAAACTTTATTGCGATATCGCACATGAAAACAGTCACATGTGCACAGCCAGAGAAGATCCGATTTAATCAGTTGAGCTGTTTCAATGAGTGTTATCTTGGTTTAATAGCTTTTAATGGGGTTAAGTCCTGCAAAGGTCGAGATGAATTCTACTGTAGACATGACTGCATCATGACTCGAAAATAATGATTTTGAGATATAGCCAAACAAAGCAAATATTTTCCTTTGTTTCCTGTTGTTTAAGAAACTCTTTAATTAACTGTTTGCTTAATTTCAATGGGGTTTTCTTCAAAATGCAGCTTTGTAAATGCTTTTTACTATCCTATAAGAAACTGAAAATTTAATATTTCCGAGTTCCGACTGATTTTGCTTGATCGCATCACATATGACCACAGGAATTACCTAATTTTATAAGATTTTCAAAGTCTTGGCATCGTAATATAGTAGGAAACAGGACAAACATCCGGACTTAATGAATGAGACTGATTAAAGGGGACCTAATCCTTAAATCCTTCAGTTTCTTTTGTGAATTTTATTCCCATGCCATCATTACATCTGCAGCTGCAGCTATGCCTCTAGATATATTCCTCTACAATGGTTAATCCTTTCCTGTTTTCACTTTTTATATAACCAAAGAAACAATTATTATTATCTTATTTTGTTCGTCTAATACAGAGATGAAGTTGAAAGCGATTTGGAGTTTCTTGGTATTCTTATCTTACAAAACAAGTTGAAGGTGGAAACTAAACCTGTTATTCTCCAACTCAGAGATGCACAAATATCAACAAAAATGGTGACAGGTGGGTGCGATCTTATTACAGTATCAATGACAAATAAACAAGCCTCTTGTAGTGACCGGAAGAAACAAATTATATAATCCCGAACTTACTACAGGGTGTCCCAATAAAAACAGAACCCTCATTGCGCCCTCTTTTTCTCCTATTTCTGAAAAGTTGATCAAATGTATTTTACTATGTAAAGAAACTTTAAATCGTTAGCTTTAATAAACCAAAACAATTATTTGAATCGGCTCCCAATTTTTGAGGATATGCCCTCGTTAAGAAACGTACCCGTTTTGCACTCTGTCCACGGATGAGGTTTGGCTACATCAACGATTAATGCTTTGGAACGCATTTACTATTAACGAGGATCACCAGCTAGCCTCCAACATCTTCGCAACCGTATTACTGCTGTATTCCCAAGTATACGGCGCATAAGGAGGGTACGAAATGCAATTGATGCAATGAGGACCAGGGCTGTAACCTGTATTCGCCAATGAGGCAACCGGGTAGAGGGCAAATCAGCACAGTAAATTCACTTTGGAAGAACCAAGGACATAACAAGCAACCCTTTTCTGGCTACCTTTTATCCAAAAAGAGAAAATGAATTGTATGCATGGTATGCGACTGAATCCATACTCGTAATCAGTCTATATGAGACTGAAAACAGATGATGGTGGATGCGATATCGCTATTTTGACGTCGCCATTGGATTAACACATAATCATGAAATCTTCACAAACAATTCTAAATTTGTTATGTGGTGTCAAAGCAAAATTATCTTACTCTAAAACCGTTGGGGTTCTGCAAAGTACCCCACTGCAATTATGTTAATTGTCCATTTATAATCGCTAACCGTGTATTGTGAATGGGGCTGTCAGCCCTGTATCTTCGCCAGCCTCGTACGTCCGTGTTACGTGTCCTATGCCGCCTGACTGAAAATACGGCAATAAATAGCGCCCTCTGTCGACCAAAGGCGACGTTGAGGTATGGGGCTGGTTGGCATCGCTCAAAGACGATATTGCTCAAAGACGATATTGCTCAAAGACGATATTGCTCAAAGACGATATTACTCAAAGACGATATTGCTCAAAGACAATATTGCTCAAAGACAATATTGCTCAAAGACGATATTGTGTACACAATGTTGCTCTAAAAACTAGTAAATTAGCCCCGGATAGAGGGCTGGGCCTGGAGAATGAGGGAAATTGTATGGGTATGAGTGACGGATACCCTTTATTTCCTAAATAAATCCCACAGAAGATACGGCCCTTTTTTATTTTGAACTCATTCCAAAGTAAAATAATACTTTGATACAATGACACAACTTTTAGCATTGAGCCGCCATGTAGGATTAGAAACTTTGAAAGCCTACTTATGTATATGTTTCTGCTGCAAGGTTCTCTCTAAGTTTGCATTTCAAAATAAAATTTGTTTTATATTGTGAGGTGGATTACGGTAATATTATATGCAATACAGTTTTGAAAATGAAAACATAATACGCTAAAAGGAGTTCCTTGAGTGAAAGAAGATAAAAAATGTTTTTAGTTACCGACATTTTGAAGCTTATAGCTTCTCGCCATGTGATAAATTAAAATTAAAGGTTTGAATGCCGTTTCTATTTACAAGAAAACTTCCAATTTGTTAGAATAAACACATTTTTGAATGATAAGTCATGTTAGATTATGAATGCAGCACATTATCAAGTTATTCTCATAAATTAAGTCAACCACCCGCACAAAATTTGTAAATGTCACTTTAAATCTTTTAAAAATAGAAAAATTAAGAGCAAGAGATAAAGCAGCGATTAAATGAGAGATTTCAGACGAAGGCGTAGTTTTTAATCTTCGCGTTTAAAGACCACAGATCTTACGAGGATTACTTTTCAAAATAATATAGATATGGGGCTTGAATAAATGTTCGACTCATGTTTTAGATTATTTTGTTTCCTGTCTAAACTTATCTTTCAATTACATCACTTTAGTGTATAAGCGTTTTACGAATATCTTCAGAGTTGTCTAATTTCGCGGATTTCTTCAGCGACTACAAAACATTTAATGTTTGCTTAAAGTTCAAAATTTATTTTAAAAATACATGTATTTGATACCCGGTATAATTCAGTTTTGGAATATCTCAGTACAGATAATCCAGAGCCTTGGGAGTAGTCTGCAAAATGTATTTGATATTTATATTTTAAGTTACACTTTTAAAGTGGCTGTGATTACAATACAAAAAAATTCTCTCATACATCCTGTCACATGTTCATTTAAACTGCTTAATGCTTTATAAGCATGTGTAGACATAATATACAAAACACATTAGCATAAAATTTTATGAAAACTAATGTTTAGATTAATTCCAGGCATTATATAGGTTGCTATTTTTACATTTTGAGTCTCCAAGTAAATTAGCAAAACTGCTAAGAAATGTATTAGCCATAATAACAATTATGTAATTTGGTCCACAGCGACACCCATCGATTTTTTCTAAAAATTCAATTTCTTCATGATTGAAGTGCCCAATGGTGTTCAAAAATATCACCTGAGAGACTAAGCCTGAAGTTCTTTAATTACAGTAAAATTTCAGTTTTATATTAAATCCGGAGATCTCTGGTATTATTCCGACTCCCCCGATGTAATAACGGCTAACATGTCTCGTGCATGTGAGCTCATGTGTACATGTTTCATTGAGTCAGTGACGTATACTGTATGCATATCGCTATATATATGTCTTACGTCTTACCTATGCGTTCCAGCTGCCTGAAGCTCCGCTCAATAATACATGTTATACGATCGGCGAGTTAATACACATATAGACGCTGGGATGAAAAGCAATTTTCTTCGTTTTACCTCATTAGTTTGGCTTGATATTTAAAAGGGAAACTAACATTTAAATAGGAATCTATTCTTTATGCAAATCTATTCTTTAAGGTCAACATGACTATTGATAACGGCGAGGGTAGTTATGATGTAATATAAGGTGATAATGATGATGATGATGATGATGATGATGATGATGATGATGATGATGATGATGATGATGATGATGATGATGAAGATGATGATGATGATGATGATGATGATGGTGATGAGTTAAGACAAGATTGATAATCACTAATAAATATGACCTTTAGCATCTAGGGCTGGACGTGGCGAAGAGAATGGACCTGCCCCAGAGGGCTAATATCACTTTGTCTAAAATGTCAGGCGGCATAGGACACGCGACAAGTGACGTTCGAGGCTGGCGAAAATACAAGGCTGACAGCCCCATTCAAAATACACGGTTAGATTACTAGATGAATAGGGTACGCCAACATGAACGCCGTGTGGTTTTAATTGTGCCCCATTAAAGACTGTAGATTGGTTACACCAACATCACGTGACATGGCGAGTTTCAAAATCATGTGATATTGGGAGTTTTCAAAATGAGCTCGTTCAAAAAACTGGCCTTTGTATTCTTGATATCGGTATTATTTTTAATGAATTACCAAATAAGGCAAACAAAATCCATTTTTGACTAAAAGAGTCTGAAAAGAGTAATAGTCAAAAATGAAGAAGCTACGGCATTCACTTTTACTTTACGCATTTTAACATTAGGGTTGATACTATGGTGGTAACATGTTGTACATTTACCCCAAGTACTCTTCAAAATCAACGAGCAAATTTGATTTAAAAAAAGCACGATATTCTCATGGCAAATACAATAATACAATGCGAAGGTCCCTCAAGTAGACATTGATTAAAACTGACTCTTCGACTTGTCTGATTTCTAAGAAGCTATTAAAACTTTACTGCACCTTTAGGCCACCTGAAAGCCCTAAAGTAATATCTCTTCAAATTACTTGAAGTTGTTTAATTCTACTTATAAGGATATTCTATGGTGCAGGTCAGATAACGTATTGTTATTGGGTTGATTAGGTATTAGAAAGGTAAAACACAGTATCAAGAGATGTATCAGTTCAACGACCACTGCGTTAGCTTAAATCCAGAATTGGCTATGCACAGATTGGCGTTTTGAGTTATAACGTCAGTTATTTTGTTGTTGTTGTTGTTGTTGTTGTTGTCGTTGTTTTTGTTTTTCTTAAACAAAACTAATATTCCCATTAATCTCATATTTCATAGATACATCTGGCACACTGATGATATCCTAATTCATTAATATCATGATTTTGATTAAAAGAAGAATTTTAGTCGAAAACGACGAAGTTGTGGCACTTATACTTAATGTATATATAAGGCTTGATAATAGGATATAATTGATATTATGTAGGTCACATGCAGTGCATTTCGGCCCTGATTTGGTAAAACGATCGAACTTGAAATTTGGACATTTTGAGATAAATCCATATCTTGGGTATTGTGAGGCGTTCTCTCCGTTGGTGACATATTTCGTTTTGGAGATAGCAGAACCTATTTTGACACTTAGTTAGATCATTTTACCTCATTATCCAAGACCCTCTAGAGGGCGCCAAATAAACCCTAACTAACAAAGATAGATCATTTTACTATATTAATGAGTCTTGTTGTGTTTATGTATGTTACGAAGTAAATCAATCTGAAACAATCTAACTTCCTAAAAATGGTTATTTCAAAATTACTCAACAAAATTAGCCAACTATTTGCTAATACATGTAGTATTTTTTAAATATTTTTTAAGATATTTTAATAAAAATGTGTGCATTAATTTATGTTATGACGAAAGAAAAACATCAAGAGTTATTTTAAAGCTCGTTTTCATCAAGAGTAACTTTAAAGATCGTTTTCTCGAAACACCAATTTTCAATATTTTGCCACATCAGGGCCGATTCACCCGTAATCATTGTAATACTCCTACAAACCAACGATTTTATGGCCATTGACCCGTAACAACCCGATATTCTCATGGCAAATACAATAATACAATGTGAAGGTCCCTGTAGTAAGGATTGATTTAAGCTGACTCTTCGACCTGTCTGATTTCTGAGAAACTATTTAACTTAACTGCACCTTTAGGCCACCTCAAAACCCCATAAGTGCTATCTCTTCAAATTACTTTCAAGTAGCTTTATGCTACCTATTAGGCTATTTTAAGCTGCAGGTCAGATGAAGTATTGTAATTTGTTGATTAAACATAAGGAAGGTGAAGAAGGTTTAAAGAGAGGTATCAAGTCGAAATAACACAGAGCAAATTTTAGTTCATTGCGAGAGCGTAAATGGACTACGGCTATGTTCAAAATCAATGTTTTGAGTTTTATAGTCTTGACTTTATATATAGTTAAATGGTTTACATGCATTTGTAACTAGTCATGCATTTGTAACTAGTCTCATTTTGAGGGTTTATATATAAACCAACGAGTCTATAAATCTCCTTGCATTTCGTCAAATAATTTTCGATTTATTTTAAAAAGTATTTAGGGGGGAACTTATAAGTTGTGGACCCTATATATCATAGTAGCACATAGGTAACTTTGGGTCATCAACAGAGTGTAATTACCAGTTCATGTTAAAATGGATGACTAAAACCGTTGAAGTGATGAAAGCCGCTGCTGACTCTAAGCCTTCAAATTTGACGATGTAAATTCAGTGTTTTTAGGGGGGAATTTATTGTCAGTAATACATTAATGATGCTTACATTCAGTGGGCCTGTGCTCCTTTGTGATAAGGAGCACAGTCCAGCTTGGAACAGTCCCAGCAAAAACAAAACGTTTTCAACATCATTCACAAAAGGTTATAAAAACGTTGTCAGAAAACGTTAAATGTCGGGTTATATAAAGGGTATAATGGTTATAAAACGTTTTCATAACATTCCAAAAATGCGCAACGGATGAATCTAATGGGGATTTTTCATCAACATTGTAAAGTAATGGTAGGAAATATGTCATTCTGCATCTTATGCAAGAAAATATTCATTTTTCAAGCGGCCCCACATCATTTTCAGGGACTTTGCTGTTTCAAGAGCGCACACCCTAGACATTCCACAGGGTGTGCGCACTGTCTAGCTGTAATTAGAGGTATTCAACCTAAAATGATTTTAATATTTAGGCCACTTGATGAATTTTTGGAGCAGGGTATTTGATTTTATGCAGATAATCACTATTTAGCAGTCAAGTTAGCTCAATTTATAAGGCGTTTGACTATGGTGCGAGAGGTTGCGGGTTCGAACCCTGGCGCACTCGTGGTAAAAATTGAGTTAGCTTGAAATCCCCCTGGACAAGGAACTTACTGCTAATTTGTCTCTTTGTAACCCGTACGAAACTCGAGGAGCTAAACCTGGTTGCGAAGGTTATTTGTGGAATGTCTAGGGTGTGCGCTCTTGAAACAGCAAAGTCCCTGAAAATGATGTGGGGCCGTAGTGGTCAGCGACAACCTGTAAAGTGTGCTGAGGCTTGTGGATCAACGTCGAGGCTTTGTGCCTGTGCGTATCGCACTATAAATCACAGCGCTTTTTTAGCGACTTCATGATTGTTTTTGTTTCCTTATGCACAGGTGACAACATATTGACTGCTATCAACGTAGCACATAAGTGTGAGATGATTTCGCCTATAGATGACGTGTATCGAGTTACTTACGATGCGGGTAATGTGCTATATACACTGCTACCGCCTATACATGAAGATGTTAACGAAGAAAAAATACAGAATGGAAAGAAACACGTAAGCAAATGTGTATTATATCAATATTCATCATCATCATCATCAGTAGGCTGCGGAGCAGGCGACTACAAGCTTTCTCCAACTAATGCGATCTTGGGCAAGCGAAACAATTTTGTTTGGCTGCAGCATCCCTTCAGTATCTCCCAGGAGGTGCTGGATATACTGTAAGTACAGTTTGCGCGGTCGTCCCGGTTTCCTCTTCCCATGTGGTGGAATATAAAGCGCATATTATTTCACAGGCTCGCCATCTTCAAGACGCAGTATATGGACGAGAAATTTAGGTTGATGAATCTTGACTAATATTATAGTAATATCAATATTATTCCATTTTAATTGTCTGTTTCTATCCAAACATATAACAACTCTTTTGTGAACAATGTTGTTTTTCTGAAATGTCACATCTGCGTTTTTCTGCATGAGAGGTATGCAAGATAATGACAATATAATAAATAAAGCAATATCACATCAAACAAATAAAAATAAAAATTATAAGAGTCAATACAATTCTATAAGGGGTGGTTCTATTGATGGTGTTTTTTGACCTCGAGGCCTATGAACTTCTCAAGTTTTGAGGTTTGTTTTAATGTGTTATTTGCACTGAGTGAATCATTCAATGTTAGACATTGTTCAGCGTATGGTGAACAAATAAAAATATAGTCTTTCCATGTTTTGAGTTTTGTACTTGATGTATTATTTACACTTAGTGAATATTCAATGTTAGACATTGTACGGCGTATAGACAGCCAGGTGTTACCTTATCAGGACTGGCTGCATGGTCTTTGTTATTTACAGTATTTACCCTACAATTCAAATGCAGGAATGAGGACTGAAGAGAGCAGAAAATACATTTTTTAACATTTGCATCCACCGGCTATTTGGGCCGGGGACTTCGTGTACCTTTAACACTAAACGCTGAGTTCAATTGATCCAATGGTTTCATATTTCCTTCCCAGGATAATGTCTCTGTATCGATGACTAAACGACATCACCTGGCTATCGATGGCAAAACCTTCGAACAAATTCGTGCTGAATTTCCCGAAGAACTAGAAAAGGTGACTTTTTAATAATACTAAAATCAACCACATTCTCATGTCTAACTACAAGCACACAACATAACCTTCTCAGCTCACCCACCATCCCACATACCCTGTAAAACATTATAACAGATTTATATACACCCACAATCTTCCTAAATTCTTACACTACCATTTGTACAAGTCACCTGGCTATCAGTCATGTAGTCACAATGTTTCTACGGGTACGTTGTCGGTTATCATTGGTGCAGTCTTGTACTATGTGTCTCTCATTTAAGGGAAATACAACTATGAGAGACACGCCTGACGAAACCGCGGCCATTCACAGAGGGACCGACTGCACAAGTATCCTGATAACTGGCAGCTTACTCACATTTAAAAATACTACAACTTATTATGATTTTCAGTCGAAAAAGCCTACATACTAGTCATGTAGTTGTTGTTTCTTCAATGATAAAGTAGCCTATTGCAAACACTTTCTATTGCAGTAAACAATTAAGACCGAATTGAACCTAATTCAAACATTTAAAATAAGCCCATTCCTTATCACTCAAGAGAGAAACAATAAAATGCAATTAGATTATTAAGTATGAGGTATCTGGTCAGAATGAAATAGTTGTCAACTGACAATTCACTCGGGGTAACTGTTAGTAAGGACGCAGTGGCTATTTGTACGAGCCGGGTAAAAATGTAGTTGTACAAAGTCAATCAAAATCAAAGCAGCATGAAAATCACATGCTTGACCACTTTTTTACAGTAATATACAGCCTTAGTCTTCCACGTCGCCACCAGGGCATGGCTACTATTCCTCTGTGTGTGCAGATTTCAGCTCTCCTCAACATGGCATTCACACCACATCTTATGAGAGGTCTGTCTAGCCTGGGCACGTCAACTTGTGTCTCTGGAGTTCATCAAGGTCTGCAGTAGGACTAGTGAAAACCTTTGGTTTCAGATTGCCCCACAAAAAGAAATCAAGAGGTGTAAGATCAGGAGATCTTAGGGTCATTCCCTTGGTGCTTCAATGCAATCACACGATTGCCAAACAATTCTACCAGGCGTCCTGTCATTTACTGGAAGTGGTGAAACATGTGATTTTCATGTTGTTTTAATTGCATTTGCGCAACTTTACACGGCTCACAAAAATAGTCTCTGAGTCCTTATTAATGATCACACAATAATTTTACAGTTTGGGGAGGACGAGATATTAATTCACCTATCAACTAAAGCATTTTGACTAATTATTTCATACTTTTTAATTCAGCGGCATTTTTTCAAACTATTTACTTTATTTGATACGCACTGTATAAATACAAAGTGACACTGTTCAGTTTAACATACAACTCGCTTGATAATATTACACATAACCGACTTATCTTTTTTTCTTTTATAGATATAATTTCACTAAATCTCTTTTTCTTGTGTTCCATTTAAGATTGCAGTAAAAGGCACAGTATTTGGTCGCATGTCACCTGATCAGAAAACCCAATTAGTCGATGTGCTTCAGCACCTTGATTACTCAGTCGGCATGTGTGGAGATGGCGCGAATGATTGTGGGGCTCTAAAAACTGCACATGCTGGTATTGCATTGTGTGAAGCAGAAGCGTCTGTTGCTGCACCATTTACGTCAAAAACTCCTAATATTACATGCGTACCAATTGCAATAAGGTTCGTTACTAGTTGGAAAGAGGTAGAGGAGGAACGAAAGAGGAGAAACATTAAAAAGAGGCAGAATAGGAGAAATAGAGAAGGGAGAGAAGGAGAAACAGACAAAAATTGAAGCAGAAAGCAGAGGAAGAAGACAAGAAGGGAAAGAAGAAGAAGAAGAAGAAGAAGAAGAAGAAGAAGAAGAAGTAGAAGTAGAGGAAGAAGAAGAAGAAGACGAAGACGAAGAAGGAGAAGAGAGCAAGTAGAAGAATGATAAAGCGTAGAAAAGGAAGAAAATGAAAATGATTGTGATATATATTATAGCGCGTGTACAAATTCGTCACAGCATGTTAAAACAATGTATTCTATTAAACGAAGCAGAATTAGAACCGTTCATTTGTGCAAGTACATACTTGCCTCGGTATACTGTCAAAAAGTTCCGGTTTCAATTATCTCTTAGAGGGGGATATATATTCTCACCATTTTTAAAATGCTTAGTATACGCATGCAGAAGACAATACTTAGCAACAAGTCCCCCACGGCGCATCGTCTGGTGCTTATGGGCATTGACAGCTGTATACAAAGTGTGATAAAAAAGTGTTGATATTCGCCACCAGGCATGATATCTTGAAGGTGCTTCTAATGGTTGAAAATTACACATTAACTCATTAAAACGGCAAATCACTTGCAGCAAGTTTAAATGTACATTATTTTACTTAAGGAAAGATGCTAATTTCCGTTGTTTCCTACAATGTCTCTGAAACAAACAAACACTTGATGTATTGGTAATAAGAACAAAAGAAGACGGTACTTCTATTTGGAAAAATGTGCTTCATGAAACCGTCAATAATTACACTTACAAAGTGCTAATGGTGATGTTATTCCATAAAGCAGTAATAATATTTTTTGTTTTATATTTTTACCACCCCCTCAAAAAGGGAAGGACGAGCAGCGTTGACTACATCGTTTGGAATGTTTAAATTCATGGCTCTTTACAGCATGATACAATTCGTCAGTGTAATGATTCTATACTCTGTAAGTATAACAAAACACGGACTTCTAAACCGTTTTACCACCCCTATGGTCTGTGTATATGACAGACATACTATGATCGGTTCTTCATTCTAATACTACGGCATACAAAACAAACACAGAGATAAACAGAAAAATCGATTGATTTTATTTTGTTTTTCTTGCTCCATTTGTTGCCAAGAAAAAAACCCAACAATGTTAATGTTTTTTTCTTTAACACAAGCATAAAAAGCAAAAAAGAAGATCCAACTCCCCAAACGCCCTACACCCTACTAATCATCCATCATTACCCCAACGCGCCATTCACACATTCACATTACATACAAGCCATCCCCACCATACACCCCGTCACACTATTAGATTAAAAATGCGGGTAAATTGGGTGGTTTAATGAGTCTTTGAGTCTGGTGTGGATTGTCATAATTATTCTAATTGCAGACCCGAAGACTCTGTGTAGGTTTTTGTGCATGATTTCGCTTTCTTTCAAACTATTACAAACAGTTGCATGTATTTGTGCGTTTTACAGGTGCAGTCCAATTTGAGTGATCTCATGTTTTTGTATATTGATATTGTTGTTTGCACTACTGTTGTACTACTGAGTAAGTATAGGTGTTAAATTATCTGCCATTTTGATTGATATCCTAAAAAGTCTCTGTCAATCGTAATCTTAATCTGAATTTGGTAAATGTTCTGAAATAGTTCAAAAAAGACGCAAAATAATCAAAAGAGCACATTAACCCGAGTCCTAACAAAGAAAAAAGAAGCACCGTGATTTTAGTGCACTACGCACAGGCACAACGTCTAGATCCACAAGCCTCAGCACACTTTACAGGTTGTCGCTGACCACTACGGCCCCATCATTCTATGAACCATTTAACCACAACTCAGGGACTTTGACAAATGAGGACGACAATTTGGCCTTGTCCCTCACACTAAAATCCTAGCTACTGCGTAACCGCTTGATCACTCGCGTACATTGTGTTCTGTACAGACATATCTCATAATTTATATCATTTCTTTCATCCCACAGTGGGGCGTACTGAAGCCTACGATCAGATATCGCCAAATAAACCAGCCAAGAAGTTAATGAATCCAACTGTTATATTTTCCATTCTGGCACAAGTTAGTCTACAAACGCTTTTTCAATTGGGAGCGTTTTTGGCTGTGAAACAGCAGTCCTGGTATGTGAATTATAACGATAAACAATTACATACATGTAACAAAGCACAGATTCGTTCATAATTACTGATCAAGCTGGTAAACCTGAGGCATTTGATTTCTCGGACGTCTAATATATAAGAGATTTTTATTTTTTATTTTTCAACACGATCTCTAATGTGGGAAGTACATACGTGTCCCATTCCCACAAACTCAAAAAAAAAAAAGTCTTAAATAATGTCGGTTAACCTATTGAGATAAAGACCATTATAATACGTCCTGTACGAATCGGTAGTGTTTATTAATTGGTTTGGTATTTTAATTTCATAATAACCAAAGTAATCAAATAACCAAACTTACTCCCTACATGTACGTTGTGTAGTTAAACAAATTTGTTGTTGTTGGTTTTTTTTCGCAGGAATTACTTTACACTAATACGTAGAGTACCCTACATAGTTTATAATAATAACTCATTGATAACTGCACAGTGACGGATGACATATATCAAATAACCATCCGCATACGCGTCCATCTGTATCGAGGTTTATTTTGAGGTGGTCAATTTAAGACCGGTTTCATTAAAATCTGAAAATATATAACTGTTACCCGCTGTTAATTCTAATAATAATTATTATGCATCCGCCTCCACCGCGCACAGAATATCCTCAGTCAGGACTAGTAAAGCTTACTTGTCACTCTTTTGTGGGAACAGGTCACAGACATGGCCCAATAATATACCACTGGTCTAGGTAGCCTATGCTATTTCATTAGTAAAGTCAATATTATGACAGCTTCTTTTGGGACAACTAGATAGATAGGTGATATATTACTCTTCTTCGGTAAACGTGTTTCATATTATGCAGCGTGTCTCTTGTGAGCACAATGTTTGCAATCCAGGTCGACATTGACCCAGTTGCTCCAAAATGATCTAAATGTATAAAGTTCTATGTAAACACATGGTGTCTCAGGCGATTAGTACGGCCCATTCGTGTGACTGTTTCCATGACATTTATGACATTTATGACACGTTTAACTTGACGAGCAACATCATAAAGGCGGCAATATCTCTTAATAAACTTTGTACTGACTATGTGAATGACTATGTGTCTTTGTAAAGGTTATGGGATGTAGTATTAATGTAACCGGTACTACTACTTTTAGGCAGAGTGTAACTCTCTTTTGATCATGCAAATTGTCCGTACGATACTGCTATGATGGCCATTTCAAAGAACAGGGTGGAAGTTCTAGCCTGAACCAGAAAAAGTCATTTGACAGGCGGCATAGGACACGCAACACGTGACGTTCGCGGCTGGCGAAAATACAAGGCTGACAGCACCATTCAAAATTCACGGTTAGCAGTTATAAATTGAAAAACAACATACTTACAGTGTGGTACATTGTCGTACCCCAACGGTTTTAGAATAAGATAATTTTGCTTTGACACCACATAACAAATTTAGAATTGTTTGTGAAGATTTCATGATTATGTGTTAATCCAATGGCGACTTCAAAAATGACGATATCGCTTCCACCACCGCCTGTCATTTGACATAAAAGTGGCTACAGGGATATCTTGCCCTGCTTGAAGAAATGGCCATTGTTAATAATACATGGTGTCTCAAAAATAAAGTAGACATTTTGAAAAATGTCACTATAGATTAAAAAGGTAGGTTTTGGTCAAAACGCTTTAGTTAAGTGCTGAATCAACCTGTGCAAGGTCAATTTAAATAACACGAAAATCACAGTTTCACCACTTTCTTTACGGTAATTGACAGAACGCCATGCGAATTTGTTTGGCAATCGTGTGATTAATTTGAAGCACCAAGTGGGATAGCCCCTAAGATTTCCTGATCCTATACCTCTGGATTTCTTCTTGTGGGGCTATCATTCTGTAAACAGAGGTTTTCACAACTCCTCCTGTAGACCTGGATGAACTGCAGAGACACATAATTGCCCAAGTTGATATACCCAGGCAGGACGGATCTCTCATAAGACGTGATGTGAATGTCACGTTGAAGAGAGCTGATATCTACATACAGAGGAATGATGGCCATGCCCTGAGGGTCACATGGAAGATTAAGACTGTCAATTACTGTAAAGAAAGTGGCTAAAATGTGATTTTCATGTTGCTTTGGTCTTTCAAAAATAGCCACGGAGTCCTTTTTAATGGTCACGTGCCAGTGGGTTTACAGTTTTGGGAGGACAAGGTGTTGATTCAGCTATATCAACTAAAGCATTTTGACAAAATATCTCAAACGTTTTATTCTAGTCGCATTTTTCAAACTGTGTACTTTATTTTGATACACCCTGTATTTCTTCCATTCAAATTGCAGGTATGATCCTAATCCAGTTGAAGATCCAGACGAAAAGAATCTGGTGTTGTATGAGTCCACCTCAGTGTTTCTACTTTCTACGTTTCAGTATATTATTGTTGCCCTTATCTACACACCAGGGCCTCCGTATCGGAAACCTATTTACACAAATAGTAGGTATCAAAGGGGAAATAAAAAGGGCAATCAATTAAGATGGGGTTAGTTATTTACAATGTTCAGTAGACTGTATTACACCTAATGAGACTTTGGAACATAAAACAGTAATTGAATACCTGGAATATCACCATTGTAAGAACGGTTTGCTTGGCTAAAAACGGCAATTTTTTTATTACTGTATAATGTTTAAAATAACGTTTTCTATTGCTATGAAGTTTGCAAAATCAAAATGTGCAGTCGCTCAATCGAACCGTTCAAAGTAAAATTTGTCGATGACCTTGAATACCTTATACAATCGCAACATTTCCACCTGTCGTTAAATACCTGCCTAAGCACGATTTAAGCATGATTGAAGACGATTCCGCACTGTATATCCGTAACAGATGCAAACACAATCTATAAATACAAGAGTGGATTTTGTCATCATACAGTATCCGGCCGCTAATAAAACTCTTTAAAATGATTTAAGAGGTTTGCATTGATTAAAACAAGACTGCCTCATGAAACTACAACATTATGTCGGGCGAATTTGTAGATTAATATTGTAAAAAGTCATAACACTATTTAATGGTGTTCATTTCAAGAAGTGTTGAATTTGAAGAGGCAGGGATTTGAATAAGCAAAAACCCATGTATAATTATTGCTGACACAACTTGCACCTTCCATTATCCTTGTGTCTGTTATACATGCAGAGCCTCCTTGCACCAATTTAGTTGTGTCATTAGCACTATGAACATATATTGTCTATATTTCTTTATATCTTTGCAGTTCTTTATGTAGTTGCTATGCTGATAATAACAGTCTATACACTATTCATGTTGTTCTTCATTCCTGACCAGCTGCTCGGGCCAATGGACGTAAGTAATTGCAGGCACTATTACACTACATAGAGGTCGCTTAATTTTAAGGACTCCTTTTTTTACAGATTTAGTTTCAAAATACTATTCCAATTGAAATCCATGTATCCTTATAGGCATGACCGTTATCTTCTACACATGTGAATTTCAAATTGGGTTACCCGAATGGGTGACTCCATTTGAAATCTATACACCCCTGTGTTGCAGATTAAGGTCATGTACGGTATTCTACGAATTTCAAGTAGGAGAGCCCATGATATACATGCATATTACCCAGTTCGGGAATCGGTTGCTGTCATTAGATGATCGTGTACAGTCCAGCTTTCCAGAAATTATCTTCGCCCGAGGCAATTTCCGAGGCAAAATTTCGACAGTTGGTAGGTAGCAGGTATCATAGTGGAAGGAATTTTACAATATTGTTGAATGAGTATAATGTCATATTTTCAGAAATAGCTGCATGCTTCGTGGACTATTTTAGTATATTTACGAATTAATAAGACAATATATTTTGCATTATTTATTGAAATGATACATTTGGCTTCGTTCAAAGTAAAAGGAAAAAATCCCAATTTTTATGATGAATAGACGTTAGACTGGAAAACAAACCATTGTACATTGAATACCAGCACTAATTCAATGTTAAATATATATATAAGCAATTGTAATGTTTTCGTACTATACGCCAGCAACAATAAAACTGAAGCGAAACAGGACTAACGTCATAATGTTAATGAGCACTGGGATGCAATGTAGTATTCAGAAACCCACAATCCAATTTCTGCTTCTGGAGGTAAAAGTCTATTAAAATATCTCAAGCAACTCGTGAAACCATTTATTATTCAATAGCACATCTGGTGCAATCCTACACAATGCAACATTAATGTATTGTTTGTTTCCTCACCAGATGATTTTGTTGCCAGATAATCGTTTTAAATTCGTCTTATTTGGATTAGTTCTACTCAACACTGGCTTAGCGTTGCTAATCGAGGTATGTATACTTACCCATCTTACTATACAATATACCCTTTGTGGTGAGCAAAGTGTAGATCGACTATGCTACTGAATCTTTGATAGCATTAAATTGAATGTTTTAAAGAAATAATATAAGGTTCTTTTGGTTTGGATTATCAGCCATGTTGAAGTGAAAACTAAACGCTGATTCAGGTTTTCAGGAAACCGACACCTGTATTTATTTATTTCATAGTACACTTAATAACACCAATTAGAGAGGTCGGGCACCAAGTTCAAGTAAATACAGAATACTGAGGGTTCTCGAATCATGTTACAATCACTATTATAGTCAGTTTCGCGTATTGAGTATTAAAGGTGGGAAATCGATATTATTAATACGACAAGTTCCTGACACCTATAGTTTTAGTTTTATTGATTGTCCAGGGAAATCTGCCTATCCCAGCATAAAAATAAAAGCAATCATGCAAGAAGAAAACAATTGAAAACCCTAGTATTTTATCAGTAACACACGTGTTGGAATTATCATGGTTGGAGAAAAAAAACAGCAGTATCAATGGATATATTTATGACCCACAAAAAGCCCGTATAAAATGCAACATAACTTACTATTTTTAAAATTTATTTTGCAGTATGTTTTCGTGAGAAACAAGCGTTTTATTGACTTGATCACGTGTCGGCCATGTCGTAAGGCAAATGTGACACGGTTCCGCCAAATAGAAATGCAGCCCATACGGTCGGAATCGTCGGCAGTAAATGAGGGTAATGGTGTATCTATTACGACGACGGACATGGCGGCAGAGTTAATCCAGGAATAAAAGCAATACATCAATGTGTAAAAAACAGTAAAGTGTGTGGTCATGGTATTTCAGCCCGTGTGAGCTACAAGTCCAAGTCCAGTATCTACACAACCAATAGCGGGAAAATAGTTTGTGGCGTCATCAATAGCGCATTCATTTCGCCTATTATTGTTGTTATTATCACAAACCCGGTAGGGGTGTGTTTGTTTGCGTGAACAAAGGTGAAAAGTGCTGAAGTGTTTGAAAAAATTTATCATAAACGTAGCCTCCTGATGTTAATTTTGTTTAACATTACGTTTCACTGCCTGAACACAATTGATCATGTCTCACCCCGTTTTTCAATCAAATCGACTCTTGTAGTGAGGGATCAACATTTAACCACAGACAAAACTCACTTCCTGGGAACTAAATACCACACAAGTTCAGTTTTATGTAACCCATTGACCCATTTGTATCATATACTGACTCTAGCTATAATGACAGCCTAGTGATTGGTCAACGTATTGACAGATACCAACCTCAGGAGGAAATTCAATTCTGTGATCAATTCTCTTCAGGTAGTGAAACCTAATGAACAAAAGCATACTGAAATTATTGTACAAACATGTGTTGCTATTTTTTTCTGAAGCAATGCAATGTCCTCTATGCACAATGATATATTTACCTTTTGACAATTATTTCTAAAAATCAGTTACTTAAAAATAAACAGTTATAACGAAACCCAGAGACAAAGATATTTCTTCTACTGAAGAACTGTTGGACATGAAATAACACAGTATTTAAAGACAAATGATACGTAC
Source organism: Amphiura filiformis (assembly GCF_039555335.1). Classification (NCBI taxonomy): domain Eukaryota; kingdom Metazoa; phylum Echinodermata; class Ophiuroidea; order Amphilepidida; family Amphiuridae; genus Amphiura; species Amphiura filiformis. Next base: position 27,262,908 of record NC_092634.1, on the reverse strand, counting down.
ATATCGTGATATAGCTATGGAAATATTATAAAGTTCGTACAACAGTATCAATGGTTAAGGAATGCATATCTTAAGTTGCTGCCATTTTCTTTGGAAGATTGGGGTCATCAATTTGTCGGTAACCCTCTAACTCGGGTTGAACATCTTTATGACTACCGCTTTCGCGCGCACAGAGTACCTGAAGCAAATTATTCCGAAAGGTCAAGAGATGTATTTCGTTATTAAGGCGCACGTAGCGAAACAATTTGGATTGTTAGTGTAAAGATTGGTCGCGCAGCGCACCAAAAATTGACTGTAACTAAAGATTGTGCACGCATTGTGATTGCATAGTGAATGACAATTTTGATAGTCACAAGCCCTTAATAAATGAATTTTATAATCCACTATCTTGGTGTAAAAAGATTACCCCCCCCCCCATTTTTGGTATGAATATTCTATAATTCCAGTATTTTTATGACCCCCCTTCCAAAGCAAATGACATCCCCCTGAAATGCCACGGCCAGAGCAGGAATAACATTTTGCCTGCCCCTGAGTTTTATCCAAATCGTCCCCTTCACCCGTCTCCAGAAATACTTTAACGAGAAAAGTGGGCGAAAATTTGCTATTTTAATGCTAAAGTTCATGATATTCCATGCAACTTCCTCTTTCTTTTTTTTTAATCACTGATTTGTATTACTATTATTTTTTCTGTTAAAAATGTGGCTACCTAGATTGTTGCCCCTGGGCCTGTGCCCATTGTGCCTTGTGGTATTTGTAAATTGTTTTGAAACTTGCCAAACAGAGCTGTGGCACTTGGCAATAGCTGTGTTTACGGTTTTTTCTAGTTTTGTTATCTCACATGCATACATGCATCAGTCTTAATTAGGTTTTTGTCAGTAAATAATTAAACGAACCCAACCTAATGCACACCTCTCAAATGAATATAAATACTGAATATGATATTGTAAATTTTGTACAGACATGTTTTCTAAAGCAATGCAATGTCCTCGAAGCACAATGGAATAATTATCTTTAGATAACTATTTCTATTTCTAAATGGATTTGACAAAACCAAGTGATAAAAAAAAGCAAGAAAAAAAAAGCAAAAAAAAAAAAAAGCTCCTTTTTGTTGGAACCAACTGATAGTTGTATATTCATAAAACAATACTGAAGATGCCAGAGAAATAGTGAACATTAATTACAAGAAAATGATAATATACAGCATATCGTAACATAGCCATTAGAATATTATAGTTTCAAATTGGTACAACCAAATATATTGTATAAATTTTAATAAAAACTGTTACGTTTGTCTGTAAATACTTCTATGTATCAGTCTTTTTTTTTGATAAATAATTCAAGCAAACCAAAAGTCTGTTTGTTTCATTCTTATGCAGATACATTTATTTTATAAAGTTCATAATCCGGGGAAAGGTGGCGCAGTGGCTATAAGCAAAATCGGCATGCAATTTACAAGCCATTATGGGACAGGTTTTGAAGTTTTATGACACTTTACCCTCTGACCTATCGGAAAAATTGGTTTTTGTGCGTACAAAATAGTATTTAATTTGTTTTACTAGAACAGGTTTTTTTTAATGAATATTATATAATGTTTTTTTAATATTGTTAATGATAACATTTTTACAATAACGAATGAATAATAATAAGAAGAGCAATTTTCCCGATATGTCAGCGGTCAAAGTGTCCCAATACTGCTCTCAAAAACCGGAAGTTACAATGTCGATTAGGCTTATTGGGGTGTTCACCTCTGGTGCAAGATATCCCGAGCGCAATACCCAAAGTTGATAATCTTTGTTGCATATATCGATAATAATGTCTGCACAAATGGGTGTACATCTTTGGCCATGTAAAATTTCTTTCGCTTAAATACACAGTTTCTATAGTTTCTTCCTGATTTTAAAATGCTGCAGATACAACTTGGCGTAGTGTCAATTGGGGTGTTCGACTCAAGTGAAAGATGTCCCGAGTGGAATCCCCGGAGGTGGGGTCTGATTAATGAAGTTACATTTAGTTACAATGAAAGGTAAAACCACTTCCCGTGAATTGCTCCTTAAAAATAAACGAGCTGTATGGTATGGGTTGTGTTACAATGCCTCCAAATGCATTATTGTGAACTTTTTTCTGTTTGTTCGTATAATTATATTAATTAAGTGGAAACTGCTCTGTCATTTCATTATTTGTCTGGACATTAGTTTCGATATCTAACTTGAATCAAATCAGAAGACTGAATACATTTTTATGTTTTTTCTAATAAATTTCAAGTTAATACATTGTTCACTACCGCGTTCAATGACTGAAGAAAACTTGTGTTTGATTCTACGCAGTCATTTTATTCGGAAACGTGTTCGAGTCCCGGTCGAATGAAAAAGAAACGATTTTAATCTCTCAAATTAAAATCTCTTTTCAGGTATAGAATAAGTCATCATCGTATCCTTGGTTATGATACTGGACATTTCCCATCGAAGTACTCGCTTCCTCATATTGAAGGCCACGGATTATTGGCTCTGTTTGATCATCGTCACCGATGACGTCATTTCTATGTTTCCCATAATTTTTATCGTCATCTTTTATTGCAGTAAATACATCTTTTTCATTATCGTTTACCTTACCCTTACAATGTCTTTGTCGGGGACAAATAAAAGCGATACCTTGAGAGATTAAAAGACAGATAATCAAAAATGCTGATACCACCACTGCCGTTTGACTTCTTACGTCCCATTTATCATACTTTGTTATATATCGTGCGCATGCGCCGTAATGATCCGGGATTAAAGTTGTATCATCGTTATATATATCGTTAACAATGTCCGTACATTTGGGCGTACATCCTTGGCCATCCAAAATTTCTTTTGCGTATGCCGTCAGAGGAAATAGGCAGCTTCTATAGTTTCTACCTGATTTTAAATCTTGGATGTTAAAACTTGTAACATTTGCTGTTGGACGTTCACAATTATATATCTCAAAAAATTGGTTTGTGTCTGTGCAAATAATGGTTTCAACATCTCCGTATGATACTCCTTCGTAGTCTATTTCCCATGTTAGGAACACTTCTGTGAAACTTTGTGTTGCATTGCTGGTAATGTTATAGATCCGTATGCAATATGACGGAGTTATGAAGGCGACGAGAAGAGATATCAAAAATGAGATCACTGGCAGGCTGCTTATTTGCGCCATTTTGTTTAGATGAATCTGAAAAAACCAAATAACAACTTTAAATTAAAAGCTACAAAGAAATTTCATAATCAAGTGATAGTTATTGAAAAAATTATAAGCATGCTACAATGGCTATTATTAATATTAGATAAGTAATCATTCCATCAAAATACAACGAATTGTTTTCCTTTGTTTAGAACACGAGGAATTAGAAGTGGTAGAAGAAGAAACACGACATACCTGCATACTAGTCGAGTCAACATAATTTTATGCATCTATAAAACATGTAAACTACCACGACATATGATTTTACGAAACAAAATAAATGAAAAACTTACACAGTGAACATAAACGATATTCAGTGATATTTAAATCCAAAAAGACAGTGGAGCTCATCATCTGTTCGCCATGACATCGTGATAATAAAGACGGTTATCTTTATAGCAACCTTTGGACCTAGAAGAATGAATGTCGTTATGTTAAATCGTGAACATCCTGGTATAGTGACAACTAGACAATAAAATTGTAACCTTGTTTGCTTATCATATCTTCTTCAATCGTAATTGATAGTCAAGCAAACGATGATTATATATTTTTTTAATCCGATGCTTCCTTATTTACCAATGTGACTTATAGTAAATAAGGATTTCGCTTGGTTGCATCTCCCCCTAGGGTCGGTGTGAATGGGGCATTGGGACATTTGCCCCCTTAGTCATGGAGTTTTCACAAGTTTCATCACCCTGCCAAATTGGGGCATAGTGAAGGCCGACTCTGAGGAACTTCTCCTCCCCCGGTCATGCTAGCTGCAGAACACTTTATTAGACACTGTTAACATGGGGGAAATTTGATACATTTTGGCAAAATGCTCTCGACGCAGAGGGGACCCCGGGCACCCACATGCAGTAATCGTAATTACAAGGCGAGAATAACCATTCGAGCATCCCCTTAGGACCCGGTGCTTAATCTCGCCGATTACCTCTGCGTCGTCTCGCAGCATTTCGATGGCTCTACTGCGTCTTGCAGTTTCAAGCCGCAGCACGCCGATGAATTAATAGCTATTAATATAGTGTAGCCATATACCTGGTTGCGAATTCGCGAGCAGTTATGGGCATCGAGTTCGCAACATCTTGCCATCTTCTTGCTCTGCGGTTTGCCATTCATTACTCAAAACCTTTATATTAATGTTTATTGTAGTACGTACTTGAGTTTACTCACCGTGAGCAATTTGCGGATCAGTCGATATAATCCGGCAAAGAATCAACGCACTCAAGGACACTAATTTGTAAGGGTATTGTTGTCAAGTGTTATAAGCCGGTTGCGAGAAATGTAGGAGTTGGGCCGATCAAGCCGATGAACGGGTGACTGAACATGGCTTTTCATCGAGCAGACACACATTTTGTTAGTGCATATCGCAACAGTATTTTATTTCTCAGCATAGGCGCATCGGCTTGGGTCTGCGTCTTGGGTTGCGGGCACGCCGCAGACTTTATCGGCGAGATTATGCACCCAGACCTTACAGGTCATGCAGAACTACAGAAGTTTTTTTTTCAACTCCTTTCCACTCCGGAACCCCAAGATAGAAAAGGTTTATCACAAATCTGGTCCTCATCCCGGACAGCCACCCCCATCAAGTTGCTAATTTTCATTTGCTGTGTTCAAGGTAAAGATACATGTAACAAGAAGGGCTGATTTTACCCGACCTAATTATTTGTATTGAGGTAATCATTAATCTGATATTCGACTTTACATAAACATTACATCAGCAGGTGCAAGGTACAAGGTAATTAAACCCCCATGTAACCTTTACAATTTATTTAGTTCGATTATTGATTTATTTATTTAGTTTTTATTGATTAAGAAGAAGGTGCCCAAATATACATTCTAATCTTAGGAGCTCGCCGCTAATTTGCATTCAAGTTCTTCTATTTTGCTAATTCCTCCTCCTCCCCCATCTTCTTTTTTTTTTTTTTTTTTTTTTTTGTGGAAACTTTCCGACGATTCACAAACTCGCTATTTGCACAGATCGAATTCTAATCGCTTTTTAATTCCCTATAAAATGTAGGATTAATTCGCTTAAAATTAAGAATGAGAATAACTGTTTTGCTTTGAAGCTTCTAAAACAACGTAAAAGACGCAAAACAGCTTTACCTCGTTGTGTTTTTATTTAACTTTGAAAATAGTGTCCTTTTGTATTTAATAGTTGTATATTTTATATAAATTGCATGTTGATAATTCTTACTTTTTAATGTAATGTAAATGTATTACAGGGCCCCATGTTAGACCAGCTATTGGCTGAATTGGGCTACCCTGGATAGATATGAATAGAATAAATAAAATAATAAATTCTACTTAAAAATAAGACGATAAATGCACGACAGCGGCTAAAATCAATACCTTTATTTTCTAATTATAATTAATAACCTGATGTCTGTCAAGATGTGTAAAATGTACCCCGCTGTTAAAACTCTGTTGATCACATTTAGTAGCGGCGTGTTCAATGTCATGAGTTTCTTTATTAAAATTTATATCATGATATCAATGTAATAAAAATATTAAAAAGAAGATGTATAATAACATTTACTTGGTGCAATTTTTGACTTAAAATACTTACATATATGGTCATTTTCACAGTAAAGGGTGTAACTTTTGATTTTTAGGGTCAAAATTTCAAACCACTTAAATATGTTTCTGTTTACTGAAATCATGCATAGAAGCAACTTAAATTCCATTAAAATAATGTTTCAAGGCTTAAACCTTTTGATTTCTAATAAAAAAATTGACATTTCCATAACATTTTGGTTAAAATCTAAGAAAAAATGTATTTTACATAAGCTCAGAAAATTATGACATGAAAGCTGGAATACATGTAAAATCCCATTCCAAAGTAAGTCAATAGATATAAGTTACATTTTATACCATGTTTTGCTATGTTTGTAATTGCAGTTTTGAAAATTTTTAACATCAAGTGTCATTTACAATGGAAATTTCCCAACCGTAAACATATTTTTTAAGTTTTAATTGGGTTCCTAAAATATTTTGAATGTCTAACTTCATGTACAAATACTACTTGATGAAAGGAACCTCCCAGCCAAGTTTTACAGAAATTGGAGTTATTTTTTAGAATTGGCAATTCAAGCGATTTGTGTTTCGGAGGCTTCAGTTAACAACACAGGTGATCATAAAAGTAAAATATTTGGCTAAATACTACAAGTTGACATGAAAAAATAGGTAAAAAATATCACAATTACCAATTTTCATGCTTTGCTTCTAAGTATTGAATTTCAGTTGTGACAAAAATTTAATTATCACAGCAAGTCATTTTTTGTTTCGGAGGCTTCATGTTAACAATGGTTCAACATTGCAGAAGTAGTTTTTTTGAAAACAACACTGTTGGGATCATCTAAGCGGCAGATATTGTAGATTTATCACATGTTAATTTTTTCACCCATTTGATAAGTATGGTGTTTTTTGCATGTGAAGCCTCCGAAACAGGCTTTTTTGGGTATCAGTATATTTTTCAAACATTAACCATAATATCAACAATTTTTTTAATTTATGACATTCTGCACATATCAAGTAACAATTACAATGCAGATATCAGTATGAAACACACCAATTTAGATATGCATAGATGATAATTAATCTTATTGTTGTTTCGGAGGCTTTATTTGTTTCGGAGGCTTCAATTGTTAACGGAAAGTTTGTATTGGGTCCCATTTTCAAACAGTGATATATATCTCCACGATTTAAAAACAAGTGACTTGAGGATCTACTTTGCTACATTTTAATAAATAGATTGGATGAGCTCTTTTATTTATATTTGCCCAAGCTTGCTGAATAGTTTGTTTCGGAGGCTTCAAAAAGTTAACGGAAAATCGGCTCTTTTAAGTCAAGATTTTATTAAAAAAATTAAAAGCTTGCAAATCGACAATTTTTGTTACCCATTTCAAGTTAAGATATCAACTGTTATGAATCAAGAAGAAGTGAAGAAATAACCAAGAATTATGAACCAAAGCTATACCCACAAAGTTTGTTAACAATTGTTAACGGAAAATGAAGCCTCGAAACGACAAATATCGAAGTCCGGTTCTCAAAAATACAGGGCTGTTCAAAATTAAATCTAATGTGGCAGTGTTTACTGAACATATGACTGTACTTTCAGGATAAGAAAAATTATCCATGAACTAACTGAAGAAAACACAGGGTTTTACAAAAATGTTACTGTTTTTTATAGTTTTTCAAAATGGTAATATTAAGTACATTTAAGCCTGCTAAAACTGAACGCAGTAACTCCCAAAGATGATTATGCTACCCAAGGTAGCTGCTAACTAGATGACTTATGTGGCCAAAAATCATGGAATTCTGTGGCTTTATTAGAACACTACGGATCAAAATGTTAAAAATCCAAAGTTACACCCTTTACCGTGAAAATGACCATATACATAATTTATATATAATTTGCATAAAGATCAAGGCGCATAGCAGTTAATGACAAGATTATACAGAATAATAAACAAAGCACAAACTTTTCAAGATTTTAAGAGTTTTTTGAAACGTGTGATTGAACGTGCCTCCCTGATTTTACGTACGAGGTAGTTACACAGTGCCGGTGTAGCAGCTTGGAATGCTCTCTTGCCAATTTTAATTCTGCCAACTTGAAAAGTGATTTGAGTTTTATCCATTAATGATCTTTTGACCAGTCCGGAATGGGGTTGCTTTAGCGAAACTAAATCAACGAGGTATTGAGGTGCGGATCTGATCCTTCCAGGCATTTAAAGATGTTGAGGCAAACTTTGAAGTTTATAATTGTCAAAAAAGAAAGAAAATGTCAAGTGATATGGCATTCATACAAAATGATTAAATGTATGCTTAAAGTAAAATTATATTTCCATGATGTTGTTTTCAATACTCCTTTAATCTCTCTCAGGCGGTTAATTGAGGAAAATAAGCTGTTGATCTTGTAAATCCTCAGCCAGGTGTGTCATTTAAGCTTACTGTTTACCATCAGTGTGGTATAGATAGTTCAATGATCGCTGTGACTGTTAGTTCAGGTGGCGAGACACCTTGGCTCAGAGATATTATCTTTCCTTGAATACGTTTGGGCACGATTAACACTTTATTTCCCAAGTAGCATTATGAGTGAACATGACAAATGCATAATCCTATACGTTTCGGTTTAAAATGGCAGCCATTTAAATGCATTTTTCTCTGTCTAAAACAACTGGTAGGCTGAAGTGTACATTTTCATTTTAATGTGTTAATTGTCTGAGACTGCACTTCAAATTGCTCTGCGTCTGATGGAATTGCACCACAACTTTCATAATGGGCTGCAAAAGTGCACCCCAATGTAAAAAAAATAACTTGAAGACTGACTGCATAAAAAAGATGTAAAAAAGTACATGGTCAAAGCTAAAATGTTGACATACAACACGTCGAATGGGATCGATGTTTTTCAATTACCCAGACCTAAATCTACATTACTTATTTATATTAATTAAGCCACAGACTTAGTCGTGTTCAAATTTTGAGAGCATCCTCTCTTTGCAGACAGGTCAACTTGAAGCTTCAGCATCAGCTAGGACGGAGTGGATAATGCCCGAAGTTTTGGCGAATCGTGTTTTCCGACTTTTCCTCAAAGGTTGTTCCCAGCACTTTATGACTTCAGCAGGTGCTGTCCTTAGTAATCTTTGTTTTTGACTCCAGCCTGCAATTCATTTCTTTCTCCTACTAGTGATTACATTTCGTGATGGGGGTACATGTGGGTATTTTTCGGGTTGTCACTGGCTGACTGTATCAGGACAACAGCGTTTTTATCACGGTTGTTTAATGTAATCATTTATTATTTTTTCTAACAAAACATTATATATTCTAGACCTGAACAATACCAACAGTTATCACACTAATATACACATATATTTTATAGCTATTTTTTTTAAACATAGATTGTCATTTCTATATCAAATTATTCATCGTTTTCTGCTTTTTGTGGTGATTTTTATTCTATAAACTGCACAATTATTTGCAACTTGAGGGCGCTTTTAACGTACATTATAAATTTAAATTAGCCAAATAATAGTGTTGTTCCTTACGTTTTATGATAAAAAGGTTTTATAAAATGTCCTTGCCATTTGTACAAGTGTCTACCCCTTATAAAGATGCAAAAACGATTTAAGATAAATAGCGCCACCATTATGCGCCTTTTCTTAAAAATGACTACAGTTTACAAACAACCGTGTATATAATACAAAATGTTTGGGAAGTGATTCCAGTAACGACAATCAGATTAATGTTGACATATTGAGTGTGAGTCTAATTATTCTTGAGAAGTATAAGTTACTCTCCGGAAAATTATAACTGTTATAAGGCCTTGATACCGTTGTGTGAACCGCTGAATTACCAAAAATGAATCAGACCACAAGTGCTGCTTGCTAACAAAGGTTGCGTCAACTTGAGTTAAAATATTCTCAATCTAACAGCTTTTGACTGTCGCTAATGGTTTGGGAGATATATCCACGTAATAAAATATGACACTGTGCCTTGTGTTTGAAATTCCCAGGATAAATTTGCTCCATTTACTCATACTTTACATTATTGTTCGTCGTCTGCCAAACATTTATATAACTGGAAATGAAACCCTTTTAGTAAAACATGTTGTCAAGAGTTTTACTCGGGGGATGTTGAAATTTTTTAAAGCAGCTGACTCAAACAGCATTTACATTTTCACCAAATCAGAATAATTTTGATATACAGGTTAATTGATACTTATAAATTTGTTTCAGTTAACATGCGGTTTGATGGACGTAATGAGTGTAAATATGTTTAGAGTCATGAACTTTAGCTAATTTAGACTATAATAATGTTCTTCTTTTGAGCCCGAAAAGAGTAACTTTGACATCATGCACTTTAAAGTACGAAATTAAAGTACGCATTCAGACTGAATTAGAAATACAATATTCCCCCTCAGGCGAGATACAATACGGTTAAGTTTTCATCTTTCATGAAGGATTTGCAAACTTTTCATCAATTTTAAATGGTGAAGAGAGACTAAGTTCGGTGATAAGTAGAATTAGGAATATTAATGATATCCTGTTGAATTCTTACATCTTGACCTTAGGCAGTATTTAAGTAGGATCAAATGTGTTACACGGTAATATATATTTAAAAGGTTTACATGTAAAGGAAGGTTATAAAGTCTATAGATATATCACAATTAATGAGAGAGTTTAAATTCAACTTAGTAATGTTATCTATTTGTCTTTTGCTTGACTAAAGTAATTATTATTAAAGTAAACTTTTAACCAGATATCTACAAAGTACTTCTTTGACAAATCAGGAACATACCACAGTAGCGTCTTGTCCTTAAATGACATTTCCACTCAGTGCACTTTATAAAGCCCTTGAAAATTGAGAACAATTTTGTTGTTGCCAGCATATTGTTCCTTATGTATTGCATAATGCTAGTGTAATAACAGCCGGCTTTTAGCAACGTACCCTAGCGGTACAACGTCGCTCCATACACAATAATATTTTCCGATGGGTAGTAGTAGCATACGTTCTCTATAAAGAAATCTGAAGAAAAAAAAATCCACATCAAACAACTTGAACGATGCTTAAAGCAGAAAAAGTAAAGATAATACATTAGTGAGAATAAGACGCATCTCTCTGTATTTCCTCGGGGCTGATAACTTTAAGACGTTTCATTTAGTAATGCACCATACCCCATAGTTATGGCACACCACTTGTATTAGTTATGTATAGCCATGTCTGGAAACGTTAATGTGCGAATAATTCCAACTTAACTACTTTAAGCAGTTGACCATAGGTAAATCGTCTTAGGAAAAACTTTCATATCGTATCATGCGACGACCATTACCTTCCGACGATCATTAATGGTTTTAGTTAGCCACAACCTTCTAATGTTGGTGACTGATGTTATGGCGCTATTTTATTTCTATATTTCAATAATTTAAATATATCGCTCCGCGGTCTTTCTCTCATCAATCACGCTCGCCTATGATCCTATGTAGTCGATAGCCAGTTATAGAAGGAGACGGACCGCAAGCGTACTCGATCCGTAATCTATATTATGTGGTGATACTTTGTTGATTTGATGATGCGGAATTAAAGATTATTGTGAAGTTATATTATGTTATCCGTCTATTTCTGATCCATCGGTCATCTATTATGGTGTGAATTCTATCTTTCATTTCACCAGAATAAATAATTGATGAATCTCGGGTGAGTTTCAAGCTATAACACTGATAATTCTGCTCGTCAATAAGGAAATCAAGTCAGCCCTAACTGATAATATTTTGTACGAGTACTTCACCATTTGGTTTCTTCTTTTAGTGTCTGCCTGTGACTTTTTTTCTATTTACCCACTCTGACAATATCTTGAGGTAGCAAAATGATAAGAATGATTCCAGCTTGTGTATTGTACAGTCAGCTACAGAGCACACCGCCTTTAAACGCATACTAAACTACATGCAAAATGATGCAAACCTTTATCATAAACATGGTGCGAATTGTAATTTTAATATATGCATCGTGTTACCACATTTAATTATGTATCTGAATGTCCTTTGACCCATTTGTTTTATGGCTTCCAGGAGCTGGAAACCGTAAGACCTATTCAAAAATTGACCACTGCAGTATAAGGAAGCCACGTGCAAATCGGCGGTACCCTAGAATAAAAAAATACTTAAAAATACATTTTATTAAGATACCCAAAATGTGAAACGACATTATAATGGATTCTTATCCCTTTGAAGACGTTATGAAAACAACCTTACTTTGCTAAACACTTTAACTGAATATATTATTTTCATAGAAGTTTGAGGCGCTAGCTTTTAAATAAAGGTATGCCATGGCAAATATTTTATGCACTATATAAGTTTTGATAATTGGCCTTCGCTTTCAATTTCATGTTTTGGTGCAATTTAATTATTTAAAATGATTTACTTAGAAATATAAAAACATATTTTGCATTATTGTCTGGCTTACTCTCAGTTTCTATGGTAGGCAAAATTTGCAAACATTGACATCGACAGCATTTTAATATTCATGCATATTTCATTTGATTTTTTTTTTCAATTCTGTAAACTTCAGGGGAGAGGGGGAGAGAAGGTAGCCCATGATATATCCCAGTACAAGATATATATCTGTAGGATTAACTGTAAATTAATTGTATTTTCATGATCTTTTCTAGGATCTTAGTGATAAAGAGATGAGATCAAGAATTAAAGCTAAATTGAAGACCTTCTTAAAGAAAACAACAGAGAAAAAACTGTGCATCTATGAAAACCACATCATGTTAAGAATATTTCAAGGATCTCCAGGTATTGACAACACGCTACCTCAAGAGGTGGCCGAAGATTTGCAAATCCTATACAGGAAAAGGGCGAATAACGGACTACAACTCAATAGTATTACTACTCATTTAAGTGTATGCAAGTTGTGAAGCACCATATGAAATATGCAGTATACTATATATATATGATACCCAATTTGGGTATGCTCACATGCTATCGAGGCAAGAAGAAAAGCAGTGGAAAGGAGATTCATGTAATGAAGAAACAGAACCGAGCTCTGTAGAGGACAACATAGCCGACATTGCCTTGGTTTCTTTCCTGATGAAGATTCGTATCAGATGGAGAAATAGATGTGGGTATCCTTGTACAGCATGGCACAACAAGGTAGATGGCTAGGCTGGGAGACAGCCATACAAATAGACATCAACTGGAAAAAGCTCTTCTACTCCTGGTCTCCACAAATGCTAAAGTTTGACCTGAAAACAATACAATAAAGACACGCTACTTGGACATTGAAGCTAAAATATTCAAATAGGCCTTTGATGCAAAAGTGTAACAAATACTGGAGAATAGCATAAAACGTGACACTTTTTACGATAAACTGGCCAAATATGAGGTAAATTTTGTCAGAAACCCACAAACAGGCGTCAACTGGAGGTTGATTGCAATGACCATCCCCATATGAAACAATAGAGTTTATCCACGTTACTCATGACTTCTAACAAAAGGAGCTGATTCCCGTAGTATTCCTCATTCAAACCAATTTAATGCACGACCTCGGAGATACTTGCATGACTTTGGCGGGCTATTTTGAAACATTCTTTGTTGCACATGCCGGTGCTTCTTGTGAAAATCCTAAACAAGGTATAGCAGTCGCTGATAGGATATGCAACTTAAAGAACACGGATAGCCCCCCCCCTTCCCCGCGGGATCTACGCCCGTGTCTTTTTGTTGGGATCGCTGAGCGTTTCCACACATATAGCACGTACGTTGGCAATCGAAAGCTGTAAGACCTTGTTTAGGTTGTTTTCGAGAAACACGTCTAAAAGGGTGATTACATGTTAACATGTTACCTGAAAGTGCATACGGTAGCTGCTATATTTAAAGCACACCTATTGAGTTTATCGAACTGCATAGATATATTTTAAGCACGGATGTTTAATTCTCACTGCACGGAATTTTAATCTCACTGCACAAACTTGCCAGGAGGCACGTTAAAATAGCCACATATAAATTGTGGTTGGCAAGAAACAGCGAGACATTTGGTAGTTAGGAGTTAGTAGCAAGACCATACATTCCTCATGTTGAAGAAGATCATGATGATATGTGACCCGGCAGCACAAATGAGCCGTAAATTCCCTAAATTGTATTCTGAGTTACGGTGTAACATGTGTACGAAGGTCGTATTCATCGGTAACTTAAGCTGGCCCGACATCGATCTCATTTTGATAGTGATACACTAATCAATTATCCTATTGTTGAAGTGGATAATAAGCTTCTACCTTAGATGACTATAGAACTTTTAATAGCTCTGGTCTTTGTTTGCTTTTGCTAAATCCTGTTCAAGTGGTGGGTTACCAGGCATTGTATTTTGTATAGGCATGCATAACCAACAATTAACAATGAGAGAACTTTCTTATACCTCGTTGACTTGGGGATGATTTGAAATGACCGCCAATTATGACTATTTGATATTTGTGATGCGATCAAGCAAAACCAGTCGGAACTCGGAAATAATAAATTTCCAGTTTCTTATAGGATAGTAAGAAACATTTGCAAAGTTGCATTTTGCAGAAAACTCCATTGCAATTGAACAATCAGTTCCAAAGGTATGAGCAATTAAAGAGTTTCCAAAACAATAGAAAACAAAAAGAAATATTTCCTTTGTTTAGCTATATCTCAAAATCAATACTTCCGAGTTCCGACTGATTTTGCTTGATCGCATCACATTTATTGCCAGCAATGTGGAAAAAGAGACACACGTAGAAACGAACAAAGCTATAATTTTGTTGAAGGAGCAAAGTTTAACAAACCATAACCCCGCTTCGGGATATCGTTTGAAGTCAAATGATATACCATTTAAGTTTATGATGTTTATTTTTTAAACACGAAATAAAACAAAATTGACCGGGGGAGGAATTTACGGCTCATTCGCCGTGAACGGTTACATATGTCAGCATCACCATGATTACTGCATCAGACTGTATCTTGATTACTTTTACCTTGTTCAATAAGATAATACGAACACGTACTTTCATAAATTGTTTTTCAAGCAAACATATATAAAATCATACATATCTCCATATCCGCATAATCACGAAAAAGAATATAATGGGAAATAATCTCTACTGGCTGATAAGAATCATCTTATAAAACTTTAACATTTCTTGATTATTAAAGAGTGGCTTTTAATATAAGTCCTATGTTGGGATTTAACTGATATGAAAGTTTTGACTTCTTACAAACACGTGCTGATATATTCAACGAAACTCATTAATAGAGAATTAAATCATTTTGTACTGTATCGAAGATTCAGATTAAATGATATCCCATGCGACGTTTGCAAGGTGTTTTTGTGGGACATGATAGCACATCAGACATATCGAATTGCACTCTGAATACTTCTGATGTCCTTCTGATATCAAATAATTTGATTGGAAATGATTTGTTTGAAATTCGCGATATAATAGAAATTTTATGGCATATTATTAAAAATTGATATATTTTTTTTTTCATTTATGATATTTAATTTAACAGTTCTCGAAGTAAATTTTACAAATCGTATGATATGTACTTAAAGTTTATGTAACTGGGAGGAAAATCCGTCCATCGCTTGAAAAATGTTTGACCTTTCGTATTATATTGAAGATGCCCATTTTATCCCACAAATACCTTACAACTGTAGGTCTTTTGGGGAAAAATAAATAACTTCAATACGAAAGGTCAAAGTTTTCCTATTAACATTCTTAAAATCCACAAGAAAGAGAACCTTATTGTCGCAGGAAACTTCAACGCTAAGATTGTAAAGAACCATCATCTTTGGAACCCTCTGCTTTTGCTTCTACTGATATGATTTGCTGCCCTCTGTCTTCCTCTAAAACTTTCTGACCCTTCACCATTTAATTTAATTTAATAACACATGTTTTACTCTGGTATTCACTTTACTGATTCTCTTCTCTGTGATTGGTTCATCTTGCATCTTGGGGTGTGTCTATTTTGTTTGACAATGCCTCATTTCAAATGTTTAGTTTTAGTTTTGGTTTTGGTCACGTGGTTTCCTATTGTCCTGCCTAACCACTTGAATCATAAGATATCGAACTCATTGTTTCTACCTTTTGTTTAAAACCGAACATTTGTTTCAGTCAGTTTCGGTTTTGGTTTCAGTTTCTTATAAGTGGTGTGAATCGTAAAATTATTTGATTTGAAGTTACCTACTCTAAGTATACAAAAGAAATGTTTAAATTTCGCAGTGCAATATTCACGAGGAGAGAAATCGAGCATGGTAATCTACATTGAAAGACGTGGTTTACAAAACCGAATAAGCCTAGGCTAATTCACCTGTGAAAAAATATAGACCATCGAAATATCTGCATTCGACATTACAAAAGGGGCCACTATTGTAATTGTACAGGTGCTATAAACAAAATCGATTCATGTCCTTAATCCCTTGTACCAGAATCGATGGAAGGCCATTATATGACCTCTAATAACCTAAAGCAATTTTTACTGCAAAAAGTAGAAGATAGAGGGGAGAAGAGATTGTGTGGTGTGTGTGTGTGTGTGGGGAGGGGGGTGGTTGGAGGGCAAGGGGATATGGGCCGGGAGAGAGAGAAACAGATGAGAGAGGGCATTGGAAGGGGGAGGAGAGCTCAAGATGAAGATATCGAATGTAGGGGAGGAGGAGGGGGAAAGGGGTAATTTAGGGAAGAGGTGGTTATATAGGGAAAGGAGCCCCCTTTTAAAGAGGTATGGGTTGTGCTTCCTGGGATAATAAACTAATTCATAATCAAATCATCTCCATGCATCGTTTATGTTTCATACAAACAAACAAATCCCCACCCCGCCCCATCCTTCAATATACGCGCATGTATATGATTTCTAGGCCTAGAACTCGTGAGTGTAATATGCCACCTACCTTCGACAGAGAGCATCAACTGTCGTCCGCGGGATAGATTTCCGATATCAATCATGATAATAATTATGTTAGCACAATAGGCTATTGTATACTTCTGGTTATATACCCTATATTGTGTCCTCCCAGCATAATAGTGTTATGATTGCAGAGCAGATCAGCTCTACTTTTTAATCCCTTGATTTTGGTTTCTGAACAAAAGAGAAACCAAAACTAAATATTTGAAATGAGGGACTGTGTGAGTTTTGTTTCAAAAGTTTGTTCTGTAGACAAGTGTATTCATGCATATTTTTAGTTTGTCGCCAGAATGTGTGAATAAAGGGATGTACCTGGGTACGCGAGACCAAATTAACTTCATGTAGGGTCTTTTGTGAATGAGTTGTATGTAAGTTGATAAATGTAAAGCTGGATGTGAGTAATGTTGACATTTCAAAACATAATGAGTCTTTTTCTTTAAAGTTTTAAAGTAAAGCTGGGGTTAGTGATGACGGAATTTGTAGAATGTTTTTGCAATGATTTCATGCCTTTACTATTTCCAAAAGCGAATTTGAGGTGACATGTTGAGAAATTAATTTTGAATATTTTGAGACTCGAGACATGAAAGTTCAGTTGAAAACGTATCGTTAATTACAAAAAAAATAAAATTTTAGACCTATTGATTGATAAAAGTTCTTTTCAAAAGTTCTAGACCTATATTTCCTTCGGAAAAAAGTTTAAAATTTGGCTGGCCGCACTGTCTGCATGTAAAGTTGTTGTAAATCACCTTTAAAATGACGCCTTGGACTACGGAAAGATCCCTTATTAGACTTAGTTTGCACGATAAGCTTGCCTGTAATCCCAAATTTTATTTGTTTTACTGAGTGCAATTTTAGAAGTTAATGTTTCGTACCTGTCCATGTAATTTGAACGTCACCGCTTCTTTTCATAAACTCATAATTCCTGTCGTTATTATTTTCTGTTCTTTAAGCCTAAATTTGCAACACATTGAACTTGGTGTTTTTGTTTTTTTCACCTTGTCCTCTAAGCCTACACTTGTACGAAATTGGACATGGTGTTGGTTTTCATTGTTAATATAAGCCTTTATCATTTGTTTGTCTCGATTGAAAAAAAATGCGCAGTGATACGCGCTGAATGTTCGAGAAGTCATCATTGCTCGAGTCAGCTCTTGTTTTTAAAGCAATAATGTGTGATTTGCATAAAGAATAGATTCCTATTTAAATGTTAGTTTTCACTGATAGCTACTGATCACATTGTACCTTTGTACCAAAACAAATAAGTTACAGAAAATTGGTATTTCATTCCAGCGCCTACAATGCGTGTATCAGCTCGCTGAATGTATTATTGCCATGAATATTGGCGTAGTTTTACACAGTTACGAATTAAAAACTTCGGTCAAAGTTTTGCCACAAGTTTAAAAAAATAACGGTTAGTTCATGAAAAAGAAGAAGTGAAATTTAGCAAAACGCGACGAGGTTTATTTGCCCGTAAGAGAGCTCTATTGTTCCGCTATTGTATCCGCTATTGTATCCACTATTGTATTCTATTCATAAAAGCTACTGCAAGAATCGCGGCAATCCCTGATATTGCTGATGTCTACCGCCGGCGTTTCGCATTTATTAACAATCACAATTATCCCATACTCTTACATTTATAGTCTTATTCTCACCTTTTATATAATATTCAGAAATTGCAATTCGGAAAATTACTAACTTTTCAAGTGAAAATATATATTCCTTCGAAAATATATCAGACTTAATTGTATACATAGAAATCTATTATACCCAACCCATAAGTGCCCAAAGCACCCAAATATCCCCGAAAATATCTCATACACGATTTTATTCATTCATTTTGGGCTTTAAACACTCAGAAGTCGTCCAAAATGGCAACATCATCAGCATGATCAAACCCTCTATGACTTGTTCACAAGTTGATGCTTTATAAATTACCCTCACTTGACCAAACACGCATAATACATGATCGAAACACCCAGCAGAGTTTTACATAAGATTATGTGGCTTGTCTTAACGATTCAAAAGATGCCACTTTCTTACCCACTGACACTAGCTAATTTGCATGGCAGAAATCTATAGTGCGGACACTCTTCAGTCGCAAACCAACAAAATTCGTGCTATTTTGGCGTTCTTGCAAAAAGAAATCTCGTGAATCGAGTGCCCTCTCAACAATATCCCTAGATGTTTGCCAATAATGACACACTCTAGAAACGCCAACATAAATCACCCAACAGCTTCATTTTAAGAATTATTTCAGTATCCAAATCAATAGGAACAGAAAGAGTATGGTCTACACATTCCAGGAAAATGTTTTATTTGTTTCTTCCGCCATTCTATATTTCCCTAAAATTATCACATTTTTTCTCCAAAATCCTATGTAAATGATTCTCCACGCTACGCAGAAATTATGTGCGATAAATCATACAAATTTGCCACAATTTTACATCACTTTAGACAGTATTGCAATATCTTGATGATTTTAGGCATTTTGAACGGCAACTTGAGTATTTTCAGAAATCAAATATCGCGCCAAGGGGATGACACTCTTATTCACGCATTCATTTACAACGCAAACTTGTATCGAATCCCGGTGGTTTCCGACCAATGAAATGTCCGCACCCTGGATTTATTAATCCCTGGTATGAATTATGTATTAGATTTGTCAAGGCAATAACCACGATCCGTTTTGTAATAATATAAAAGCACTTGCAATAGAATCCCGCTGAGTTCAATGAACAGCGCCCTGAAACCGATGGAGAAGTGCCCCATAAAGAAGCTATCCCATTGACCTCTATTAACAGGTCAGTGAGCTCTCCATACACAAATGAACAAGTACAATAGGACAAGGCCAGCACCTATTACCTGCTTAGTAACATGTTATTTTGAAGTCTTGAAGATTAGTAATCGTCTGTGCATATGAACTGCGCATTTATGATGCAAAATATTAGTTCTATATATATAAAATTACAAATACTGGTATTATGATATACAAAACTACTAATAAAATCATGTCATCATGGCGTCATGTCAAAGGTTTATTATATCCCGTATGTTTGTCTAAATTCATATATATATTTGAAAACATTTTCTACACCAATTTAATATGTACTCAGGTGGAACCTTGCTTTTTTTAATTTTCATTTCTTTTTATGTAACAAATTCAGGTTTTTCCATTACGCGGGGCCGCCGGGCAATACAAATTTAATGCTAACATTGAATGAACGCAGAATCAAGAATGGGCGTTTCTAGTACATACAGCGTCTGACTCTACCTGAGGACCTAGCCTAAGTCCCATGGGCTCCAAGAGTGGCTCTCCATACACACATGAACAAATACAATGACGGGTCGCCATTGCTCTCCATACACAAATACAATGGCGAGTCCGACTGCCATGCAATGAGCCAAATGAGCAGACCCTCTCAAGGGTCTGCTCTGTGATACCACACTAATCATACTGATCTTTATGTTATTACAGCGAGGCCCACATACAATGTTCAACACAAAGTGAACGATGTTATAACTTGGAGGGCTAACAAACCAACACCGCCAAATTCGACTGACGTGTGTACAACGTGGGATGCTATGAGGAAATTGAATAGAGAGTTCCCGTGTTTTGGGTTACCCGCCATCTTGGAGGGAAACCTAAACTCCGTTTACAATTTTCAGAATACCAACACTCGCGCAATAATTAGCAAATGTTATTTTGTAGAATGTAGCACCAATAGGGTCATTGACCAAATCAACGGAATGAGGAATACGGCGGTTCGAATCACGTTATAAACACTATTGTAGTCCGTTCCGCTTGAAAACACGGGAACTCTCTATACTCGTTGTCTGATCATGCATGTGTGTTTATGGTTCGGATAGCGGTTACTTAGCAACTCTCGTTCCGCCTTGGGTTTATTGAATACACTCTATATAAAGTCATCAATATGTCGTTTCCAGTCCTTGGCTGAACTATTGGGTTCAGCTATTATTTTTTTTAATAATTCTGTTACCCCATAGCATTAAAAAACTAGTATTTTGATAATTAAAATAGCTGGATGCGGTATGCAGCTGACTGGGGTGTTTACGGGTCGTTAAAACCACTAGAACCACAAACCGCGAAATATGGATATCCAACTAGTTTACCCCGCAGGGCTACAAAGAACCGCTAACCGCGAAATATGGATATCCATGCCCCGCAGGGCTACAAAGAACCGTTAACCGCGAAATATGGATATCCAACTAGTTTGCCCCTCGGAGCTTCAAAAAACCACTCACCCCGAAATATGGATATCCAACTAGTTTGCCCCGCAGGGCTACAAAGAACCACTTAGCGCGCAATATTTTTTACCTCAAAAAAGAATTAATATCTACCAAAAACGTTTCAAAACGTAAAAGCGGCCAAAGTTTAAAAATCTTTCCTGTGTGGCTTTTCACCCTTTTTAAACTTGGTCCCATTTATGAAAGTTTTTAAAGACCCATACGAAGTCATCTATAGGCTACTTGTTGGTTTTCTTAGTTGTCAATGTTTATTTTGTAGAGCAAATGAATTAATGTTCGTGCGTAATTGAAGTTTTTTTCCGTATAGACGGTATAATGTATTTTGTAGCAAATACTCACTTTGTTAAATTCCTCATCGTCATGTGCGATTCTGCGCCTTATGTACAGATGTAGGGCCTATATGTAGCAGGTTGACACACAGTCAATTTGCTAAGTATATATAATACTCTACTACTCTTTATGATCACGCAATATAATAAAACATAAACCTTGAAATGTTTTTGATAATACATACGGTAGCCTACGTCATATTGCGCCGCTTTCGAACAGTCTTAAACCTATAAGAGTACATTGTTGCATGTAAAATTAGGACTCATTCTTCATGTTAATACTACTTTACTAAATGGGACCAAGATTAAAAAAGGGTGAAAAGCCACACAGGAAAGATTTTTTAAACTTTGGCCGCTTTTTACGTTTTGAAACGTTTTTTGGTAGATAGTAATATGCACACAGATTATACGTCAAGACGGACAGCGCTTGCAATATGAGTATAGTCTCGTAGTATTAGATCGTATTATTATCATGGATACTGACAAAGCTACACTGGCAGCTGGTATGATGAGCAAACAAGACGTATGACGAACACGGATTCTCGAGTAATAATATACTATAGGATAAGCCACACGTTTGCGCAAATGAAGTCAGTCACATACCCAATGCACGATCATACATGTGTTGGCATGCGCTGTGTAGAAGTGTATCACATGTGGAAGAGGTGATGCATGTTTACGTCATCGTTAAAAAAAATGGCGAAAAACGACGAACAATTGGTCGTTTCTTTCCATTCCTATGATATTGTGAAAACCCAATTAGTTGAGGAGTTAGATCAATATGCTAGAAAAATATTATCTGCGATGACCCCATGATGAAATAAGCTGTATTTTTGCCGGAAAGGGTCCGAATAGGTGGCAGTCGATGTGCGCCATCTTGCAAAAATAGCTCGAAATAGACTTCCTCGACAGTCGTTCAAGATTAAAGAGATTTTAGCCTGACGATGTTCGTTAATAACCACACGTGCTTAACGGATTTTTACGGTATGTTATAATATGTTAATCCTCGTCAACTGATGGGATGTACTAATCCCCTATCAGAATTTTTTCTAGTACGCTAAAACGCTAACATGTACCGCTAAACGACTTGGGCTAATTATGGAACCATCCTTTGCACTCATTACAGTAAAAAAAACCATTGACCTACCACCTTACCCGGGGTACAGGGAAGGTTGGTGCAACCTCACCATATAATGGATATTGACTTTGGTATTTAGATTAGAAAAGCGTTTTTTTCTTTCTTATTTAGCTAAACATTTGATGAAAATTGCATATTTTAAAGAATTTTCACCGAATATTGGTTTTGATCTGTATTTTGTGTCCCATGACAAACCAGCTATCAACTAAACTGATATAAAGGGCGTTGGCTTTTAGGGCTCCTTGTTGAAAATGATACACTTTACGCTCCTTAGCTTTCACACTGTGATTCAGAGGCTTCCCTTTTGTTATTTCCCTATTTTTCTGCACGACTATATCGTGCGAACATAATATCAGATTAATTTTGAATCAAAAATGAAATTAAATGGGATTTTCCATAACACTTACTTACATAATAATCGTATAATGACATAACATGGAGACTGTTGGTACTTTGTTTCTTTATATATATATATGTTTAGTATAGAAAAATCAAGAAGGGTTGCAAGACCTCCTCTTCGGTAGACGTGGTACAAAAAGAGCCTTCAGTAGACGAGGCTTAGTCGCGCTTAAATGTATTTAAGGAAATACACCATATCTGCGCCAAGTTGCCTCGCCAACTGAGCAAACAGTCGTAGCAGTCATTGAACTATCCGTACCGTGCTTACGATAAACAGGAAGCTTAAATGACACGGCGGGTGAGGATTTATACGATAAATGAGAATCAGCAGCTTGTTTTCTTCAAGTAGTCGCCTAAGAGAGATTAAAGGAGCATTGGGCACAAAATCACAGTATAATTTAAATAATATGACTTGAACTAGTACCTTTAACACTCGTCTGGCCAAGACGTTGCAACACTGTTTGACAAAAGGGTGTATTGGTGATATGGTTATCACCTCCTGGTATGGACCTCCCCTGTCTATGGATACCAAAATAAGTACCAACATACCTCGTATAATCTTCGTGAACCTTGTTTTTGCAATAGATATGCCCTTTAAAGCATAGGATATTCATTTGATTGTTGGATCCAAATATTAAATGAAATGACTATTCTAGTATACAGAGAGTTCCAAGCCCAACCGCCAATGCAATGGCCATTAAAGGACTTCATCTTGAGTCTCCCCCTTACCCTTCGGTAATCCACTTAAAATATTGTTGGTAATTTTTTGTCGTGAAAATGATGGTCCTACAATTAATTACATTTAGTCAGAATCTCTAGCGTTATTGTGTTTTCACGCTGCAGTAAATTTGCCATTGCGTTTAGCGCAACGCCGACGGCAACCCCAATAACAAAACATGCAGCTCTTTAAGTCAAGAATGGATTGATGTATCTGCGTCTAAGAGGATTGTTTGCTGCCTATACTGCATGACACCAGACTCTAGAATATGCATGTTTAAAGCTTTCCTTCAATCCCCATACCCTTCAACAGATCTTGAAGATAAATAATAGGCAGGATGTTTACACCTAGGTAAGCTGCCATGTGATTTAATAAAACAAGTGTCAGATTTCCATGTTATGATAGTATCAGGCTACTCAAAACCTTTAAACAATCAGAATCTGACAGTATTGATTTTACCTTTCTTTCCTTTTTGCTCGTATGGTGCTAACCAATGTGTTTTTCAGTATCACTGGACATCAGTGTTTGGTAGTACAAGTGTTCTGTTGCCTAAATATTACTGAATGAAATGACACTCATCTATTTTTGCAAAATGATAATAAATCAGTCTGATCCTTTAATGTCTTTGAGCAGTGTATTACGTACATTCTACGTGAATACGTCGTACATGTACCAGTTGTCTATTAAAGTAAAATATAAATGGCATTGTGAGACCAACACACTCAATTATAATGGTTTTAACGTTGTGTCGTAGCAATTTTCAGTATTAAAATTGCAACATATCCTACATCTAGTTTAAAAATATAATAGTTTTTATTTCACTCAGGGCCATAATATATAGCGACACTGAAACTAATCAATGAAATTATATATCAGATTACAAGCAGAACTGCAAAACATGCACCCTACACCCAATACACCCCACCCACCCCCCACACCCATCCTCGCGCACGGAAAACATCAACAAACAAAGTAGAACCATATCTGCATTAGTCATTTAGCTGTAGCTTTAGAATTACTTGTCTCTCCATTTCTCAATAAAATATAACTTGACCTCAAAAAGAACACACACAACACACAAAAAGCAGTGTTATAATAATGCCATGGATTTTGAAAAAGATTTGATTCAATTCAAATAGTCCCAGTACTAGATCATAATCTCGCTGTTGATATCACAGATGTCTTTTGTTTGATTAATTCATCCAGGACCTGAAATATTTTCTTTAATTTGTTTTGGGGATAAACGCGGTTGCTACGGTAATAGCCAAAATCTATGGTAACATTTTAATTTCCCTTGTTTTTAACATATGTGACCATCCACCACGAAATGGTAGTAAAGTCTAGGTCATTTTCTGTTTATTGCAGATTGTAAAAGAATGCACTTTCAGCTTTAAAATGACACCTCAACCAACTTTATCGGACATCTGGAAGTGAAGTTATGGTTCATCAAAAGTCAAATTCCTAATATATCTTACATAGAAATCATATATACTGTTTTTGATTGTATCTCAAAATGGAAAATGCCGACTTAACGACCAGTTTGTGGTGGATGGGCACATATGTCTTAATGTTCTGCGTGCTAGCCGTAAGCTTTTAGGCATTTTCTCAAAATATCAAGAGCTACCTTAAGACCACTAAACCAATACTAGGCTTGTTTGTATTCATCTTAATGCATTTTTCATGCCGATTCCAAATATGATTATGAAAATTTACAAATCTGAAATTTTGAACTGTGTAAAAAATTGAAACTTGTTGTTTGCAGTCGACACCTGCGTTGAGAGAGTAAAGCTGTTCATAATTATAACATGCGATTTAAAGAATACCTAATATTGGATGAACCAACCATCTTGCAAGTTTGAAAGTAAATAAAATGAATTGATGTAAATATTAATCTATTGATTGACTAATATGCATTATAAAATTATACTTGTCATTAAACTGTCCAAGAAAAGTACTTTGTTGACATTATATCTGATTAATTTTGCACCAAAATCGAGAGAAAAGCACGATATCTGCTTATTTAAAATGATCCTCCCACTCAATCCACTTTAAAATACCCAATGAAATTGGGTGAATATTGTTCTTTTTTAATCACGTGATGATAATAATAACAGCGGGCTTTTGAGCGACACTTCCCTGCGGTATAATATCACGTCATACGTAATTATAGTTTCCGCTGAGAATTGGAATCGTAAAATGCCATATCAAAAAACTTAAACGATGCTTGAAGAAGAGGCAAAGATAAAATAGTAACAACACGCATCTTCATTTTCTGCTAGGGGTGATTTTTTTCAAGTTGCTCCATTAGGTAATGCACATTATCCCGGAGCTATAGTTACGATTTAGAGACCACTTATATTAGTTGTTTTTAGCCATACCTGAAAACGTTAATGTGCAAATGATTTCAATTGACTTGAATTGACTTCATTTCAACTACTTGAAATTGGGGGGATATCGAGTAAAATCGTCCTTATTGTATCACGGCGGGACACGTTCAAACATCACAATGTTGTTGTTTGTCGACACTTATACACTAAGCCAAAAACAGAAACAAAGTCATATCTTAAAATCCTGTCCATAAAAATGAACCAAAATTACACATAGGTTTACTTCAATACTCTAGCTACTCCAAACACATGTCAGTAACTAAGCAGTTGTCCAACTGACACAACAGCAAAATACACTATAATTATAATAGATTCATGGACCACATTCACAGTTCATTAATTGGTACCCAGCACTATATTTGAGAATTTGAACAAGGTCCTTGCACAGATTTTAAACCCCCAAAGAGTAAGTGAAATAGTGAGGTACAAGACCTGTTTCTTAAAGAAAGTGTGTGAAAAGCAGAAAACAGCACCGTTTTGTAAATTATCATCTGTTCAACGATTCTCACAGATTTCTTGTGCTGGGTACCAAGTTATTTCATTATCAGTGCATTTTGTTGTTGGTTAGTTGGTTACTGATGTGTTTTTGTGTAATGTTGGACATGATTTTAAGATATACTTTGTGAAAAAGTATAAGATTCTTTTTTTTTTTTTGGCTTAGTGTATGTTACGGTGCCGACAAATAACATTGAACGTGTCCCGCCGTGATACAATTAAGACGATTTTGCTCGATATTCCTCAAAGATATAAGTAGTTGAAATGAAGTCAATTCAAGTCAATTGAAATCATTTGCATCCATGATGATAAACAAACTGAAGGGATTGATATAAGTTTGCACTTAGAATATTTTATTATAGTACAGCAACGACTATGAATAAAGCGGCTTTTGTTGATTGCTCCTTCAAACCTACATTTAAACATTAAAATATATAATATCATCTTACCTAACAGCATATTGAATCCTACTTGGATATTGCCTCAGGTAGAAACGTACAAATTCAATAGGATAGTATTAATATTCTCAATGCCACTTATCACTAGAGTAGAGTCTCTCTTCACTATTTATAATTGGCAAAGATGATACTAGTATTATGTACCAATCAAATCATCAAATATCAAGAGTTACTTGTAGTGTATCTCACCGAAGGGGCTCATTGTATACAGATCAAGCTGTCAGTGTAATTCATTTCGTCAAGTGCACTCGCACCATCCAGTGCATGATGTCATTATTACCTACTTCGAGCTCGGCTCAAAAGAAGAACATTATGTACAGTCGAATTGACAAGAACTTAACAATATTTTCCTTCTGGTTATATCTGATAAATTGTACTTAAACTAATGCAAAGTTTCACAAGGATCGATTAACTTTTATTTCAAAATTATTTTGCTTACGTTTAATTTTACTGTAAGTAAATATTGAACATCACGCGAGTAAATAAAAAGGTCAATATTGCCAAACGCAAACCCATGTGTCATCTTTTCTCATTTTGATAATCGCCTAAACCATTAGCGGCAGTCAAAAGCTGTTATATTGAGAAAGTTGAAATTACAAAATAAAAGAATTAATGTAATTACAAAGTATAGCAAAACGCAGGAGATTCTTTTGGTAGATACGAGGGGCGGTCAATACGTTCGTAGAACAAGGTACTTGAAAGACGAGTAGCTAAATTATTTCTACCTTTCTCTTGAACAAGGTCACTGTATACTTTAATGCACCCATCGTAATTTGTCTTGAAACCTTCAATGTCAAGAACATGGAAGTCTACCGATTTCTCAGTGAGCCACTCTTCAGTGAAGGCTCACCAGCATTGATAACCAGCAAACCTGATAGTATGAATGTAGGACTTAAAATTCTTAAATAGGTTTCACTAACCGGAAGCTATGCCTTGACCACAATATGGTCGATTTAGTTAACTGACCCCTCTGTCGTGAATGGCAGCTTGACAAACTGTACAGGATCCAATCCGAGAACAGCCCCATTCCTACCAACAACCTTCTTCACCTCATGTAGAAGACACCCTAGAATACACACATGTTAATGGATTTATGTTGAAAACACTTTCATCAGATATGTCATATTCTGTGGCCATCTCATCATTCTTGTTTGGTTCTTTATTTATTATCAATGCCACTTTACCAGCACATATATCATTAGTAGTGACGTCAGCAAGTCTGGTTGACCTTGGATGATCTTCAAGGACGCTCATTACATTCTTGAACTCTAAGAACCATTTCGTTGCTGTTGAACACCAAGGACTTCAGTACCATTTGCAGCAACTGTACAGTGTTAAATTTCATTTTAGTTTTCATCACCGTCGGGAGATATTTCCATGATGATCCGGTATTTACTTCTGGTAGTACCTGTGAATTCATGGAGGTAGGCTTTCTCTGAAGAATGTCCTACCCATATATAGTGATGCAAAAATTTGATATCTTTGCAGTAATGTTTTGAAGGAACAAGCTTTCAAATGAGAACAAATTCAATACTGTGCGACAAAGTAGCATACCGAGTTGTACGAACTTTTTGACCGCCCCTCGTATGTTCGCATTATTGAGGTCAGCGCTCCGGAAAACTTTGCTATATTGTATACCTTTGGGGACAACTTTGTAATGCACCCCAACACACGCCCACAAACTAAAGTCCCGCACACCCACATAAATCTACGTAGACACCATAACAATGCTATAATAATTATTATCACATTTCAAGCTTTTAGGAAATCGACTACTCAGTGCCAGAAATGGGTAAGTGCAATAGCTGCCATATGTATTCATAAGATTGTACAATCAGCGTTCAGCTTCAAATTATGTGACATGTGTTAGGCAGGTGTGAAATGTACCTTACTTGGCGTTTTGAATACATTAAATGCATAAAGGCTTAGACATCATCAGATGGCTGCATTGTGCTGTAATGTGATTAGTTTATATAATCATTGTTCCAAGATCCATTTTTTCCTTTCTCAGTTCTTCTCCGTCTTTTTATTCTCGTTCTCGTCCCATCTCACTCTCCCTGTCATTTCCATCATTTACACTTTTCTTTCTCTTAATTTCTTTCTCTTAATTTCTTTCTCTTAATTTCTTTCTCTTTATTTCTTTATTTTTTTTCTTTATTTTTTTTCTTTCTCTTCATTTCTTCCTCTGCCTCTCTTCCTCCAGGCCTCCGCTCACTCTTTATCTCCCCTAGCCCCCTCATCTCCCTCCTCCCCTCCCACACGCCCTACCTTCTGTCTTTCTTTCTCCTTGGGTTTAATCATGTTTGTCTTCCAGACTCCCCTACCAGCATGAAACTCCTTGTAGACTAGTCTTGTCACTTCGTGAAGAAATATCCCATACATAATGTCCCATTCAGTGACTTCAGCGCATGTGTAAACAAATTGAAATTGTTTATAGATTACTTAAAAGTGAAAAATAAGTCATTCAATTTATCATTTGGTATTTTTAAAATGAAAAATTAGGCAAAAACAAGGAAACACCAGTATTGACGAAATTGGAGCCCCATTAAAATTCATGTAGCTAACTTATAGGCTATACTGTCAGTATATAAATTACAGATTGATGTAGATGCTTTATTTTGTCTGAAATACGCGGCTTTGGGTTGAACCACTAGCAGGCTATGTAAGCACATCTATGACAATGCTAAAAGTACCAATATCTATTTAGTAATTTTTACGATCGTCCGGATGAGCAAATTACTGAATGGGCCTTTAATGTCAAGTCTGTATCTGCGTTTTAAATTAATATATATGTTTAAATAAATGACTTTAAAGAGTTACCTTCATGTGAAAGCACTTTAAATACATTCTTATTCCTTTGAAAACCGTTCTGATAACCATCACACTGTGCTAAATGCATAATTTAAATATAATATACCTACATAAATTATAATTGAATTCTAGCTTTTACATGAAGAATTGCCCATGGCAACTATATTTGTAAGTCTTACAGAAGTGTTGGCTATTGGCAGTTCACATTTATTATTGTGATGCAATTCAATTGTCTGGTTTACTCCCAGGCTTTTTGGTAGTCGACTCTGCCAAGACGATGACATTACAAGTATTCCGTCCATCGAGAGGTAGCCGCAATGGTTTAACCGGTAAGTCCCATAAGATTGGCCGTGTATATGTTCGGTTCCAAAATGCTTTAATTTTGATAATATTACAGCATTACAATTTTTAATATCCATTATATAAAATATAAGCAACTTAGAGTTGTTTAAAGCTAGAGTTGTTATTATAAAGTGCTAAGAAGTATAAGTAAGTTATTCTTTTTAGAGTTTCACAGAGCACTGACCTCAATAATGCGAATCTTTCCCCCAGGAATATTAAACTTTGTAATTACATTATTTTCTTTATTATGTTTATTTCTGTTATCAACATTTGTGATCACGTCGTATCAAAGCATTCGATGACTGCATCTTGATTAAGATTACCGTGTACAATAAGACATGTGGACACGTTTTTATTTAATATTTATAAATTGGTTTCAGGCGAACAGATATCGAAAACATTCATATCTTCCAGGCACGAAAGTACATAATGGGAAATAAGTTCGATTCGCCGATAAGAATCATCTCATAAACTTACACATTTCTTGATTTATTAAAGAGTGACTGTTATGATTATTCCATATGTTACGATTCAACTGATATAAAAGTACGATTTCTTGCAAACAAGTATTGTTAAGATAATATAATACAATACATATAGAGTAATGAAATTTGGAAGTACAGTATTGTGATTCAAATATCCACACAGAAATCAGGCCCGGACATGATACTCAGGAAGCTTTAAATTATATCCCACAATGCTTGCAACGGCATATAGGCAAGTGACATCAGCCAATGTATGGGGATATAGTGTTACTCATTGCGCCCAATAATGTGCGCAATTTGTTATGGGAAAATGTTCTCAAACCTCATTTCCTTAATCCTTATCTTTGTTTTGAATCTTATTGCGAATCAGATAAACACAAGGTTTATGAAGTAAATACTTTTCCATATGCATTTTTTTTAAAGATTATCTGTACTGGCAATTTCCGTACAATATGGGGTTCATTTACCCTCATGTCTTGAATGGGTATCAGCGTCTCGGGTGTGTTGTTCGACGAGTTCAACAAAAGGTAATTCTCATTCTAATTGCACTATAACTATATTAGTTTTGGGAGTAGAACATAATACGTATTACATTTGAAAGGTTTTTTTTTCATAATCTGCCAGGGGATTCAGATTTAAAATGCTGTTATCTCGCATGGTCGAATGTCCTTGAATATAATATGTCTCACAGACAGGAAAGACTATAATAACAAAAAGAATACATTGTATTCCTTTGTTTGTTGCGGTATGGTGGTTAGGCCTAAAAGCTATAACAATCCTTTAAGTTCGTTGATATGGCATTTTAGAAGATTACTACACAGCGAAAAAAGACAATTGCGAAAGGGGGCGACATTCTACCGTTGGTTAGAGATGCTAAAAACCGGATTACAGTTTTAATAGTATCATTATGTGATTATAAGAACATCATATACATGCAACAAAAGTGTTCTCAATTTCCAATAGTTTTATGAAGTGGATTGAGTGTAAGTATTGAAGCACAAGCAGATTTTTTGTTTTTGATAAACTCAGAGATATGATATCAGAACAATATTTAAAAGGTGGGACAGGTGTAATTGACACTTTTTTGTGTGGCAAGATCATAGAAACTCTTTACATGATTCATTGTAACAGGTATAGAATTAAATGTAGAAAAACAGGTTCAATTCAAATTGTATGCATATTAATTAGCTAATTTGCATATTTAATTAGCGAATATTAGCCGTTTTTCAAAAAAATGTAGCTCCACTATACAATGTCCTATTGAGACACTTGAGGTGTCAAAATAAAGCTCTTGCAAAGATCTAGTGCATGAGCCTATTTTCAGTAACATCAGGCAGGGTAGGAGGTGTAACACTATGCTTTTTTGGGAAAATTATATCTTGTGTGTACCAATTGTGGCATATTTGGTCATCTGATTTTATCAATATCCAAGAAACATTTCAAAGTAGGTTCTTGCACTAGATAATGGTGTAAAGAACATAACTGCCAACTTTCAGGTCTATAGGGGTATACTGTAGGAGCTGCATTTTCAAATGTCGACTTTGGGTGGAAAAATGAAATGTGTGAAAAACGTCATGCAACGGGTTCGTAAAGAAAGAAAATAATAAGATTCTTGTTGTAATTAGCACGGTTTTTATACAATTTGCATAATTTTTCCGGATTTTTTTTTTATGTTATGAAAACTACATACATTAATGTGTCTAAAAATGACAAAAACTAATTTTTGATGAAATGATGATTTTGGACTATCTAATTACACCTGTCCCAACAAGCAGTTTATTGAATGTTTACTTTATAATTGACTATTAAGGTCCGTTCATACTACCACCGCATTTGCGATGCGTTGTTTTGCGATGCCGATATATCGATTACCTTTTGCCGCAACTCAACGTAACTCGTCGCATTTCCAATTAAAAATGTATTTAACTTTATTGCGATATCGCAATGCAGTAGTTTGCAGTACGGCAACGCACCGCATCGCAAAGCAACGCATCGCGAATGCGGTGGCAGTATGAACAGACCTTTAGTCAACCAACAGACAGATGATTATATAAATTTACTTTTACTAACTTGCAAACATGTAAAATATATCTGTGATGTACATGCAATTGGGTAACCTTAAAAATTATATAATATAGTAATATATATATAGTCAAAACTATAATTTAATGTCAGGTTGGCTTGGTAAAGAGTGCTCAATACACAAAGTGTAGAGCAAGAATAAATTAATCCAAAGTAAACCTGGTTATTCCATGGTTGTGCACTACAGAACTGTTTGCAGTACGGCAAAAAATATATATATTTTTAGATATAGCATACATACAAAGAAATGAAGATGTTTACCATAGACTCTGGCTGTCACCCCCATTTATTTGTTTTCCCTCCAAGTCAAATTCAATAAAATGTTACATCAATTGAATTGCACAGTGAGGAAAAAGCCATCGCATTTACAGACCGGAAAGATTACCTCCAAGCTAAACATTGGACAACAAGTGGGTCATGCATAGACATGCCAAGCCAAAGACAAAGCAATTATATTACGTTGTTTTCTGCCTAAAAGTTGACACGCTGACATTTATAGGCTTATTATCCTTTCTATATTGTTGAAGTTGAATCACGACGGATAGTATCAGGTTCTAACCAGTCTAAACAAGTTATAAAGCCTATTCTTGGTGTTTGGAAGGGAAAATTAACGAATGTAGTAATATCGTTATTTTCTGGGCTTTCAGCTGACCTGGACCAGACAGTATCCACCCAGAATTCCTCCATCATGCTGGCTCTGCTGCAACCAACTGGCTATGCAAGTTCCTGTCATCCTGTATGAAACGATGCAAGATACCAAAGATTTGGCGCAAGGCAACTGTCATCGCACTGCCCAAACCTAATAAGCCAAAGGATGACCCTAAGAGCTACCGTCCAATCTCTCTACTCTGCATTCCCTACAAGCTACTGGAGCGCCTGATCCATAGCCGTATCGACCCGATTGTAGACCCACAGCTTCCTCACGAGCAGGCCGGTTTTCGTCAGGGCAGATCAACAGTGGACCAGGTCACCCTCCTCACCCAAGACATCGAAGACAGCTTTGAAGGGAACCAGAAGGCTGGTGCTGTATTTGTAGATCTGACAGCAGCATACGACACCGTGTGGCATAGAAGCCTGATATGCAAACTCCTCAAGCTCATACCAGACAGAGGGATGGTGTCCTTCATCGTGCAGTTAATCTCGAACCGCAACTTCATTCTTAAGACCAGCGACGGCCAAGCTAGTAGACCACGCAGTCTGAGGAACGGTGTGCCACAGGGCTCCGTCCTAGCACCTCTCTTATTCAACATCTACATCCATGACCTGCCCAATACCATTGCTAAGAAGTATGGATACGCAGATGACCTGGCAATCCTGAAGTCTGGCAAATCTTGGGAATTGAGAGAGCGCTCAGCCTAGACATGGACACCCTAGATACTTACCTCCACCAATGGCGGCTCAAGCTGAGTGTTGCTAAGACTGTCTCCTCTGCCTTCCATCTCAACAACAGGGAAGCCAACAGAGAACTCAATGTTACCATCAAGTCCAAGCGACTGAACTTCGAGGCTTGCCCCACGTACCTAGGAGTGAAACTGGACAGAGCCCTCACCTACCGGCAGCACTTGGTTAACCTAAGGGACAAGGTCACAGCAAGATGCGCATTGATTCGTTACCTAGCCGGCACCAGCTGGGGAGCAAGCGCCAAGACCCTCAGAACATCAACCCTGGCCTTGGTATATGCACCAGCAGAATACTGTGCACCAGTATGGAGCAGGAGCTACCACACCCACCAGGTAGACACGGGTCTAAATGAAGCTATGCGCACTGTGTCAGGATGTCTGCGACCAACTCCTACTGAACAGCTTCCGGTTTTAGCAGGAATCCCTCCGCCGGACATCAGAAGGAAAGCAGCCTCCGTAGCTATAGCACTCCGGTCTGAATAACCAGGACACCTCCTTCATGACACCATGTCAAGAGCTAGGAACAGTGAGGGTGAAAGCAGGAGATTGGTATCTAGGAAGCCGTTTGCTCAACAAGCAATAGACTTGACGAAGACAACACAGTCTAACCAGACAGCCAAGGACTGGACAGCTAAGACGTGGAAAGACCAATGGCTGCAGACTTCCTCACCACTCCAGCGCTTTGTCACAGACCAAGCAGACACCATCCCAGGCTTCAACCTACCCAGGTCTGCTTGGACAAAATTAAACCGCCTGAGAAGTGGAGTTGGACGCTTCAATGCCAACCTGTTCCAATGGGGCTTAAAGGAAAGCCCAGTAGTGAGGAACAAACAGCCGACCACATCATCTCATCCTGTCATCTCCATAGACCACCGAATGGTATATTCGGCCTGATTGAAGTCGACGAAGCCACCAGGGACTGGTTGATGCGTACTGGGCTTGAAATTTAATGACATTTATTGTTTTGGCTTTTATATCTTGTTTCTTCCTGACATACGCAAGAAGAAGAAGCTGACTAACAGGCTGTGGGCTATCCAAGTTCAACAGTAAGACGTTCAAAGACGAGCATAGAAGACAGTAGATTTGGAAATGAAGCTACAACGGGACGGGGATTTCCCAAAGATAAGCATGTTTGCGAAATGTTTATATGGTCAATTCCAGCGAAAGCAGGACAAAATTCTCTCTATGTTAACTTTCCACTTTAAAATGTCATTAATAAAGGAAATCACGTTATTGATGGAACATATTATGTCACGTCCAATGTGCTCTCTTTGTGCATATAGGCCTTTACTAGCAAGTCATACCAGGGGACAAGTTATGATGGCTTAAATGAATTGGCGTTACCCACGAATTCAAAGATAAAGCACCATATATGTCATTGAATGTCCTTCAATCAAAATGAAATTATTACCGTTAGAAAGACGTTTGCATGATCTCTCATCATATGTAAAACGATTGAATTCCACCAAAGTTTGTGGACTCTAGAGGCCATTAAGTCAATTTGGCTAATAATTTTGTTACCCGCGTATCAAAAATAAAATGATCGTTCTGAAAAATGTTAAGTGAATCTGCCATAAATGACTATATCATGAAACGAAGTTTCGTTCTATAATTCTGTGGTCCAAGTGATTATTTTATGCAAATACGTTTTACCCATAAAATTCCATAAAATCAAATTTAACGTTACCCACGTATCAACTGTTACCCACGAGTCCAGCAAACATAATTGCCATAACTTAAATTAATATTTAATGACTTTGGACACTGAATTTAGTTTGACAAGCGCTTAAAATTGTAAATCGTAAAAATACGTTCACCGCTTTAAAAAAGAATCTACGACGGTTTAATCTTTTGTTACCCACGAATCCCGAATAGATGCTAACCTTGAAAAACAAGGAGATTGTTTATTTTAAGTTTAAATCAGCACATATTCAAGCCATGGGTATGCTATAATTTTTACAGTACTTACAGTTTATGCACCTAAGAAAGGCAAACCCCAAACGGTACTATAGTACTTATAGCTTTACCCACGAATTCGGCGTTACCCACGAATCCAAGGATTTACTCGTAAATTATATGTTTCTTATGCATCTTAACATTTTGAAAACATGCGAAATAGGTTCCAAAACAGTCCTGTTTAATAGCGTCCTCTTGAAGGCATACTGAAGCTGTATCATGAAGTTTTGATTGATTATCCTAAATTACCATTTTTTGGGTAAATGCAATTGATTAGAGAAACGGGAATCATTGAAACACAATGGAGGAATAACCGCATGATGGTTTCCAACCTTCTGTAATATTTTCTATTTTGCCGCTAACCAATACATACCTTCAAATATGTGTTACCCACGAACGTTTTGGTTACCCACGAATCCCTACTTAAATTATAGTTAACAATGTATTGATAGTGTTTTAGTTCATAGGAACTGTCAAACACGAGTTAATAGAATATTGCTGCATGAAAATATGGAATGATTTTATTAAAATAATAATATAAAACTGTTTGCTCTGTCTATTTGAATTTGGCAACTTCATTATTCTCAAAATTTTTATACCCAAAATGCCATAATGATCCATTCTAAATATTCCATGTAGTTTGTATTTTGATTAAAATTCATTTTAGTGCCATTGCAGCCTGAATTATTGACATACGGAAAAGTATTTTTTATTTTTTATTTAAAAAAATTAATTGGAATTGCTATTTACCAGACGCTGTTACCCACGAATCCATCCGAGATCCTCATCCTGCGACGAGATACAAAATCTAACTTTATATTTATATGAAGCATTTATTCTAATCTTTCGAAATAATACAGTAATGTTAAACGATGGCCACTTTGGAAAGAGTTCGAAGAATTTACACAATCTTAACTGTACACCTGGTTCTTTCTTAAAATTTGCAATAACCAAAATATTTCTTTGTAGATATATATAATAAAATTCTATTTTACGTTCAAAGTCTTCACCGATTTCTAGTGTATATGAGTCACACATAAAATATTGAAAGATATTAAAGAAAGTGACATTTTATGGCGTACAACAGGTGAAAAAGGCTTGAATTCGTGGGTAACATGCATATGCGCATTTAACACTTTATTTGGTCTAGCAAGAAAAGTTATTTTTCAATCCGATGGCACTTCCA
The DNA here is from genome assembly GCF_039555335.1 of Amphiura filiformis. Classification (NCBI taxonomy): domain Eukaryota; kingdom Metazoa; phylum Echinodermata; class Ophiuroidea; order Amphilepidida; family Amphiuridae; genus Amphiura; species Amphiura filiformis. The sequence goes on along the minus strand of NC_092634.1, from coordinate 27,225,846 downwards.
CCTGATGATTCACTAGATATGATCGTCTCATTTGATAAGTCTAGAATTGAAAAGGAAAACATTTTCAAAATGGCCCCAGAGAGAATTTTGTCCTGCTTTGGCTGGAATTGACCATATACATTTTGTTTTGTCCGTGGGCGGAAATTGCTGGAGATGCTAAACAGACTGACTCTGGCTTTTAAGCGATTGGAAGTAGAAACTAGTGGCAAATGGTGGTCATAGACCACACACCTAGCTGGGGCATGTTGGGGTTTTTGAGGTATCTGACCCCTCCAAAATGTTCCAAAAATGTTCCCCTGGTCATGAGGTTTGTTGTTACCAAGTTTGAGTCCCATACTCCTTACAGATGCCCAGGAAATTAAATTCTAAGATTTGACCCAGATAACCTTTGACCTGACCCCTGCACAGCGTTCCAAAGTGTTCCCTTGGTCAGTAAGTTTGTTGTCAAAGAGTTGAGCCCGTACCCCTTACAGATGTCCAGAAAATGCATTTTGAAAATTTGACCTCTGCATGACCTTTGACCTGACTCGACCCCTGCAAACTTTTCCCTGTTCATGAGATTTGTTGTCACTGAGTTTGAGCCCCATACCCCATACATATATCCAGAAAATGAAATTATATGATTTGACCCCAGTTAACCTTTGACATGACCCCTGCAACGTGTTCCAAAATATTACCCTGGTCACTAAGTTTGTTGTCACAGAGTTTGAGCCATGTACCCCTTACAGATGTCTAGAAAATGCATTTCTAAAATTTGAACTCTGCATGACCTTTGACCTGACCCCTGTAACATGTCATGTTCCCCTGGTCATGAGATTAGTTGTCACCGAGTTTGAGCCCCACACCCCTTACAGATGTCGAGATAAGGCAATTGTAAGATTTTACCCCTTAATGACCTTTGACCCCAATTATGTGTGCAATGTATGGGCACTGGGGAAAGCCGATGCACATGTGTAAGTGATGTTATTGTGCTATGTAATATGTGGCAGGAGAAGCATTTTGAAGGTATTTTTTTTTATATACCGGTAATGCCCCTTAATGACCTGTGACCCCAATTCTGTTTGCACCCTATGGGCACTGGATATAGCCAATACATATGTGAAAGTTACGTAATTGTAGGAGGAGAAGCAATTTGAAGTTATTGCCAGAAAGAAGAAGCAGAAAGATCCGATAGCAAAACAGTACCTAGCTCGGGGGGTTGGAAACCCCCCAGCTAGGTAAAAAGTAAATACGCACTAAACGGTGAAATATGCAACAAAATTACTTTTACAACATATGGTTTGATATGCCACCCTCGACAACGCTTGGCAATCAGATTTCGATGGGGGTGATTGAAGCCATGCTCTTACACAAATATATAGGCATATTTATATCAACAACGTCAAACAGCAGCACCAACAAAAGCACCAGGAATCGTTTACAGACACTCGGGGGACAGCATGGGTGATTTGATTGCTTGTCATGGTTATGAACAGTGCAATTCCAGCAGGAAAATAGTGAACATTTATTAGAATTACCACGGGTTGCTACTGTCATCGTCGTTGTTGTCTTTATCAACGTTTAATCAATGTGATATTATAATTGTTGTAATTTTGATTTTGATTGTGTGTCAAAAGGTAGGAAACGCCCGCCATTTTTAACTCTTTAAATCGCATTAGATTGGTGTTCGATAAAGAATTTTCCTAGTGCGTAAATATACATGACTACAAAACGACCAAAGCTACACATGTGCACAATACCGCCCCCCCCCCTCCTTGATTAAGTACTGTAGTAACTAATTTAGAGTTTTAGTGTAAAAGCCGAACTAAACTAAAGGAAAAGAGTGATAGCTGTTTTTGATTTAACATACACATTATACTTGTATATCACTGCGATGATGTATGCTACCTATCTCTCGATATGATTTGTCTTCAATATTTTTTCATATGTATTAAAAATAACTTGAGAAGCACAAGAGCTACAATTATATGTATCCAGGTGTTGAAGAGCTTTGAAGTGTAAGGAGCGTAAGCATTAGTGACATAGAATAAAACAATAAGATTAAGATAAATATTGTTTACTTTCCGAAGGAAAAAGGGCTTCTTCAATTGTGTGCTTGTGCCAATCTTTTACTTCTCCTTTCTACTTCTCCCGCTTCGTCTTTCTTCGTTTCTCTCTCTTCTCTCTCTGCACATATACTAAATACCTCTAAAGCTTTATATTCTGTTCAAAACTGTTATTTTGACTACTTCTTTACAGTCTTCATTATATTTACTACTTCTGTCGCTGATAACAACGTAATGAAAATAAGTATAGTTACATTATTTTAGAATATGCTGTATAAGCAACATCTTTCTTATGTTATTGGATAAACTCAAGAAACCTACAAAGTTTAATGTTTACCGGTCTCTCTTGCCCTACAAATCAAATTTGATAGCATTAATGTCATGATGATTTAAAAAGCTTTAACTTTATTGTACACGATTTTACGTTAAATAGTCCTTCAATCTTTCTCAGGCGACAACTCGAAGGGAAAAAAATCTTGAATCCTATCTATTTCGTAAAATCCTCACCCGGATGTGTCATTTAAGCTTCCTGTTTACCATCAGCACGGTACGAGTAGTTCAATGACTGTTTGCTCAGATGGCAAGACGAGACACCTCAGATCAGATATAGTGTCTTTCCTTTAATACTTTTGGGCACAAATTAACACAAGGTGTCATTGATTATAATTATGTTGACCGTATCATGAGAAGTTAAATATGAAGATTATTCTTATAATATGTCAACTGGGTACAATAATCGCTACTTCATATTGGGATGTTGTATTCTTTTCCATCTGTGGAAACATACAAACTCTAGAACAGTCAACTATCCGATTTTTACAAAACAAAACAAGCAACAAACCTTTTAATTTGTATTATTTTTTATCCGCATAACAAATGCACTTGAATAAGAATTACTTTTCTTCAAATATTCAAACCACACACCTCACCTGATTCGTTCAAGACATCTGAACAGGGTACAGTAGATGAACCCAAAATTGACTGAACTGCCAGTGTAGATAATCTTTGAAAATTGCATAGGGAATTACTTTGTTCACGAACCTTGAGGTTTGAGACCATAACCAATTTTGCATATTGCGAATTGTAAGGAACGCCTCCTATGTGTTTACGTTTAAAGGAAATAAACGCGTTGAAGTGTTAAAAGTGTTTTTCATGAAATTTTACAGTGTAGATATCCAGGCTTTGCCTTTTTGCGCCATATGTACATATAAATTTGAAAAAAAATGTTCCGTCTGCGGAACATACAAACTCAAGTTAAGAACAGTCGACCATTCGATTTTAATTTGTATTATTTTCTATCCGCACAACGAATACACTAGAATAAAAATTACTTTACTTGAACTCTTCAAACTACACACCTCACCTGATACGTTGATATAGCCATTCAAGACATTAAACAGGGTAGATGAACCCAAGATTGTACTGAACTGCCAGTATAGATAATCTTTGAAAACTGCACAGGGAATTGCTTTATTCACGAACCTTGTGTTTGTCTTCGCTATGAGGTTCATAACAACGATACAGATAATGGAAATGCCACTTGAGACTACAACCAAACATGCCAAATGTGTATATTGCGAATCGTAAGCAACGCCTCCTATACGTTTAAATGTATACGAAAATAAACGCGTTGAAGTGTTAAACAAGTGTTTTTCAGGACATTTTACAGTGTAGATATCCATGCTTTGGTTTTTGCTATTGCCTCTTTATTCGGTTTTATTACAAATATTAGTGTGCAGTAGCTTGCTGAGGTTTCCAAATGTGTTCAGTATTATGACTTTATGTAGATATACATTTGAAAAATAATGAAAAGGTTTTTGGGCAGTGATTCCAGAAAAGAGTCCCGTAAACAATCGAACTGATGAGAAAAGCACAACAGTGTTGTGCGAAGCATGACATTCCATACACATTATACCCTAAATGCGGCTTCCTCGTAGGGGTAACAAACACTTAAAAACAAGGGGGCCAAAGGCGGGAAATTTAAAATTGAGATAAAGGCAAAAATATGGACTAAAAACAATAAAATACATCACAAAACCTCAGAACGTAAGAACCCAGTATGCTAGACCTTTGCCTCCTTTGGCCCCCATAGAGCAGATCGTGTTAATTAAATTAATTTAATTATATCAGCTTTTATCAATATGGCAAACGATGGCACATTGCAACATGTTTGACATTCCAAGGATACATTTAAATTTGCTCCTTTTCATCACACTTTCACATTCGTGCCTGCCGTTTGACAGTGCCCATATAATACTGGGAATACATTCATTTAAGAGCTATAATACCCATGAGATGTTGAATAGTATCAGAAGCTGATTCTGTCAGTAATTACATTGTCTATATTGAAACCAAGTGAGCTGAAAGTGAATTACTACTGTATATATTTGTGAAGGTTAATTCTAATTTGAAAGACATATAGCCAGAATAAACATTTTAAGAGTAGCAAAGTTTTGTTATCTTGACAATTAATAATGTTCTTCTTTTAAACCCGAAGAGGCTAATATTGACATTATTTTATCATGCCCTGGATGGTGCGAGTGTACTTGACGAAATAAATTATAGATGTATATACAATGAGCCCCTCAGGTACGATACATTACATGTAACTCTTGATCTTTGATGAATAATTTGTCCATTGTAATATGCTTCTTTGCCAAGTTTAAGTTTTGAAGAGACTGTACTTCGATGGTAAGTGGAATTGAGAATATAACTGGCATGCGTATGTACTTGAGTCAGTAGTTGAGTAGAATCAAATGTGTTCTAGGCAACTCCGTATATTTTAAAGCTATAAAGGTAGGTTAACAATTATGAAAGAACAATTATTATTCGCACACGTGATTTTATTTATTATTTATTTGTTTATTTATTTATTTATTTATTTATTTATTTATTTATTTATTTATTTATTTATTTATTTATTTATTTATTTATTTATTTATTTATTTATTTATTTATTTATTTATTTATTTATCTACGATGGGTAACAATTAAATAATGTACAAAAACAAGAGACGAATCAACAACAAAATGCATACAAGAGCAACATATTGAAAGGCAAAAAGGAAATCACAGTCTATTACGACGTTCCACAAGATTAAGTGTACCTGCTTCGCCAACAGCGAAAGAATCAATCTGTTGGGCATACTTTAGATTTCTACCGTCCCAATCCCATTTTGTTTTTAAGCATCCTTTGAGAATGTTTAGCAGACGCTTGCAATCCGAATCGCACCAACAGCTGATCTGGACGAGATCCATCTGCTCAGACTGTGCCCTGGAGATAGTAGTCTGCCATAATGGGCTGGCATATTCAGCGATAGGCCGAATGTACATTTGATATACAGAAAGGTCATCGTACGAAACATAAAAGCGTCTTAGAACAAAAACACATACATACGTCTAGCGGTTCGAGATATCACTGTATATCAGTAGTCCAACTAAGATCTGAGATTCATATTCTGAGTGACATATAAACCAGGTCCATTGAGAGTCAATGGAATGAAGCAATGCTCTGTTTTCAAAAAATGATGTGCATAAAATGACATTCCAGGATTTGGTAGCATGTCATTTTGGTTGCACAAATCGCCCAAACCATCAAGTTCTTTTTGCAGTTGTGAACTACCACCTAGGAATTAAATGTGAAAACTTTTTATCAATTTAAGAGACGTTGACTCTCATTAACTGGACTATACATAAACCTGTTCTTTGAGCCCGATGAGGGTAATAAATGACATCATCTACTGGACGGTACGAGCGTACTTGACAAAATGAAATACGCTGACAGCTTGATGTATTAGACAATGAACCTCTCAGCCGATATACATTACATGTAACTTTTGATCTTTCATGAACAATTTGTAAATTTTAATATACTTTTTGCTAATTTTAAAGAGTGAACAGAGACTCTGCTTCATTGATAAGTGGAATTTAGAGTGTTAACGATATCCTGCGGAGTTCATACGTCTAGACCTCAGTATTCAAGTAGGATCAAATACCTTGTTAGGTAACACGATATATTTTAGTGGTTTAAAGGTAGGTTATAACGGAGCAATTTCTGTACAGTGAATTACTCACAGATGTGCTTGTACTATGTGTAAATATAGGCTGTAAATTTATATCAGTTTTTTTGTGTGAATGTTATTATTTAAAGTTTCTGGCTGTGATTAAATGAATGGATCTCTGTTTGGACTTAATAACCACTGTAGTTTCTGTAGACTAGTGCAACAGTTTATCTTCAGATATTTTATACTCAGGCATGCAAAAGGTTAAACATTTAAATAAGAAAGAAAAACCAAACAGAAATCGGGAAATAGTGTTATGGGGGTACTTCAAGAGTTGGCGTTTTTATGTAAAATTGGAAGAAAAAAAAAGTCGCAAAAAACACATTTTTTAACCAAAACATTTCAGTTCACGTTACTTTTCAGAAATGCTAGCCGGGTTAAACAGATAGTGGAGACTCTGACGATAAGTTCTAACCCGGCTGGCACCCTTTTCCATAAAAATGATGCACGGGACCCTATGTAGCCAAAGTGGTTTCTCTAGTAATTGGTATCAGACTGTGCACTGGCTTTTAATATGCTATGCTATATAATGCTATAACTATAAATACCTTTGTGTTGAACCGTTAGTAATTTTACAAATTTTCAAAATATATAGGTTGTTTCGTCAAAACTTGGAATTTCCGAATTTTTACACAATAACCTGTAACTTCTATTAGAAACGTCCAATTTTAAAACCTAAAATTACCAAGAGAGCTAAATTTATGTAGAGCTTTAATTTAAAACAATATTACCAAGAGTAATCTTATTCATACCTACAAAAATTCAACATTCTGGAACACCATGTTTTACGATAATACATGTCAAACAGTTCAAAATTGAGATTGGAACAAAACGAAATATGATTGGGTCGACAGAAGTGGTAAGCTATAATAATATGATTAATATAATTAGATGATACATTTATATCAATTGCGACACTTTTATTTTATATTGTCATTTACATGGCACTCTATATGATTTCCATTAGTGCCCAAAGGATTCACTTCCGAATAATCCACGTTATTTAAATGCTTATTAGATCGTTTAAAGTGCACGATACAATCTTTTTTGGGAATACAACCACCTTAGTAAGACGAGTGTTAGGAAGTTAATTAAAATGCTATTTAAAAATATGTGATAGTTGATATTATTTTGAGGACAACATTCGGTCCAAAAATTAAATCTCACTGTTGTTTGATGCGATTATTTTTTCATATTCATATTATTTTAATTCTAGACCTGGACAATACCAACAGCGTTCACACTTATATAAACATATATGCTTCAACTACTTTTAAATAGACTTTCCTCTCTTTATAAAATTATTTCACCTTTTTTCTGTTTTTTGTTTTTTGTTTTTTTGTCTGTTTGTTTTAAATTTTATTAATCTATAAAAATGTACATTTGTGTTAAAATGGGGGGCGCTATTTTCATACGAAGTCCTGAACGCAAGTCCACTTTTGATGAAATTGAGTTACAGGTGGTTTTAAAGTTATTGGATGAAAACAAAAATGTTGACATTTTTTGACATTTGGCCCCCTCCCCATAGGGGTCACGTGAGGGGTCAAGAGGGGTCAGAAATGACAAATTGTCCAATGTCGTCAAGAGATGTCAAATTACTCGTCTCATCACAACGATTACGAAAATATATAATTCATCAATACATTTTGAGCTCGGTTATTGAGTTAGAGGGTCACTTCCTGTTAAAGGTCAACTGTGGACAAATTTTAAAACAACCTTCAAAATCAACAAACAAGGTGTCAAATTGCTTGTCTTTGCACATATATTACCAATAAGGTTAACTATTTCCAACATCTGCATTCAGTTTTGATATATAAGGTTTTGTTTCAATCCGAGCGCAAGAAGCTCGTAAGTCCAACAATGATAAATCGATCAATATTGATTAATATTACAGACATTTGCTGGGTTGATATACAAAATTATTATTCTTGCATATACCCATACCTGAGAAGTACCAATATTATGGCGTTTTTCGTTTCCAAATTAACTTTTTTTTAAAAGTTTAAACGCTCATATCTCATAATGAAAAATAATGGACTTACGGTGTTCTTGCGCTCAGGTCTTCATGCTCTAAATTTCATTTGGACAAAAACATTGATCAAATTCTCAACTTTCATGATGAAAAATTCTTTAAAAATGCCCTTGTAATTTTGTATCTATGTTTCTGATGTTTTGACGCCAGTAAACAAGTGTCTGACCCATGTGAATATGAAACCAAGATTAAAGATAAATAGCGCCCACATTGGCCACATTAAGTTTAAAATGACTATAATAGTTCACCATGCCATCAAACAATCGTGGCGTGCGCAACTCGGAAGTAGGTTACCACCTGTCCACTTTTGTACAAAGACATGTGGGCATATGAGCATATTCATTTATATAATACCCGGCCATGCAAAATTAAAACTTAAGATTCAAAAGAAAAAGAATGAACAAAATGGTGTTTTTTTCTGAAAGTTTGGGGTGACATGTTTAAAAAGTTGTGGGTTGCGCTACACAATGCTGAACTAATATATGTTGTTCAGTTGTAGCCTGCAGGGTATGTCATGTCCATGCCGTTGGTGGAGGATATTGTAGCAGCTCTTCTTGTAGGATCAGATGTATCTGAAATTTGAAAAAAGAGCAATCAGGAAGATATTATGTGATCTTCAAAATAATTGAAATATAATCGCGGCATGACTGTAGTAAAATATAGGGGAATCTGCTGTTATCTCTATTGTAGTTACTAGCTATACTAAAATATATCTTGAGTATAGAATGAAGTATGTAAGTGACACCATAACTTGTTTTCACATGTCAAAACTGGGGGTGTATTACAATATGTATGCCGCATATTATATATTACAATTTTATACACAACTCTCCACTTTTACAAAAACTAAGTAGGTTTCATGATTCAAACGATGTAAATCCAGCACGTCGAATATTCAACCATTTAAAATTCCCGCCCCATGAATGAGCACGAGTAAGCTGAAATGTGAAGACTTTGTTGTAGAACGGTTTAGCATCATCACTTTACGGCGGTGTTTTCACATGTCATAGCACTTAAAAGCATGTCAAATATGGGGTGTGGTACAATATGTATGCCGCATGTTATATATTACAATTTCTACAAAACTCTCCACTTTCACAAAAACTTAAGCAAGTTTCATGATTCAAACTATGCAAATCCAGCACTTCGAGTATTTAACCATTTGAATTTCCCGCCCGATGCGTGAGCACGAGTAAGCTGAAAAGTAAAGACTTTGTTGTAGAACGGTTTAGCATCATCACTTTACGGCGGTGATATACAGTAACTGCTGCGGGCGTTGAGTAGGGCACGCGGAATCGTGCTTACGTTGACTAGGCCTAGCTGGATAATTAAAAAATACCTACTATGTGCTGAAACCACAGTAGTCCTGCCACCAGAAGATGCCTTACTACGTACCACACAAATGATAATGATAATTATTGGAATGACGATGACGACAAGAATACCGATGACGATGACTACGATTATCCACCACCTGAAAAGGAACAAGATAACACTGTATCATGCTCTACTCTTGAATACTTAACAAATGGCCTATCAAGAGACGATCAAGAGAACGAGTAAGTTTTGAAAAAGTGTAACATTTTTAGGCCGAAAAGTTCATAAACAGATTTGTAGTATTTTCGTTAAAGCCCACACAATACGTTTAATACGTGAGAAAATATGGCAAACTTTCGTTTTGGCCTATTATTTGTCATAAGGCAATAACAGCAATACATATGAAAATTTCCAATACGATCAATATATTACCCTGCAGTAACAAACTGTATATTTAAGCAAACTTACAAAAGACTTGAAAAATATGGTCTGTTCTCGCCTTAACAGAACATAAATACAAATTTCACGATACTATTGCCAAATAAATCGGGAAGAAACTTTTTTTTTTTTTTTCTGTAGCCAGATGGTTTGCAATGGTATAAAAAATCTCTTACTTAAGAAAACAGGGGAGGGGGTGAGGCTGTATATCAGTGAATTCCCCTTTAACAAAAGTGTGAAAAACAAAAGAGGCCAGAGCATGTCTAACATCAAGTTTAAAAAAACATCAGAATTAGAGATAGAATTCATTAAAAAAATTAACTCGACAATATCTGTTGTGCTGCGACCACAAATACAGTCGTTTTCGTATATTCGACTATCGGCCCAAAACACATTAGGTCCTATTATACATTGACCAAGGTGTGCAAGTATCATCACTCTGCTATGTTATTTCTAAAGAAGATATTTTTGAATGTTTTGGTATCAACCGGAAGTGAATTCTTTTAACCCCAATTCTGTGAACACCGCATAGACACTAGCTAATGTTAATACATGTGTACAAGTGCTTAATTAACTGATTTATTTTTCTGATTCTGATTCATACTGCAGTTACTGTCCGCTTTCCTATACCCAATACACAGTGCTCTTACCATTGACGCGTAACCTCTACAAATAGCGTATGTTAGAAGTATGGGTAATTGCCTAGTTAACGTTGCTGTGTGAAAAATAACCGGCCAATATTAAAAGTACTCTTCTAAAATTCTAGAAAATATACTTTTGTAACATGTCCTAAATTTTTAGCTAATTTAGATGTTTGGACATATTCGTACTTTGGTGTTTTAGGAAGGATGTGTAAATGACAGATAACACCAAAATATATGAAGACAATATTTCCAAACCGTGTTAAGTCTGCAAACCACCATGCTTCTCATTTTCAAGAACGCTGGTTAACAATAAGCAGAGCATTGTCTCATTTCGTAAACAAAAGCCCACACAGAATTGTTCTCTAGCGTTCGCTTTATAATCGTTCACCCAACTGAAACTATAATACCAGCTCATTGCTCCATTGTACATTTAAAGCAGAAACATATGTTTTGTGTATTTAACCAGAGAAGATATGATTTAATCAGTTGAGCTGCTTTGAATGAGTGTTATCTTGGTTTAATAGCTTTTAATGGGGTTTAAGTCCTGCAAAGGTCGTGGTGAATTCTACTGTAGACATGACTGCATCATGTCTGATCCATTTATATAAAGGCAGCCCGAGACCCGAAATAGGTCTCGATTCATCGCTACAGTTTTGGATTTTTGCTCGAATTTTCATTTTAGTCGTTATACTCGTATGTGACCTGACCTGGCTAATATCGGCAAATACGATATAGCTAGAAATAGGTTTAAAGTATAGTTAAACATAGTTAGACTATGAACATGTACAAATGTTTTAACTTTGCAACCAAATCAGTTGGGGTTTGGACTGATAGAAAGGGAATTTTTTATTCATAAAATTATAAACCTGATAATAAATTAGTTAAAAAAAAGACTTTAGCCTGAGTGAATTGGATCTGGTCAAATTTTGTATATTGTACTCACGCAAGCGCTATTGCAGTACCTCCTCCATCGACTGCGTTATTCCAGATATCGGTTAGGTCATCAAATTCATCATTGTTGAAGGCTGTGTCTGCATCGACACCCCACCCATTCCCAGAATTGTCACAGCAATATTTAGCCCACGAAATACCACAGCAGTAGATTTCATCCTGATCATCAAAAATATTTGGGCAGTTGAAACCGCTGACATAATTTCCAAAAACATCTGTGTATGATGGACAATACTCCGCTGTAGATAAAACGCAAACAAAAACGCGATGACTTCGATTGTTATTTGTTTACAATGAATGATGATGGGGTGTATTAGCGCAACGTTGCTGTTCTTCGTTGCACCACTGAGCTCCCGGATTTTAGCCATGGCCGTTCCCAGACAACTTTATGTACACTTGGTTTCCAGTCCACTACACAGCTTCTCAGGTTTTCTACTGGTTCTCCGGTTTCCTCTCTCCATGTATCTAAAACTGAACTTTATGAGTATGCTGATCTGCCTTTCTCCCGTATTAAATCTGATAAATGAAGGTATTGGCAAACAAAGGCAACATGATAAATTAGATACATAGCAGTTTTGGAACAAACACGAATATCTTCACCCGTCAGTGACCCCATTTCCCTACCCAAACATGTAACAAATCAACTTGCTGCGCCCCATTGGAAAAACACTTGTTATACAGTATGCCAACAAATTAAGGTACCAGTTATGTTCACCCCTTGTATATCCTAAGCAAAGAGAGATATGTCATAATTGGAACCAGCAGCCAACAGCTGCATCTTTTAGCTCGATTTTAAGACCTCGTGTGTTGAAGTTGTTAAAGAAATAAAGACATGTCGATCTAAAAACCCAAGGAAGATGTCAATTTAAAAGCTGCAGTTTGCTCCATTACGTGCCCTATTGATTTGCACACAATGCGTTCGCGAACAAGAAAACCAGCGCCGTGCTTCCATTGATTAATACGTTAAAACTAGCGTCGTGCTTTCATTGATTAGAACACAGAAGTGCAACTTTTGATTTCGTTTCTTTTTTAGGGTTTAGCTTACTGTATATGATACTCCATTATTATGTTTCACCCTCCTTGCATCTAAAATAAAAGATCCCAAAACTTGGTGACATCATGCCCATGGAATCCGTTGTTATAAAGCTCTCATTAGATAATCATGTTTCACACCTTCATAATAGCCTTATAAATAGGACCTAAAATGTAAAACAACAATCCCAATTGGGCACCAAATCCAAAAGTTGGCCACCGTCATGTGGACGATCTTGTTTAATATAAGCTCTAATGTAATAAAAGTATTATCCTCATAGCACCTAAAATAAAAACGCGTCTAATTGGACGCCAAATCGAAATATGGATTTAAGCATCATGTGAAAGCTCTTGTTATTATCTCTAATTTGTCAAAAGTTACATCCTCATAGCACCTCATTAACCCCCCAAATCCACACCTTCGTGATCACCATGTCAAGGCCCTAACACCTCTTAATCTATCATGACACTCCTTAACCCACCATGACACCATTTTGGCCCTTCTGAACACCCCTTTGTGTCACCTGAGAACCAAGGATCTAAAATCAAAAGGACGTATCATTTGCTTTTTAAGGGACAAGGGACATTCGGCTTGATCGGCCGGCTCCGTAGGAAATGGGCATCTACAATAATATTTGTCTCATTTTAGAGCCAGAAACCTTATAGTAAACATATGGCAGTTCACTTGAAAATGCGTCTTTCAGGGACACTAAATCATCAGCAGGAAGGGGTTACCCCTACAATACCACCTTCCAGAAACACTACAGTCTAGGTTCCAGCCCCATGAAATGTCCGTGTTGTTGGACAGATGTTTCAAATGGACCAATCATCATTGTTCTTTGGACCACCTTGGTTGTATAATGTAGGGCAGTCACGGCGGGATTAAGGTGGGTGAAGGTTTTCATGGCGGATCAAGAGGGGTCATGGTTGGTCATGGAGGTTTGTTGTGAGTGAAGAGCTAGTATGGTTGGTCAAGGGGTGTCATGATGGGTTAAAAGTTTTAATGGTAAGAATAAAGAATGGCATACATTACAATAGTTTGCGTATATGTTTTGAGGGTCAATGCCAGTTATCGATAAAATACCCTTAAAAACAAACTATAGGCCTACGTCCTTTTTATCCCCAGTAAAAGAGTCGCAGACCACCGCTTCGTAAAACCCTAACATGCAACTTATCAGAGGTTTGTGAACAGCAAACCAGTAAAATACCCAGCAAACACAAAACGTTTTCGACCTCATTCGCAAAAGGTTATAAAAGGTTGTCAGAAAACGTTTAAATGTCGGGTTATATAAAGGGTATATTAAGAGTATAAAACGTTTTCATAACCTTAAAAACATTTTTGATAATCTACTGCTCAGCAAACAAAAATGTTTTACAGAAAACGTTAAATGTCGGGTTATATAAAGGGTATACAAACGTTTTAATAACATTCCAAAAACATTCTTGAAAACTTGATACAAAACATTCTAAACAGAATGTTATTTTGGGGTTGAAAAAATATTTTGCGAAAAATGTTTGCCCAAAATATTTGCAATAACGTTTTAAAAACATTTTCATGACCTTTATATAACGCGACATTTAAATGTTATTAAAAGGTTTTGAAAAATACATTTTAAGAACATTTCTGTGTTTGCTGGGTTCAAATATTTTAACATAATGTTATTTAAGTATTGACAAAATATTTGGCAAATATGTTTGCAATAATAGTTTAAAATAACATTTTTTGAAAACATATAAAAATATTGCTGTAGTGTGTTTTCATACAAAACGTTTTAAAATGTTATCATGACCTTTATATAACCCGATATTTTAATGTTATTAAAACGTTTTTACCTAAACCAAAAGCCAAAATATAACTTATTTAAAACGTTTTTAAAACGTTTTTGTGTTTGCTGGGTACCGATAAGTAAGATATTCCTCATTTGAAGATCACAACACGATGGCTTCAACGCCATCTTTGTTTTTATTATTGATTCAATGAAGTGTTATGTTATGACGGTGTTTAACGTCATAGTAATGACGGTATTGGAATAGAACGTTAAGTTAGATGTCATTAGTTAATCTTTTAGGTGATAAAAGTGGCGATGTACGGAGTATTATAATTGTCATGTAGAGCTCATGTTACATTTATCTACATGTACATAATATTTGAATTAAGGGCTCGGATAGCACCGTTTGCAGGCCACTGAGAGCACATCAGACATGTCGAATTGTGTTTTAAATACGAAGAATGTCCTTCTGATTTTTTCGCGATATAATACACATTTTATGGCAAATAATAAAAAGTTTATATTTTGAAATTTATAACAGCCCTCGAAGTAAATTGTATAAATCTAATGAACTATACTTATATGTAGCTGGGATAAAAAGCCATTCATCATATGAAAGTTTTGACCTTTTGTATTATAGAAATGGATTCTGTCCCAAAAACACCAAACAATGCCTTTGGGGAGGGGGGATGTATATCTTCAGAATCAAAAGACTGTTGAATATACAAAAAATTATTCAATTTTAATAATTTGCTATCGAATTATATAATTTTATAATATGGCGAATTTCAACAAATCTAAATTATTTAATCCTCGATTTCAGAATGCAATTCAATATATCTGATGTGCTTTCAGGTCCCACTAAAATACTGTGCAAACGTCGATATCCAATTCCTTAATCAACACAACAGTTGTTTGAAATGATCACATTACTTTTTTTAATGATAATGATCTACCATCAATTAAAGGGATCAATTAAAGTATAGCTTTTTTTAAACATTCGGAATTTTAATAAAAGAATCGTTCAAGGTGCATATTTGTGTGTCGACAGACACACATTACAACAATAGTTACCTATGCAGCAATGCATTGCATTACACGCTGCTTTTTTTTCTTGGGAAGATACAACGATATTTTGAGAGTGACTAAAATGTCCAGGAACTGGTACACGAGGGATACCTTAAAAAATTGCAGAATAATGACAACAATGGCAGAATTTATCCCCCCACACACACACACACTTTTTACATGAAAAAGTACTAAAACAAGATGTTTTGTAGCAATTTTGTTACAACATCCGGGGTACTTCAATAAGACCAAATAGCAGTAAGGATTTTCTTTTTAAAGTTTAGAGTCCATTAAGGGGGTACTACACCCCTCGATAAATTTGTGTCTATTTTTGCATTTTTCTCAAAAACTAATAACACAGTGGTAACAAAAGTTATGTATATTATAGGGGCAAGAAATCCAATTACTACACTGGAATTTCAGTGACCCAAGACAAGCGGTTTGTTATTTATGATCAGAAATAAGGTACCGCTAGGATGTACCTCGTTTTCTATCATATAAACTGAACCGCTTGTCTTGAGTCACTGAAATTTCAGTGTAGTAATTGGATTCCTTGCCCCAATAATATACACAACTTTTGTTACCAGTGTGTAATTATTTTTTGAGAAAAATGCAAAAATAGTCACACATTTACCACATGGGTGTAGTACCCCCTTAACCTAAGAATAAGATCACAATATTATTTAAAATTATGTATTTAACTGTAAATATCTATTGTTGAATCCCAAAACCTAACTTTTTGACCGTCGACCGCGTTAAAACTTTTATCACTAATTCTTATTTAGTAGGCGTGGCTTGTAAAAATTCAAGTAATTTGATTGGTTTTTGGGTATATATATAATAGCACGCAATAGTGGATCAAGATAAAAAAACCCGACGCAACGGCGGTACGCTTGTTGATCCTCAATGATCGCGCCGGCATGCACTATACAAAATATTGACCAACCCATCCATTAGGCAAAAAAAATACTTATATGATATTGAATGGCTTTGAGTGTGATACAAGAATATATTGCACGAGATAGAAAAATATTGCACGAGTCGAAGACGAGTGCAATATTTTTCTATCGAGTGCAATATATCTTGTATAACACGAAAATAAGCCATTCAATATTATTATTATTATTTATCAGGCTTTTGCTATGCGGTAAAATGAAATGTTTAAGTTTACCTATCCACCGGGTTTAACCAATGTGTATTGTAATGTATAAGCTGTACCTTTCAACCTTCTTGTTTTCTGCTCTTTACTCTCCAAAGACAATTTCGGAATAATTGTATATAGGTTTATTTGAAGTTGTGGATTATATTTCCTAAGGTTATCATCATCCAGAATTGCCGCGAATTAAGTTTGTGATTTTACCTGTTTATACAGTACGAACTCTCCTGTGAGCCGTTACGATGTCTGTATAGTGTATTGTTGTGCTGTTGTATCATGATGCGTGTTGGTGCCGTCACCATGGTAACGCGCGACGCGATACGCATACAATATTCAAGAAATATTGTATTGCATCCGGGTATTTTGCAAATATTGTACAATATACAGTTTTATTGTATCGCTCAAAAGCCTGATATAAATAATAATATCTTTTATTCTCTAAAACGGGCGCAAAAGATGGACATACGATTAGCTAAAGTCATCTGGGTGGAAATTCGACGCGTTTTGATATATCGGATAAACTGCCCATTCCTAAGAATGAGTGTATGAAGACGTCTACGGATTTCATAATTTGCAGGTATAGTTGTGTAAGCTCCCAACCAACACTTATTGCTACTTGTGTGGTTTACTCTACAACATGGTGCAATTTGATGGGGATGGAAAGCCACAAAAAGCCACAATTAAATTACTTTTGCTTTAAATAAACATATCATATACATATACCATATTTGATTTCCACAAAACTGTTAACATGGTTAATCAATGAACAAATGATATGTCCGCAAAAAGATTCATCAGGATTGTCCGATTGAAATCATTTAAAAGGTTCTAAAACAAATCCAATAAAATAGGCGATGCTGACATACCTCAATGACGTTTCGTGCTGTGACACAGCACTTTCTCAAATTGAATGACCAGCTTTGACCTTTCTTGTCTTTTGCTTCCTATTGGCAGCTGGCGTAGATGGCGCTGTTTAGTAACTGTTCATATATGTGCGGAAGGAAGTAGTTGCCACAATCGCCTGTTGTGTATATTAGCCTGCCCCCTCTTTAACCGGTATTCATAAGGAGTGTCATTGAGCTACATACTGTTGCTGGTCGATTTGCAAACTAGTAACACGAACTGTTTGGATATACAGCTGAACAAGTGTTTCTGGTAAATAAAATGAATGTCCCAATGCGCGCCAAAACTCACAGCTATTATACGCAATATCTAGTGGATATATCATTTGTTATTGTAACCTGATCAAACAATACGTGACTGCCTAGCGTTTCAAATTCGTTTTTATCACACTTGTCCATTTTTGTGTGTGTTTGTAACAAAACATAAACATAACGCCACAATGTGGATCTTGTAAGGTAAAATGAGCTGTTACATTGATGATGGATACACAAAGTCAACAGACAAGAAAATGCTGTTGTAAAAAGACACCGTTTTCGTGTAATGAAGACAGATTCGCAAATGTTTACAAATCTGGAGGTAAAATCTTGTATGAATTTATGTTTTGTTCACTGGCAAAACACCAATCGCGCATAAGCACACGCGATGATTTTGGCCCCGCTTTTCTATTGTAGATAATCACACGTGAATCAATGTCAATGTTCAAATTTAAACTTAACTACACTATCAGTTGGATCGTCGAAAATAGAAAATTACAAAAACATAATTGCTAACATAAAACTGCATTGATACGTCAAGATATTGCATCATCATGATATATATCTAAATGTTTATTTAACCCTAGAACTAAGAAGGGGGGGGGGGGGTTTTACCCCCCCGTAGGATTTTTTATCCGTCATAAAAAAAAAACACGCGTTGACGCCTAAACGGCATATGTGAATCGTAGATACATCCTTTGCGCTCATGTTGGTGATAACATTTTTACCCCAGCACCTTACCCGGGGTAGGACCAGCCATCAAAAATGATTATAGGGGGGGTGAGGCCCCAATTCGGGCAAAATCGCTATACTTTTGTACACGGCCAGAATTTCCCAAATTTGCATGGTATGATGTGTTAGCGACATTATGTGGAAAATGTTTGTACTTATTTTCATATCACTGGGTAGAAGAGACCCATAGCTATACATTAGTACCAAATATCGGCACCCTCATAACCAAAGTGCCTAAGTCATTATTACATGTTTCTCATTTGCAATTTTGATTTTCTGAGTAATAAACCCATAATTAATCAAATTTCCAGCCGCATTCTTCATTAACTTGTGGAATTAATCTCTTTTGATGTTTTCCACAAGTTAATGAAGAATGCGGCTGGAAATTTGATTAATTATGGGTTTATTACTCAGAAAATCAAAATTGCAAATGAGAAACATGTAATAATGACTTAAGCACTTTGGTTATGAGGGTGACGATATAACGATATATGACGTTTATAACTGAAAATTAAGGGGGTCGTAACACCCCCCCCCCCCTTTTTTTTGTAGTTTGTGTTTCAAAATATGGCTCTGTAGTTATAGGGTTAAATGTGTTAAATGTGAAAATTAATTAGTGCGATCAATGTCGATGTATGAATGATCTTATTCTAATAACATAGTGGGACAGCGATCTCTTAACATATTGGTATTCCATAACCAGTCTTCTTGGGTCATTGGACGAAAGCTTGTCGTTCCTCTTCAGCACATTGCTCATAAAATCACATCGTGTAGGCGATAAACAACATGATAGCAAACTAGCTATATCAGCTTTGCAAACAGTCTACTACATTTGGATTCATCGACACACGAGGAGCATATTAATTATACGAGCTAGCGATATACACTGGAGAAATCTTTTCTAAAAAACATTGTTAGGGGGAACTATCTGCATATCGAGGTTGACGCATTTAGTTTACAGGCACACAATAATGTATATTATCAAAGATGGCAAAATACCCTTGTGGTCACATCAATGACATAGAGAAAAACTCAGATGGGCGAAATCAAACAGTGAAATGTGAAAAATAGTTCTGTTAACGACTAAAGGTTTGAATGAAACATACATGAACTCAGCATCATATAAAATTGCTATAAACTTACGATCCCGGTCTTAATCATGTTCCTTGATAATCAAGGGTGCAATAAATTAACAGAATAAATTGGTGAAAACAATTGTATGAATGGTAGTGAGCTTTGGCAAGATTTGCATTGATCATTTCATAGCGAGTGTGTAGAAGAATTCAAATATCATGGATACACTTTTGTAGGACCTGTGGTTCTTGAGTTATGTTGTAAAGAGGGCTGAGACAACAACACTTGTGTAAAACGTACATAACTCATTAGCAACAATAAATCAAGCAAGTTTTCAAAGTATAATTAAAGACAGAGATAAAAAGAATTTATCGCGTCTGATGTCACTGTCAATTACGATCCTTGATTGGTTAACACAGGTTAATAGCGCCTAAAAGGAAGACCGATCTATCGGGTGCTGATCGGAGAAAAGGAACAGCAGCAAATGGCGAAAAATTACGTACTTTTACGCTGCTTTTCTAGGCATTGTTAACATGGTGCCCTCGCCAAAGAAAGTTTCCTACTATAAAGACCTAACTTTTGAGATGGTTTGCATGTTTGAAAGTGCAAAATTAACAATAAGGCGACCGGTTATACCGCCGCGTTCAGCAAGTCATCATCACGACACTTGTAAACAAACCGTGCTCGAGTTTGATTGACAGATGACGTCAGACGCGATAAATTCTTTTTATCTCTGTCTTTAATTATAGGCCTATATGATTTGTAGAATGAACTTTTGCAGAACATCAAAGTGTTATTTTTCAATAACATATTGATTTTGATAATGAAAATCGATTTTTGTTTTTGCTGCTTCGACCAAAAATACCTCGTCTACCCTTAACAAAGTAATTATTTAGTATTGTCGATAGATGCCATTTCTGGCGCCTCAATATTTCTGCAATTTTGAAACAAACTTTGGAAACGTTCAGGACATAATCGATTTCCTTACCGTACACAAAAGTAGGTTAGGTTGATAACTCAGACAAATTGGTTTGGTTGAAAATTGTGTCATTC
Source organism: Amphiura filiformis (assembly GCF_039555335.1). NCBI lineage: Eukaryota > Metazoa > Echinodermata > Ophiuroidea > Amphilepidida > Amphiuridae > Amphiura > Amphiura filiformis. The sequence continues at coordinate 27,205,317 of NC_092634.1, read as the reverse complement.
ATGTTCACACATGAGAAATAAGTGCTTATGTGCTAAGCAAATTTACAACCGACATCTTAAGAAAACTTTAAAAACGCTAACAGCACATCTTCCAAGGCGAGAAAGAAATAGGTCGACAAAACGTATTCCATCAATCGGATAACAAAATGACCAAGTTCTGCTGGAAAAGTCCTGGAGGCTATTAACAAAGCAACGAGTATTGGACACAAAAGTAGATCAAACATTAACGAGTGCGTGTGAGCTATAAAAATAAACTCAAGCTATCATGTGTTACGTTACGATAAGCAATTCGTTCTGATCAAAATATCTCGATCGTTTCTTGTCTCAAACGGACATATGCGACGCGTGAGTAACTTTTAATAGATGATGGATTGCGATTTCAGGAAAATTGTAGCTAGAATATTATGTCACACACTTTGTAAAGTCTAACATGATTTGCAAGTTAATCACTACTTGCGTGATGCTTTAAATCGTGATATTTGAATGTCAACGTACATTAATGTTTTGGCAATGTCTGGAAAGTTGATACAAACCTGTCGTAGGCTTCACCTTAGGGATCAGTTCAAATTCCTTAGAGCCAAAATCTTGTCATATCCGGCGGTATTCTCACGGTTTTGCTTTGTTTTGTTACCTTTCACAAATGATCTAACACTTTGGCGCTTCTGTTTTGTATAACACTCAGGTATCTTTTGCACCTTGAAAGTTTGAGAACCTTAAGATTATGATGAATAAAAAAAAATAAAGTGAGGTGAATGATATTCCAGCAGAGTTTGGAAATTATTGGATATATCCAAGGCATTCATTTCATTGAGTTTATACGAATCTCACGTAATGCAAAAACTCGATCACGGAAGGAAACGGGGCTTATAGTTGAATTGGATGGGTTGGAGGACACATTGCAATTTTACAAGTTTGTATTTACTGATTCGGAGAAATGTACTTATTTCTAAGATATAAACCTGTGACTTTTCAGAACTATTTTGTGATTATGTTTGTTTATATATATTAAAAAAGATAGAAGTTGGTATTTATCACGCTTGAATGTAAAACAGAAAGATGTCTTCGTACCTGTAACATTAGATAAGCATACTTCGCTTCAAAAAGCTATAATAGCGATCGCTGAGCTATACTGATCATGTTATGGGTAAATAGGAAGATTAAATGGTATAATCAGGTTTAGATTTACATACAGGTAAACACTAGTTTTTGTTAATATGCAATTATTTAGTTTTGTATCTTTGGCGTTCAATTAATCACATACAAGGCTGGGCTGGATTAAAGAAAGGGCTGGCGCTGTATTCTCGTAAGCGATCTGAACATTGAATGTCTAAAATATCAGCCGAGTTGCACGAGTAGTTAAATAATAAACACCCACCACACCCGTGAATGTGAAATGCGAAACAAACCAATAAAAGCGTGAATCACGACTCGTCTTCATCAACAACACCAAAAATATCTTTAAACTGATTCTTCTTTTCTCTTTGATCAAATGAGGTCAATGAGTTATAGCTGCTAATCGATGTGCAAAGTAACACGTTCATACCTGCAAAGTAGTTCGTAAGACAGCTGAGTCTTTTTCATCTGGTATAATAATGTTCCAAAACGCGACAAAGCTCATACTTGCAATATCTATTGAACAGTGCATGTGTTATTGTAACATGAGCAGACAATACGTGACTGCGTCGCTTTTCACGTTTGTTTCTATGGCTCACATCTACAATTCTGTGTGTGTTTCTACGAAACGATGATACATAATATGATAATTTAAATCTCTTGAGGTAAAATGAGCTGTTCATTCATGGTGAATACACAAAGTCAACAGAAGTAAAAGTTTCCTAATTAAGACTTGCAAATGTTCAAAAACGAGGTGGTGAAACCAGAATCGAAATCTCGCCCGAATTGTTGTTTGATCAATATGTTCATTGCAAAACACCAATCGGGCGTAAGCACACATGTCGTTTTAGTCATGGATGTTCTGATAAAGAAGTAAACACCTATCAATATTGACATTAAAATTTGACACTTTATCAGAACACAAGTAAATTCGTTGAAAATGGTTATATTCATAATATAATTGCTATTATAAATTGCATTGTTGCGTCAAGTTATTTTGTCGTCACGATCTATTATAAACATGAAATTTAATTAAAGTCTGATCAATGTCGTCATATGAGTGATGTTATTTGTACAACAAAATAAAGTTGTAAATTGCTTGTTTAACTTAATAGGTATTCAATGACTGTTGGTTCATTGTATATACAAAGCTATAAAACTAAATTACACTCCACACATTTACGTCAATGCATGATTATAAATATCAGCCCAAATCGCTGAATACCTGATATTAATTAATACCGGCGATTTATATTTCCTTCCGATATATTACGTTGCGAGCTCCTTTAATGCTTAGCCAATTCTTCTTCACAATTTCCTGTTACAGAGGATCCAAGATTGCCAGGTTTTCTGAAAGTGATATTGACCTGGGGTAATTCAAATGTTAGCATTAGGTAGCACATTCTTGCAGGTGTTATTAACTCCCCCTTTCAGTTAAATGCAGGTTATTTAAGAAGTAAAGGGTAATGCATTATTCTTTACACCCAAATAATATGTCCGAGGCAATAAAAACGTAAATAATGGTTGAGGATCATTTGCTTTCGCATTTTACAGATTTGTAACACAATAGCCCGTTTTTGTATATTGGTCATTATTTAAAGAGGGTAATTACTTTTTTGAGATGTTTACAAAAGGTTGATAATATTTAAAGTAATGCTTACAAGAACCAAATGTGTACCTTTTATTTTAATTTTGAACCGGGGAATATGGTAGCATTATTAATATAATGTCAACATATACTTTGATTTGTAAGTTAATCCAAAATTACATGACACTTCAAATTGTGATTTTTGAAATTCATCGTACCTACATTGACGTTTTGGCAATGTCTGAAAAGGTGATTCAAACCTGCAGTACGCTCCACCACAGGGATCAGTTCTATAATATTATAGACCTCGATGTTGTTATGTCCTGCGGTACTCTCACAGCTTCACTTTGTTTCTGGGTATACATTTGCTTTGATCTAAGTAACACGTGCTCTAACACTAGCAGCTACTTGAGTTTATGATATGCTGAGCATAGTTTGGAGACAAGTATTGACTATCGCGTAATGCAAGATCTCGACAAGGAGGTAGGTTTCAACCGATATTATATAATCTGACATTTAAAAGTTATTTTGAACTGGGGTTTAAAATTGAAGTCTGAGGTACATACATTTCGTTCACGTTTTCCGATCCAAAGAAATACACTTATTTTCTATTCATTATATTTATAAGAATTTCAAGCTTACCACATCCCTTACAAGTATAGCGCCATCTATCTGTTTCCCCCAACTAAATTGACATACACCTTTCACACACTACTGTCAACTCTATTAATATGATATCAGCAGGCGGTAGTTTAAATAATTAGTGTTTTTTTAATTAATTAATAGTTTTTTCATTTAGCAAAATGGCAGTCTTTAATGTCGCAAGATTTAATACGCTTAAATAAACATGATATACAAAGTTCTATGTAATTTATTTAATAGCGGTGTGTCAGAAGCTGAAGTAAATGTTATCTCACATCCACAGATGCTTTTATTTGTAGTATTTTCTAAACATTTTTAATGATATTATTTCAATGTTCTCTAACAGTATTTAATACAATACCGATCTTTTCGAAGACACTTATCATACTAATCGTTAGTGAAACGATCATTGAACATCATAATTTAAAATTTCTATAATTCCGATCCAGGAATATACTTTAATAATCGCTGGGACGGTGCAGCTTACAGCGTGCGTCTTGTGCAGCGCAATACATTCAAAAAGTGGTTTCACCTATCACTATGGTAATTAAGCCTTTTAGCTATCACTACTTTTTCAGGGAATACATTTAGTTACAGTATAAACCCATTGCAATGGTTATCAATTCTGTTATATAACTACGTCTGCAGCGAATAGTATGTTGCGTCTTTAATTTCCATTTCTTACTTGGAGACTTTATAATTTCACATGATTGAATTTAGTTGCAATATATTCTTATTCATTCGATTTGAAAACCTCGCCTCCAATGTCTGGAATACCCTCATGGATCATTTACTAAACTGTAAATGCCCGACGGGGAGATCGAAAGGAAGTATGTATTTAATTTATGTTGCCAATTAGATTTTGATTTTTTTTTCTCCAAGTCAATATACCAGAAGGTTGCCACCCAGGAATTAAAGGACATCACACACCAACAGCGTGTATTCTTACCATCAAGCCATGTTCTCACAATATGGTATATTGGGTTCGATCTTTGAGTCGGCACAGGGGGAAGTTCTTATTTGTTACTTATGGGTATGGGTGTTATTGGTGGATTTACAGCCTCTCTTTCCATACTCTGGTACCTGCAGCTTGAGTACTTGCTTCAACTTCGTTGAGAATTTTTTTACTAGACTTCAGGTGATTAAATTAGCGTACTGATATAAGTTATTGCGACAATGATGATTGATATATTTGTCTTAAATAATGCATTGCTAGAAATATAACTATTAATCTGTGTATTTTACATACAGCTCCCGACCAAAACCGGGTACTGAGAAAAAAAAAGCACACACACAACAACACACTAGTAGCCATCCGTTTATTTTTTAAATCTTACTACAAAACGTACATTATGCAAGATATGTAGCCGAAAAATAATCGTGTTGCAGCTGCGTTATTCCTAAATTATCTGTATAATGTTTTAGAAAGGTAGTTATTGATGTCATTAGTTACCATCTTTGGCGCCTCGACATTCCTGCTAGTTTAAAACTTTGGAACACGTTCAGGCCGATAAAACCATTAATGAACATAATGTATTTCTCTTCCGTACACAAAAGTAGGTTAGGTTGATAAACTTTGATATATTGTTCAGTATTGTCGTTAGTTGCCATTTTGGCGCCTCAACATTTCTGCCATTTTGAAACAAACTTTGGAATACGTTCAGGACATAATCATTTTCCTTACCGTACACAAAAGTAGGTTAGGTTGATAAACTTAGATTATATTGATTTGATTGAAAATTGTCATTCATGTACACACACGAGAAATAAGTACATTATGTGCTAAGCATTTTTACGACCGACATCTTAAGAAAACTAAAAAAACGCCAACAGCACATCTTCCCTGGTAAGGCGAGAAAGATTTGGGTCGATAAAAATGTTCTCCAATCAATCGGATAACAAAATGGCCAAGTTCTGCTGGAAAAGGTCCTGCAGGCTAACAATGCAACTAGTATCGGAAACAAAAGTAGACCAAACGTCAAAGAGTGCGAGTGAGCTAATAAGCTCACGCTATCACTCGTTACGTTACCATGGTTACGATAAGCAATTGGTTATGATCAAAACATCTAGATCGTTTCTTGCCTCAAATGAATGATTGAGACGCTTAAATGTTAAAATCTGATCGCTTTCACCAATCGTTGAAGACTATTGAAATACATTATACAAACCTACACACACGAAGTTTTACTATTTATTATTTCCTTAACATTTTAAAGAATGTAAAAAAGAATGTAAAAGGGGTTTTCTTCAACATCATTCCAATGAAAAACCTATAACATGGTCCCATCGTATTGAAAAAGTTCATTTGGAATTCTTTTGTAGTAGTCGTCATGTACGCATTGCTTGCCTATTCGATTACATATATTTAAGTAAAATACGTGATGAGATCTTAAAAGTAAAATACCTAAACATCAATCTTGCCGTTTTAAGGAATCTGTAATTGTCATCATGGTTGGGTATAGACTGGCCCCCAGTCTCGGTTCGGTTCCATCTCTGGATAATGTAACAATAAATAATTACATAATGCCCTATGAAAAAAATGCCAAAGTCCCCCCCCCCTTATTTTCTTCAATGCCAAAACCCATTCTTCTTCATCCACAAATCGACGCCACTAATTACACCCACCACAGTCAACCATGCAGCAATATAGAAATATACTCGTATTATAAGTGAACGCGAAAGTCCATTGAGCGCTGATTCCTCGACTGGTCCAAGCACGGTGATTCCGATGTCAAATACGAAAGCCCCGCCCCAGTTTCAATTCAAATATGGTAGCACAAAGCTATGCCGCGGGATGTGACGCAAGATCGTATGGGACACTTGTCAACAACTGAGAGGTATTGAGCTCAAGTGGCACGCGTCTGATAGACCCATGGTACGCGCAATAATAAAAGGCAACCACTCGACTCGGACGTAAGCCTATTGTCCATATTGCGTATATTATCGCGTGCGGTTTGCAAATGTTTGCACATTATTTAGCCCCGGGGGGGGGGGCTTTTCAAATATCCCCGCGCTGCCAAGCTGCGTTGATTGGTCGGATACAATATCGTTGTTTTAGTCGCTTACACAAACGTTAATGTAGTGAAAACATGGACGTGGTATATAGAAAGATTGCGTGACTCCAAATCCGTAAAAGTGAATTCCCACAAAGTACTGGGAGCTGGAAGTCAAATTGCCTACAGACTGGTAGGGTCCATGTATTGGGTTGATTTTTAATGCTATGCAATCTACATTACCAATCGTTCTCCATGGACCCGAGGGAGGGTCTAGGTTGGGTATTGGTTCTGATGCTTCATTCTTGAATATTTTGGAGCGGTAAGTTCAGGTATTCCGCGCATGTTGTGTTTATGCCACGCTCTCAAGCGTGCATGCGTGTCAGTGTCGGAAGCGGAGATAACGGATAGTAAGTTGCTATGATAGTTGGCTACAATTTAGAAGTGATCAACAGGGTTACAAATTCAAGTGAAAAAAAGTGAAGAAATAACACCCGCATTCGGACAAAATATGCTACCAAATACCAACTTTCGACAACTAATTGCCTCGGTCAATATCACTTTCAAAAGACATAGAAGTCTTGGATTAAACAGCCTAAACAGGTTTCATCTAATGTAATTAATTACCCGTTTTGTGCCCAATGACTGTCTTGTTATTTCATGGAGCATTTTTTACTCCGTGAACTGAAATTTTGAAGAAGAATTGGACAAACATTAAAGAACCTCGCAACGCAATATCTCCCAAAGAAATTATCAATGAACCGGATTCATTTGTTTTATCAGGTATTCATGACTTTCGGCTGATATTTATAATCGTTGCATTGACGTAAATCGGTGGACTGTAAATAGAAAGAAAAATAATACTTCTACGCTCTACTCAAATTTGGTACACTAACCGGAGAGTTTTCACCGGGTCTTCAGCGGATGCTATTGCTCTGAAGCTTGTTGTTGCTAGTGATGTAGTATTAGGACAATTTCGATGACATCATAGTACGACTAGTAAAAAGACGCACAATGTATGACAGCATTTCTCAAGAGAACTTAAATAACGAAACATTATGAGGATTTTACGGGCAATGCTCCGGCGAGCAACGAAAACGTTTTGTATATAAAATATACATACCGAACACCATAATTATGTTGAACAATCATTTTCCAACTTTTACGTGGATGTTTAAATTCATATGACGACATTGATCAGACTATAAATAAATCTTTAAAATAAACGTTTAAATAATGGCCCATGACGACGAAATAACTTGACGCAACCATGTTGCAATTTTATTATTGCAATTATATTATGTAATTTCCCTTTGTCAACGATCTTACTTATGTTCTGATAAAGTTTCCAAATTAAATGTCAATATTGATTGAAGGTGGTCATTATGTGAAAATATAAGACAAAAACGACATGTGTGCTTACGCGTGATTGGTATTTTGCCAATGAACTAATTGATCAATCAAAAATTCATGCGAGATTTTGGGTCTGGTTTCACCGCCTCATTATAAAACATTGCCAAGCCTTAATTTACACGAAAAGGTAACTTTTAACTGCAATATTTCTAGTGTGTTGACTTTGTGCATTCCCCATAAATGTAACAGCTCATTTTACCTCAAGAGATTTACATTGAGGCATTATGTTCATCTTTTCTTTGAAACACATACAAAATGGTAAAGGTGAGCCATAAAACGAACTTGAAAGCGACGCAGTCACGTTTTGTCTGCTCATGTTACAATAACACATGCACTGTTCATTAGATAATGCAGGCATGAGCTTTATCGCGTTTTGGAACATTTATTTACTAGAAGATACAAAGAACCAGCTGACTTACCAAATATTTTGCCGGTTAGAGTGTGTTACTTTACACATCGATCAGCAGCTTTAACTCATTCACCTCTTCTGAAGAATACCGGGCATACGCAAAGAGAAAAGAACAGGCAGTTTAATGATAAAATGAAAAATGTTGGTGTTGTTATTGTTTGGTTTCGCATTTCACAAGGGTGTAGTGGATACATTTTTATAACACGTGTACCTCCACTGATATTTTAGACATTTAATAACCAGACCGCTTAAGAGAATATAACTTTACCCCTTTCTTTAATCCAACCTTGTCTGTGATTGGTTGAAAGCCAAAGATACACTATATCATTTTATACTGATATCTCATTTGTTGCTATGTGATCTCGTAAAGAAAAGTTTCAAACATTACAATGATACAGGGTCCGATTTCAACAGTTGCAGTATAATAGCCCACATACAAAGGTGTAAAGCCAACAACCACGATATAAATTCATAACAAAACAATTTCTCTCATTCATTGATAACTTTATTGTGACTGTTAAGTTCAACTCATGCTACTCTTGTTTTCATGGATTCATTCTTTATTCTCAGTCATGTCTAATACAGTTTACTTCAGTTTATTCTCCAATACTTAGTGTGTCCTCCATCAGTTCAAAACTGCTGCAATGCGACGTTGACGACGCATGTTTCTGACGAAGTGTCTTATTTCTTCTTGGTCCATACTTTTCCACTTTCTCGACAGGATGCGGCGCAACCATCTAGGATTGTGTCTGACTTGATGGACTTGTTAGCCAAGGTCAAACATAAATATTATTAAATTCATAATAATAATTCTTTTAGGTACTCGTCAACTATCAAGGTGAATGATCGATACTTTATTAGCTTCCCTCTCAGTATTGCTCTGAGGTTATCTAATGTTAAAGGTACGAAGTCATCTTTGTGTTTTACATTCAAGCGTGACATAAATACTTACTTTTAACCATCCTTAATATTATATAAAGATAATGTGACATGATGTGGTCCATGGGGCCAAATTTGAAATTGAGACAAAGGCAAAAATGTAGATTAAAAAAACAATAAAATACATACGAATACACATTACAAATTTCAAAACTTTAGAATCAAGTATGCTAGACTTATGGTGTTTTCAGTAGGCCTATGTGATAGCCTAATGTTTGTATCAATAAGGTAATAATTATAGTAACTCAATTTCCAAAAATGCCCCTTTGGCCCAATGCACCAGATCGTGTCAATCATAAAGAGGAATAAACTTTAAAAAAAAAAGATTGTAAAAATAAGTACATTTCTTCGGATCAGAAAGCACATACCTGTTGAATTGCAAATGTATGTTCCACTCCGATTCAACCAAATAAAAGCCAAATTATGTGATACAATCTATATGGACTGCAGTTTCCTTCCATGTTCGAGATTTGTGCATTACGTGAGAAGCGCATAATCTCAATGATTGACTTATTATCGTGAAGTTGTCAAACTCCGTTCTTATGTATCATAAAAATGCCTCGATCATTTTTATTTTTATTCCGGTGTTCACCTTGCACTATTTGTTTTTGTTCATCATAATGATACGGTTCAAGGTGCAAAGGAAACGTGGGCATTATACAAACACAGAAGCTCTAAATGAACGCCAAAGCCAACAAAACAAAGACAAACTGTGAGAATACCGTAGGACATGACAGAATTGTGGCTTATACTGAATTTGAACTAATCCCTAAGGTAGAGCCTACGACAGGTTTGTATCACCTTTCCAGACATTGCCAAAACATTAATGTACGGTGACATTCAAAAATCACGATATAAAGCATCATGTGAGTAATGATTAACTTGCAGATCATGTTAGACTTTACAAAGTGTGTGACATAGTATTTATTCTATCCTTTTCCACAAACCACATTATATCATTTACTCATGCATAGTAACAATTATTGACAATCAAGTAATACAAGATCTCATCAAGGACGCAACTTTTAATCGATAGGCCCCCTATATAGAATCTGACATATAATAGTCATTTTGAACTGGGATTTAGAAATGAAGTTTGAGCGACATACATTTTGTTCATATTCCCCGATCCTAGGAAATGAACTTATTTTACTATTTAGAACAAACTTCAGTTTGAATCTTACCACATCATTAACACGTATAGCGCCACCTATCTCCTTGCCCCAACTGATTGACATACTTTTCACACCGTGCTGTTAGCTCTATTAATAGGATACCAGCAGGGAAAAATAGAAATAATAAGTTTTAGTTTTATACCTTTTTCATAGGGAAACTGAACTACACTAAGCATTCATTGGTTAAAATGGCAGTCTTTACTGTCTCTAAATATGCAACGTTTAATAGGCTTAAATAAACATCGCCCAAAGTTTTAATTTAGTTAATCACGGTGTGCCAGCAGCCGAAGTAAACATTATCTCGAAACTCACAGATAGTTTTATTTCTAGTATTTTCCTAAAATATTCAAGATTTACACTGAAAAGTTTCATCTGTAGGATTGTTCGTAACAATTATTTTATTTTTGATAGGCAAATCCAGAGAATAAAATTCACGTTTCTTAGCTTTCGATAGCAGGGTATGCCATCTTGATCACAGGTGCTTTCCAGGCTCACTGCATCTCCCGCGGGAACTGGTAGTCTCGTTCCTACGATGTGATCGTGAGTCATATACGTAGTCAAGAGAATACATTCTAATGTCTCTGTTCATGGTTTTGTCGCCCCCTCTGCGTCTCCATATTGAGCCTGGAAAGCACCTGTGATCAAGATAGCATACCCTGCTATCGAAAGCTAAGAAACGTGGGTTTTATTCTCTGGATTTGCCTATCAAAAGTAAAATAATTATTCAAGATTTGTATTGGAGTTCTCTCCAACATACCAATGACTAAAGTGGTATTACAGATTATTGAATCGAGATGCTGATTTTGAATTCGAGCTCGTGATAAGCTTCAATCTCTTAATATAATGCTTGAACTTTGTTATACATATAAAATAGCTATTTGCAATATAATTGGAATGAACAGACCATATTTTAGTGTAACATGAGTACAAACTACGTAACTGCCTTTTCTATACAGTTCGTTTTTATTGCTCACTTTTTTCCCCTTCTTGTGTTTCTAAGAAATCGTCAACAAAATGCCACAATTTAGATCTCGTTATGTAAAGTGAGCCGTTCCATTGACGCTGAATGCACAAAGTCAACAGACCAGAAAATGTTGCAGTAAAATGACACCGTTTCCGTGTAATTAAGACCGCAATTGTTCACGGTGAAATCAGAGCCAAAATCTAGCATACATTTCTGTTTGATCAAATTATTCATGGCAAAAAACACCAATTTCACAGAAGCACACACAACGTATTTATCATAACTTTATTTCTCACGATATCACATTTGAAACAATATTGACATTTACATTGAAACTTAAACCGAATTCAGAACATAAGCTAGATCATTGAAAAATATTAAATAACATAACGTAATTGCTAATTTATTATTGTTTTGTTACGTCAATGTATTACATCGTCATTCGTTATTAAAATGCTTATTTAAACATTGACGTTAATTATAGTCTAATCAATGTCGTCATATGAATGGTGTTATCATTACATGTCGATCGCGATAGGATTTCAGTCATAGTCATGTTAACACATGTATCCAATAGAGCTAGTATTGGGTTTGAATTCAATTAGGCCAAGAATAACAAATTGTTTGCTTGCCCTCAAATAAATTGTATCAATTGGGTCGGTCGGTCAGGATTTCTTTTTTTTCTTTCCTTTTTTTATTACTAGCAAACTCTACTGTTTGTATTAATTAAGGCTCAAAACATGAAAAAAAAAACAGACAATTTTGGTGTCAAAATGGATCAACTAACATTATAAAACAACTAAAATGTTGAACACAAGCTCTGAAATACATTTTCTTCAGAATGCAAAAATTTGAAAAGAAAAAAAATCAGGAATTTCTAAAAGAGGGTCGGTATTCTTTTGTACAGTAAATAGAAAAAACAAATTCTGATTTCCAAAATAAGGGTCGGCCGATTGAGGGCAAGCAAACATCTTGGGTTTTTTTGGCCTTACCGACCGAATGAGGTAGACAGACTCGGCAGGCGATCATGCACGGAGGTTTATAGGCTTGATCAAGGTACTGTCATTGATTGGTTATTGAGTACTAGAAATATCGTATATTGATTCTTCGATTATTGATCAATAGATTAACCAGTCCTTTATCGGCAACCGATTAGGCAAGCTGATTGCTCCCAAGTGGGGTTATTCTTGCATGTCATTTTACACGAAATTAGGGTTAGTGTTAGTTCATGGTTAGGATTTGGGTTAGGGTTAGGATTATGGTTATGAGTATGATTAGGGTTAGGATTAGCGTTCAATATTTCAATGCCACTTACACCTCGGCTACGCGTACCCGTTCCACCTTGAGGAAAACAACTTAAACATATTTGGGCAGAAAAGTGATATGTCTTCGGCGGGCCTCATCCATTATTCACATTTTTACTGCCTCAGACACATTATTACCCTTTATTTCTTTAATCACTCCATTACTGTATTGAAACCATTTCTCTATCGAAGTAGGCTAGGTTGAGAAATTTAGATTTTGATTGATTAGATTGAAAAAAAATGCAATGACGTAGATACACGAAAGATAATTCTGCTAAGTATATGTATGTGTGCCGTCTCAAGAAAACTTTTAAAAGCATCAGCAGCATCTTACCTAGTAAAGCGATAACAAATGGGTCGACAAATACGTTCTCCAATCAATCGGATAACAAAATGGCCAGGTTCTGCTCGAAGAATCCTGCAGGCTAAGCAAAGTAGCGGGTATTGGAAGAAAATTAGATCAAATGTAAAATAGTTACGATACGCAATTATGTGTCTAATAAAAAAATAGATGACATCTCGCCGCAAACAAATACATGGTAACGCCAATAAGTTAAAATCCGGGGTGAGATGGATTGGATCATATTCCACTTCAGTGTATATGTATATGAAGACAGTTTTTTCTTTACCAGCCACTGAAGTTATTATGTGATATACATGCATACACTCACAATTTCATTTTGTTTCTTAACATTTCTTAACATTAATAATTGGAATTTTGTCCTACAACATTCCAATGAACAACCGATGAAAACGTTTACTTGGTAACGGCAATTGACTTTTTTTTGTATATAATAGTCTATATAAAATCAAATAGTTTGTACAATTACAACGCTTTATACCTGGAAGTATGATTCACATACAAATTCTTCTTCTTCTTCTTCTTCTTCTTCTTCTTCTTCTTCAAAAATATGAAAACCTATACTCCTGTATTTTTCATCTAATATAATTTGATGTAATCAAATGATCGATATATACAAACACATTTTATCAATGAGTTTACGTCTCTTATCTGGGGTTAAGGCGCCTTATCTTGGGTTTGGATGCATTATCTGAGGTTTACGACCCTTATCTGGGGTTAACAACCCTTATCTAGAGTTAAGGTACCTTATGTGGGGTTTAGATGCCTTATCTAGGGTTTATGTTCCTTATTTAGGGTTAAGGCGCCTTATTTGGGGTTTGGACTGCTTTATCGGGGTCTACGTCGCTTATCTGGGGTTACGGTGCATTATCTGGGGTTTATATGCCTTATCTGGGTTTAGACTGCGATATGTTAAGGTTAGGCATCTTCCACAGGTAAGGAACGTAAACCCAGGATAAGGCCGTCTAAACCACAGATAAGGTGCCTTATCCCTAGATGAGGGATGTAAACCCAAGATAAGGCAGTTTAAACCCCATATAAGGGACATGAACCCCATATAAGGTGGAAATGACACACTTATGCTTCTGCTCTCATTCAAAAATCACATTTACGCTCTACCAAATGGGGGCCATCTTGGATTTATGGGCAAAAATTATGTTATAACATCAAATTAATGTCCGATTCGGATTTCTTGGGGTCGACTTACCGGATTCTAGGCCACCATCTTGGATTTCTGGGTAAAAATGAGGTCGTAATGTCAAAGTAATGTCAAATTTGAAATCCTTGTGGTCGACTTATCCAAAAAGGTGTCTTTGTACACGATTTTAGGTCCTCTGGTTCAAAACTAATTTTTCAAGATGGTGCCGGCCACCATCTTGGATTTCTGGGTGGAAATGATGCCGTAATGTCAAACTAATGTCAGAATCGGAATCCTTGTACTCGACATATCCGAAAAAGTGTCTTTGTGCATGATTATAGGTGCTCTGGTTCAAAACTTTAATTTTCAAAATGGTGGCGGCGGCCATTTTGGATTTTGGCCTCTAGCGAAAAATGCCGGGATTTTCGCGAGGGTCATGGGGGCTATCTTTTTCTAAATGGTCCATAGAAGTCGAATCAATCGTCAAACCTTACTAGCCAGAGAGTGGTCACCAAATTGAAGTTTTTGACCTAACTATTAGTTTATAAATGTCCTGTTTGTTGGCAGTTCTGTCAACTTTCTCACATGATGTTATTTTAATGACACTATTTTCAATTTCGTGGAGCGCAGTTAGTTTTCCTCACAACTTAAGCATGTGTGACACGCAATCCACACTATACTATAAAAGATTGGGAATTTTGTTGGCTTGCTAGTAAACAATTTTTGTACAACAAACTTTGGTACCTTGTTTATAATATTAGAATCTGGAATATTATGAGAAATTGCTTACTATTATTGTATGTTTGTAGTTCAAGTAACTACCCAATGAAAAGTTATTAATTGAAAAGCATACAAGAACAAAATTCGTAACTTTTCATTAACGATATATTTCGAATTGAGGAAAATAGTCGCAGAAATAATGTCACAACCACCAAACTTTTTGAAGTGTGATATGTAAGTTAATTAACATGTGTATGACGTTTCCAATCGTGATTTGTGAACTTCAGCGGACATTAATGTTTCGGCAATGTCTGGAAATGTGATCCAAACCTATGTTAGGCTCCACTATGGATCACTTCTTAATCCTCATAACTCTCAATGATGTCATGTCCGACGGTACTATCACAGGTTTTATTTGTTTTATAGTTAGCTTTGAGCTATCTTAGACGTAGTCTTAGAAATTGAGCGGGGTGGATTTGAAACAGAATGGAATACTGCCGTTTTATTTGAGTTTATGATATGTCAGCATAAGGGACGCACCATTAGATTCGCAGGGGGGCATGGGAGTTTGGGTCAGGCAGAATTTTTTGTGTTCGCCTTTTTTTTCGCCTTCGAAGGCAAAGTATTTATTTTTCAATTTTAATGTATACCTTTATACAAAGTTGGGTGGGGAAATTTTTTTTTACTCACCAGTGAGGCAAACATTTTTTTTCGTCTCACTAGTTGGCGAATTTTTTTTTTTCGTCTCACTAGTGGGCGAATTTTTTTTTCAAAAACTCTCATGCCCCCCCCTCTGGAAATCTAATGGTGCGCCCCTAATTTGGAGACTGTAAACGTGTGTTCATGATGATCGTTGACTATCATGTAATGCAGCATCTCGACACCGAAGCACGTTTCAATCGAGATAAAATTTTGCGTATTATGAACTTGGAAATTGAATTTTGAAAGTTAACAGGTTTATGTTTCCAAAATTCAAAGAGATGCACTTACTTTGATAGTAGGTGCATTTTATCAGAACAGTAAAACAATGTTAACTGACTTTTCATAGCGGTCCTTTAGCAATTTAATTCGTTCTTTTTTATAACTAATTTAATTCTTGGATTCGAAAAAAAATGTACAAGAGAACGGATTTGCCAAGTATTGTCGGTCGCTGTTTTTTGTTTTTGTTTTTGTTTTGTATTTCTTGATGGACATTCAAGAAAAAAACAAAAACACAAAATATGTCTATTTTTGTAAACATTTTTTAAAGGCAATATGAGAATTAAAAACATTTATATCAGTCAAACTAGACAAAAAAGGGACAGGTGGGGCCCGTAGAACTTTATGGAAGGTTAACATTTTAGTATACTGCATAATGGGCATACACTACAAATCCTACCCACGGACGCCTAATTGTATGAAGTGGTCATTTATTGACATTTTAGATAAATAATGCCATAACTGTTTGAATTTACTTAAAAACTACTGCAGTTTTACATGCCATCAAACAACCGTCAGATTTACGCTAAGGCAAATCAGTCCATCAGCGGTATATCTAACTTGAATATAAAACACGAAAATGATTTCATTGTACCCGTAACATTAAACAATCATGCTTCACTACAGAGCCAATGAAGTAGCGATCATTGAACTTAGATGACAAGTACATGAAAGAAAGCTTCAGATATGAAAATAATCTTAGATACAGCTAATATGTATTAACTTGGAAAGTAATGAGGTAATCGTGCCCAAGAGCCATAGTGTCCTGATACCTGAGCTAGTCATAGCAATCGTGTTGACGGTAAACAAGAAGTTTAATGACACACAGGGTGAGTTATTACAAGATAGATACGAATCAACAGTTTGTTTTCTTCAACTAGTAATATACCCTTAGAGAAATTAAAGGAGTATTTTATTGCCCACGCAATCAAGAAAGTATGTCGAGTGAAAACTTAGATTTCACACTTTATCATTAGTTCAACTACCCAATGCTAAATTAAAGAAAAATTAAGAAAGGAAAACACAACAAAATGTTGATTAAATCAAAATACGTATTGTTGATTCGATCAGTTGAGAGATTGCGATTTACCACCTTGCGCTTTACGACTTACACTATCCCAGCAAACACATAACGTTTTCGACATAATTCGCAAAAGGTTATAACAGGTTGTCAGAAAACGTTTAAATGTCGGGTTATATAAAGGGTAATATAAGAGTATAAAACGTTTTTATAACCTTAAAAAACATTTTTTGATAATCTACCGCTCATCAAACAAAAATGTTTTACAGAAAACGTTTAAATGTCAGGTTATATAAAGGGCATAAAAACGTTTTAATAACATTCCAAAAACATTCTTGAAAACTTGATACAAAACATTCTAAACAGAATAATATTTTGGAGTTGAAAAAATATTTTGCGAACAATGTTTGCCCAAAATATTTTCATGGCCTTTATATAACCCGACGTTTAAATGTTACTAAAAGGTTTTGAAAAAAAAAAACATTTTAAGAACGTTTCTGTGTTTGCTGGGTTCAAATATTTTAACATAATGTAATGTAAAGTATTGACACAATATTTGGCAAAAATGTTTGCAAAAATAGTTTATAATAACATTTTTTGAAAACATTTAAGAATATTGTTGCAGTGTGTTTTCATACAAAACGTTTTAAAACGTTATCATGACCTTTATATAACCCGACATTTTAATGTTATTAAAACGTGTTTACCTAAACCAAAAGCCAAAATATAACTTATTTAAAATGTTTTTAAAACGTCTATGTGTTTGCTGGGGTTTGAGAGAACAATCTGACTATGTTATCTAATGGCTATCCAACAAAATAAGATGCAAAAACAAAGATATATATAAACAAACATATACGCAAACTTTAATATATATATAAGACTTTCTTCACAACAGCACCTATACAGAAATATAATCAGAATACAAAATTATTGAAAGGTGGATCCGGAGTATAATGGATTCTCTTTTTCCACTTACGACAAATATTATTAAACGATAAATAAATACATGTGCATGTCAATGATTTTACCATGGTAAATACTGTTCTCTTTGTCATTCAAGACATGTTAAAAGACCAAAAAAAATGTTGCACACTTATAGGTTAATGAACTTTGACAAGTTCATGAAATTTGACAAACTAATGAAATTAGACAAAATAATGCACGCACGCTGCATTAGACGCATCAACATCAGCTATCATTGATTTACATGTACGGCCCTATTCCCAAGTAAAAGTGACAAAGTGGCACAATTGTGATTTTACCCTTTCGTTGTTAACTAAATATATCTCGAGATTAAAAAGAGCAAATTGAACAGAACAAACGGTATTTGAGAGCTACGACTGTGCCCTTGACCAATTATATGTATTTTGTCTGCTGTTGCAATACAAATGAAGGTAAATGAGTGAATGGATGAAAAAAGTCCACTTATCTTTGGATTTAATAAGGTGTACTTACGGAGATTTCCCTTTCGTTTTGTATAATCTAACTTTGTAATATATATATGCTGTTACCTTGCGAACTGGATATTACTTGAACACTTACTTAGTATTCAATAGGATAGATGTAACTTTGTCAACCCTCTTATCACCAAATTGCAGTCTCGCTTCGCCTATTACAATTTCAAAGTGGCACATAAGTTAAAATTACAAATCTTTCATCAAAGGTCAACAGTTCCCTACATGTAATGTATCTCTCTTAAGGGGTTCAATTATACATAATAAACGCACGAGGCCAGAATAATTCATCTCGTCAATATACAATCCAACATCTCTTGAGCCTTTGAATACACAAATTTCATTTTCGAACCCTTTGATACCATCTAACAAATCGCTAGCAATTTAACAAGTACATAAATACTCGGTATTGATTCACTTATATTTCGATAGCATTGTGTTTAAAGGGAAATTATGTTAGATTCAAATGCTTGAACTAATCAACATGCAGCAAATAAAGCTCTCGATGCGAATATATAATATTGTTCAACGCTTGACTATGGCACGGGGATCAAGCTAAATACAGATTTGACTTTTAAGTATGGAATAATTATTCACGAAGTACCAAGACTAATCTGAAAGGGGTCTGCATAAACCGCACGGGTTAGATATTTATTTGAGTGTGTAGGGAGATGGTGTCAAAGGATTCTTAATAGAGTTTCCATTATGATGCTCATTATGTAGTGAATTAGCCTAAAATGACGGATTTAAGGTGACTAAGTTTGAGTTCTGCGGGAGTACAATTTCTGAATTTCTTAACATTGTGCTGATATTATCAAATTTATTTAAGTTTGAGATGATAATAATACTGAATCTTTTGAAAAAAAAATAGCTCTTAAAAGTTGCACGTACTCGAAAGTTTGAATGGCCCACTGGGGCCAGTGTTATAAACTTACTTTGCACAAAATAAAGAACGTGAGTTTATCGGACAACCTGTAATTATAACATTTAACCCCAGTGGGGGCATGCAAACCTTCCACGTACGTACCACCATTAAGAGCCATATTTAAGCTCCTAAAGCCCTTCCAGACTAGCCGTGAAACACGCGTTTCTGATTTACCTGTGCGATATTACAATGGGTATTATAATTCCAGTTGGATGCACCATTACAAAGCTAACAGTGGATGGATGCGCAGTAACAATGCTCCGTGAGGCCTTTGATCCTCAAATGAGAACAATTATGCATATTGTTAACCAGTATTGTTATGGTAAATAATAATATTATTGCTTGTTGACGGTACAACTCATTGTTGCTGATGTCAAAGTAATTGTGATTGTGATAGTAAATGAGAAACATGTGGTTATGGCCTTTTCCAAACCGGCCGTGTTAAAACACGGCCGGTTTGGAAACAAGCTCTTCAAATATCCATACTTAATGCCTGCCAAGCCTTTAATTACTTGTGTATCATGGATCGGATTTATATCCCCTGCTGATCAGGAAGAAAGAGCAGCTCTAAATCTTTGCAAGTCTTATGACGCTTGACGTAAATCATCATAGGCTGCACCAACTTGACAGATGATCCAAATCTCTTTACACCAACAGAACCTGGTGGTGACTGACACGCCCAACAGATTAGTAGGGAATGAGGGTATGTTTTGTTCAATATGTTTTACAGAGTGGACAAACTTACAACTATTGATTTTATCGCGTATTGTGATATGGAATTCTTATTAACCAGAAATAAGTAAGCTCATTAGCTATTTTACTAAATCCTTACTTATATTGTTATATGATGCACAATGCATAAACATAAGAAACATAAATAACAAAAAGCAACAAAATTGTCTTATAACCTCGTCATGAATATAAATGAAAATGAATAAATGAAATGAAAGGCGAAACCTAATTTGAAATTTATATAAAATAACGCCCTCAATTTTCACACAAATGTACAGTTTATTGAATAAAAATAATCACCGGAGAACAGATACAAGATAATTTATCAATTTTTATAGCAAAAATAGCTAAAAATATGTGCTGTGTAGAGTGAGAGTCTACGATAAACATCACAAATTATTAATAATTTGTTTTGTTGGATGAAATAAACAACCAATCACAACCGTGTTTGCATATCAATTAGCAACTTAGTAACTGATCTGTCAGAGGAATACCTGTCATACACAAGGAGACATAAGAAACAATTTGTTGCAATATTATACAAGTATGCTTGATAGTGTTGCAGAATAAGACGAGTTGATACTTGATTTAAACATAGTCGTATATATCCGAGGGGGTGCTATTCCGTTTATAATTCAACACCTTAATAGGAAGTATTAAACAAAGCTATAAATACCCGCCTTTCACCTTTATAAGAAGAAAACAACCCAAGACAATAATTGCTTTCGGCGTGTCTGTGGCCCACTTCTTGTCCAATGGTTAGCTTAGAGCTAATCTTTCCGGTTTAGCTGCAAAGACATTTTCCTTACGGTGTAATTCAACTTAGGTAACATTTTATTCAAGTTGACTTGCAGGGAAAACTAATATCATACAGAATTGGATACTATTCCAATTGACCAAGTCCATATGGTGAGCCTAATTTAATGTTTGTCAATAATATTTTCGTGATGTACAAGATTATCCAATTGTATATATGTGACCGTACACCACGAATGAGCTGTAAATGTTCTAAATTGTATTCTGAGTTACATTGTAAAATGGGCATGAAGGCCGTATTCACGGGTACCTCAAGTTAATGCTACATGCATCTCATTTTGATAGCGCTAGTCAAACACCAATTAAACCAGTCAATAATCATATTGTTGAAGAGGATAATAGGCTTCTACCATGTCTATAGAATTCTTAAATATCTCTAGCCTTTGTTTGCTTTGGCTAAATCATGTTCAAGTGGTGAGTTACAAAGCATTGTAATTTGTCTAGGTAGTATAACCAACAATTAACAATGAGGGGGACATTCTTGAACCTTGTTGACTTGGGATATTTGAAATGACAGGCAGTTATGACTGTTTGATATTTATTACCAGCAATGTGGGAAAAGAGACACGTGTAGAACCGAAAAATGTATACTATTTTAATGAAGGAGCAAACTTCAACAAACCACAATCCCGCTTCTGGATATCGTTTGAAGTCAAATGATATACCATTTTGACATACTTGTCATATATATTTTCTATACACGAAATAAAACAAAATTGACCGGCCGGAATTTACGGCTCATTTGTTTTGTACGGTCACATTTATCAAGATGTATAATGAAGATGATATTGAATGGCCTTTGTCGTAATGCATGTGAACAGAGGTCAGATATGTAACTTGCGATAGTATTTGGAAGAGACTTTAATGATATATAATGTATATAATTTATTTACAAGTATATTTAAGAGCGATCAACTTTGAGCCAATAAGCGTATCCATACTTTCATTTGATGTAAAACCGTCTAGCTTATTGATCATAACCCAATGATTGGTAATATCCTTTGACACTTGATCTACTTTTCTTCCAATGCATGCTGTTTTGTTTAGCCGTGAGGATTTTTGTCAGTCCAGTCTCGTCATTTTATTATCATATTGATTGGAGTTTTTGTGACATATTTCTGTTCGTCTGCTGGTATGTTTTGATCATAATCCACGGAAGCAGACAGCCCGATCAGTAATTTTGTGGGGCAGGATCATTGATTATACAGGGGTCAAAGATTTAAAAAAAAATCAGATTATTGTTGCTTACCATGCGTTCGTTTGGGGAACAAACCTCCTAGTTGTTTGCCTGTTGTTAATGTTTTAGCTCATATCGCACTATTTGACGAACGTTTGGTGTACTTTTTCCAATACGCGTTGGCCTATTAACCGTTTAGCCTTCAGGACTTTTCCAGCCAGATCCTGGTCATTATTTTTGATATCAAATTGATTTGATAACTTCTTTGTTTACCCATTTCTTTTTTGTTTAATAGGTAGCAGGCGCGACTGTGCTGCTGGCGTTTTAATAGTATGGCGTTGGAGTTGGCGTTGGAGTAGTCTTGAACTAGTACAAATGCTAAGCACATTGTGTCTCGTGTATCTACATGTATTGAAATTTTCAATTAAATCCATATGTCTACGTTGATCAATCTAACCTATTTATGTGTAGGACACAGAAATGGGTTCTGCCCATCAATGTTTGTAATTTGCCTTAACATAATATTTATTACAAAGTGTATTTCCAAAAAGAGAAACAAAAATAAATTTAAAAAACAAAAATGAAACAAATAGTTCGAATGTCAAGGTGCACAAATTGGGAGCTAACACCAGTTGCAACGTATTTGAAAATACCAATAACTAGTTTGCTAGATAAATAAAAAAATGTATCTAGATAAGGTAAAGGTATACACGGTATGGTATAAGAAAAGCCACTGCCACAGGTAATAGGGAGTCAACATTAACCATTCGTGAAAGGAGGATTTCGAGATCCTAGCATCCTCTTTTTATGACTTTTTTCAGTAGATATCCACGAAAAGAGCTTATTCCCAAAGTTTCAGTTGATTCCGATATCACGTTTGCGAGTTATACATGATTATGTTTATGACACTGCTCCATAGGCCACTGTTGTAATTTCGTTCTGGTATACCAGAACGAAATTCAAACTTGACGATATATTTGGTAGAGGTTTGGTATAAACATATATTGAGATAAGTGGATGAGGGGAAGAGACTGTGATCACGAAATGCCCTTTTGGCACAGTGGCGTAACCAGTGGGGGGTGGTGGTGGGGGGGTGAGGGGGAAACATGCCCCGGCACAAAAAAAAAATGGGAAAAAGAGCAAAAAACTGAGAAGGTGGAAAAGGAGGAAGGAGAGAAAAAGAAGAGGGAAGAGAAAGGGGAAAGGAGAGAAAAAAGAGGGAAGAAGAAAAAGGGGAAAGAAGAAAAGAAAAAAGAGGGAAGAAAAAAGGGAAGGGAGGGGAGAAAAGGGAAAGGGGGAAGAGAAAACGGAAAGAAAGAGGGAAGATAAATCTTGCCCCCCCCCCACCTGGAAGGTGGGGTCTGGTTACGCCCCTGCCTTTTACGATATACTCAGATACTTGTACCTGCCCCCCCATGTCGAAAAGAAATCTAGGCCACTGCTTAAAACTATTGCGTCTGAGATATTATCGGGTTAGGAGGGGGGTGGGTAGGGGCGCCAATTTTGTTTCTTGCCACGGGCGCTACCAACCCTAGCTACGCCACTGCCTGCTATTGATTACCAGACCGACTTTACGCAACATAATAAATATTCTAAGAAATGTATCCTATAGAAGGGTGAAAACCCTTTTTTAAAGTTTTCCATAGATACATCACAATATTTGAAAGTTGTATGTATGTACATTATTGATATAATACAGACTTGACATTTAATATGGAATATTTTTCGCAATGTTCCAATTCTGGTCTGGACGGAGTCTGCATAGACCGCACGGGCTAAATATTAATTGGGGTGTTTCGGGAGATGGTGTAAAATAATTGTTTGATAGAAAATGTGCTTTCGATATTTTTACATTATGGTGCTCATAATTGAGCGAATTTGCCTAAAATGGCGGATTTAGGGAGCCTGAATTTGAGCTTTGTGGGGGACACAATTTTGGACTTTATGCAACGTGGTTCTATTATTATCAAATTTATAGGGGTTTGAGATGATATTTCTTAAACTTCGTCAGCATTCATCACAGTTGTAATACACTTACAATGTACTAAGTTTTTGAACAGGGGAGGAGCTTAAAAATAGGGCGCTTCAAAGCTGTACGTAATCAGAAAATTTGAATGGCCCCTTGGGGCCAAATGTTATAAACTTACGGTACAAAAGCAACTGTGCGGATTCCTGGATGTCCAATGAACTCACGCTGTTTCTTTGTGTACAGTAAATTTATGACATTTGGCCCAAGGGGACCATTCAAATTTTCCGAGTGCATACCACTTTATTTAGCCATATTTTTTAAAGCTCCTCTCACTTTCGAAACTGGTATATCACAGGTGCATTTCAGTTCTGACGAACACTTATTGGTATTTAGGTTCAATAAAAGTGCCTCAAACATCAATAATTTTGATAATATCAGAATAATGATGCTCAAATTCAGAATTTTTACCCCACAAATTCAAATTCAGTCTCCTTAAATCCGCCATTTTAGGCTAATTTACTACATTATGAGCGCTATAATGCACCATCTCCCGACACACCCCAATTAATATATAGCCCGTGCCGTTTATGCAGACTTCTACCAGACCAGTCTTGGATTTTTGTTTTCATTTGTACGTGCATTATATTTTTCTACTCCTTTATTCTCTCTAAATCACGCCGTATTATTATGTATTCATTCGTATTTAAGGGGGTACTACACCCCTGCCCAATTTTGTGCCAATTTTTGCGTTTTTCTCAAAAATTATAGTGCATTGAGGACAAGTAAGATATGTATATTATAGGGGCAAGGACTACAACTACTGCACTAGACATTTTATTTCAGCACATACAACAGTTGTGGAGTTACAGTCAAAAATGAGGGAAAACCAATATTTGATCAATAAATCAATAACTACTTGCTTTGAGTTGCTGAATTTTCAGTACAGTAGTTGTAGTCCTTGCCCCTATAATATACATATCTTACTTGTCACCAATGTGCTATAATTTTTGAGAAAAATGCAAAAATAGGCACAAAATTGGCCAGGGTGTAGTACCCCCCTTAAGCTTCCTATTTACCGTCATCACAATGTGTATAGTTCAACGTTCGCTCTAGTAGTCAGCTCAGATGGCAAGACAACGTGCCTTTAAGATATATGTTGAACACTTTTGGGCACGATTAACCTATTATTTCCCAAGTTGATACATATCTGTATATTCTGGAAATGTTATTATTATTATTAATATTATTATTATTATTATTATTATTATTATTATTATTATTATTATTATTATTATTATTATTATTATTATTATTATTATCATTATTATTATTAGTAGTATTGTTGTTATTATTATTATTATTATTATTATTACGCATGAGAATCAAAACATTCGAGACATAGAGGATAATATGTTAGATCACATGTTAAGTTAGCTCAAAGTCATAAAGCTATAAACAAAGAAAATCTGTGAGAGTACCGCAGGATATAACAGTATTGTGGGTTGTAATGGATTAGAACTGATCCCTATGGCGGCGCCTTCGAGGGGTTTGGATCACCTTTACAGACACAGCCAAAACGTTAATGTACGTTAACTTTCAAAAATTATTATGTCTGAGGGGTAAAATACAAAAGAAAATCCAGTGGGCATCATTTTGGTCTTGTGTTACTGCGATAATTGCGCACGAGGCGCGAAACATTTTCAATAATACAATATCCTTTTCAAAACTGAACATTTGTGTTTACAATATTGTCCAATTCACACAAAGTTTTGTATTTACTGCGCAAATTTTAAATTTTACACTTTCGGGTGATTAAGAGGGTTGGAATCTTCGTTAAGGGTTGATTTTGAGGGGTTAAAATGTTTTATGTGGGGGTTGAGTTATCAAACCAACTCATCGGGTGAGTTCAATCACCTAACAACCCCTCAAGACCACATTGGTAGAATTAAGATGAACATTTGCTCAATTCAGAATAAATCGTGTATTAGTAGTTTATATTAGGTTTTTCATCATAGCGTCATTATTAAAATCCACAAACATAACAGTAAAAATCTTCGCATAATATACCCAGATGGTTAAATAATGGAAACAACTTAACCATGTTAACGAAGTTTGGTATGCGAAGGCTATTTACTTTAAGGAAACTAGTAACATTATTTTGCAGGATAGTGTGCGTAATACGTGCCACATACGCTTGAGACTGGAGGGAATGTTGTCGTCAAAGTAACGCCAGCTTTGAAAAACCTGACGGATTATGAACGGAGCTGTCGGCAATAGAAGTAACTTGTGGTAGAGTGTTGAGCTGCTATCAAACTTTTGAGCATAGAGCAGTTCTAAGATGAAAAAGTGCGACCTCTTGAGAAGATGCGAAGGAAGACACATATTGGATCTCGCAACGATGATGATAAATTGACGAGTAGCAATATTTAGATTGACATAAACCAATAAACCAAAATTCAAAAGTAGTGATAAGTTCCACATGAAATTTCCTTCCCAATGATCTCAAAGGATATGTCTTTTATTACACGCATCATAAAATAGTTGATGACAAAAAATAATACCAGAAATGTTCAAAAATTCTGTATCAGAACACACATTTCTTATCGTAACGTAACACGCAATAGCTAATGTTATATGTGGCAGAATCGGCATTTTTTGACGTTTTAATTTACCTTTCTTTCAATACGCGCTGTTTTGCTACCCTACTACAGGACCTTTACATGGCCATGTTTTGTCCGAGTGATTGGATAACGTTTTAAAAGGTACTGCTGCTGGCTGTTGTTTCTCCAATCTAACAAATGCTATTAAAGCACCTAATGTAAAGTAGAAGCGGGACCATTTTGAAATATTAGGCCTTTAAAGTGTTCGAACACATTTGTTTATGAGATTGTAACTCGTGGATAAGCCACGATTGCTTACTGTTTTAAAAAAAAACTGGTAGGGTGGGTTTTTTCTGGGTGATATAGTGTATCCGTATATTTTTTTTTTAATCTTATAGCTTACAACTTAATTTTGCAAAGGGTACTTAATTGGTAGAAAACACAATCTTGTAATTTGTTACACATATCGCATAACAGAATATGGTTCAAATTTATTAGCTCTGAATAGTCCCAGCAATCCCTTGTCGGTATTCAATATGTGTTTTTAGTAACCAAACAAGATGACACTATTACAACCAGTTGTCTAACATTCTATGAACAATCAGTCAAAAATAATGATAAAATCCGCTCTTCACGTCCTCAATAATTTCTCTTTAAAAAAGGTAATTCTCGCCATCGCATTTACCCTATCGAACGATAAGAATAATTTTCCCGTCCTCTGATGCGCATTGCTAATATGAAACGTAATACCATTAACTTTGAGACTAAATGCACATTTTAATGATTTTATGGAAAACAAGAAGTGTGATTAATATAATATAAAGTTATATAAGATATAGTTTTTTTCATACGTACCTACGACATTATATTGTTACTTTACCAGGATTCAATCATGTGAGTCAGTGTATACCATCGAATAAACATAAAAGCATGTGTGAAATCACAATCAATTTAGAATCATGTTCACGTTGTGACAAAACACATTCAGCTGGTTTCCCAAGAAACAGAGAGTGAAGAAGTCATCCTTGAAGAGATTTGTTTTTAATCATGTAATTTTAATCTCAAAAATACTTTACCTCGGCAAATAATGTAATACAGATAGCCGCCCAAGAGTCTCAGAAAAATAACACCTCTTCCATACCAACCCAGGAATGTATCCCTAACCGCCTTTGCAGTTTTTGCAAAGAATGTTGATGGGTAACTTTAACGGGGAATCCCGTGGGTTGTGATACTAAAACGCACACAACTGCCCTGAGTATTACGTGAAGCAAACAAGCATATCAAGACATAGAACAGCATGATTATGTTTTCGACTGCGTACTATTTTGACATAGTCACGATTATCTTCAAACTTGGTAGCTAGATGTTGGGTGACCCAATCTGATCCAATTAGGCCAGAGTCCGAAATTTTGAAAACTGAGTAACTACCATTTAGAAGCTTGCTCAATACATATAATTACTAATGTTGAATCCACAGGTCTCTTGATAGTTGGTGGCAAAGTTATGAACCTTTTATGTGTCCATTTTCTAATGTTTTTTTATTGTTTTTCTCCTCACTTTTTGCCTATATCTCAGTTTCATTATTTCCGACTTTAGCCTGATTGGACCGCATCTGGCACATTTATCTTCGAATTCCCAATTCTAATGCAATGTAGATGTCTCGTAATTTTTTTAAACTTTTTTAATCAGAAATTTAGAAGTAGGCATTGCGTTTGTAGCAATGTCTCTGCCATGTAAAGAGGAAGAAATATACATTCATAACCTCATGAATAAACGCGATGCGTGAGATCCAATCATATTTTATTATTTGTGAAAACGCGAACGCAAATCGAGGTCATTAATATCTCACAATTGACCGCAAAATGCGTAATTGTTCCAATGTCGCACACAATTGACTTCTGCGTGCGCCGTATTGTGCGTCCAACGAACTGCGCGAGCGCTGGCTGCCGTATTTGGATTGCGCGCTACCATATTTGCACAGATTCTGATACGCACTTTTGTTATTGGTCGTTTTGTTTTAGCCTGATCGATTTTGGGAAAGGGAAGATGTAAGAATTGTTTATTTTTACAAACTTTTGAGGAAAAGTTTGTGTTATTTTGTAAAGTTAAAAAATCAAAGTGACGGTTATGAATGAGGTTAATAACTTTGCATCGGTTATATGTCGGGCATTGTGAAAAATCTAAACATTTTGCTTTGGACCTCGGGATATTCCTCGGTTCCAAAGGCAAAATGTTTAGATTTTTCACAATGCCCTCCAAATAACCGATGCGCAGTTATTAACCTCTAATTAGTTACTTTTTGAAATAATGTAATGTGAGGCAGTTCAAATGATTGTTCTCTGAAATTGTATTGTACATGAATAACTGCATTCTAGAAAAAAAGTGCAGTTATAAATGATAAAAAATCGAGCACCTTCTGGGTAAACAAATATGCGTTAAGCGTCGTTTATCTTATCTTGCTAATGGCCAAAGAATGGCAACAGTAGTCAGAACTTCCTGGGCAGGGACATGTAACTTAACAGGGAAAAAAACTTGTAAAGAGTATACCACATCATATATATAGAGAAGAAACAATCCTCAATAATGAAACCGGGAGGAAGTTAAAGGCCCATTCAGTGATTTGCTTATCCGGACGATTATCAAAATTCAGATTTCGGTGCCTTTGTTTTTATCATAGATGTGCTAACATAGCCTGCAAGTGGTTCAGCCGAAAGCCATGTATTTAAGACAAAATAAGACATTTTGCACGAATCTGTAATTTAGATACTGACAGTATCTAAATTAGCTGCATGTATTTGAATGGGATTTCAACTTCGTCAGTACTGCCGTTTTCTTCGTTTTTTGCAAAATTTTGCCATTTCAAAAATATTAAAATTAATGACAATTTGAATGAATTATCCTTCACTTTTAAGCACTTTATAAACAATTTTAATTTCTTTACACGTGCGCTGGGATCACTGAATGGGTCTTTAATGCTCTGCGTGCTAGCCATGCGCTTCAACAGAAAAAATTCAAGTTTTGAAATTTTTACTCAAAATATCAAGAGCTATCTGAAGAACTACTGAACCAATACTAGGCTTGTTTGTACTCATTTTAATGCATTTTTCAAGCTGATTCCAAATATGGTCATGAAAATTCACATTTCTGAAATTTTTGAATTTAAAAAAAAAATTCTAAACATGTCGTCTGCAGTCGATACCCGCGTGAAGAGAGTTAAAAGAAGAATCCAGATAGATTGCGTGAAGTTTGCAACATATCGCCACCATGCTACGACAATTGGCTTTTGTTTTTCAGAAAAAGTACAAACTAAGGTTCAAGCATGCTTCAATTGGATATTTTTTTACTTTATCTCATTATCATTTATTCTTGAGCAAAGCTTGGCGAATAAATCAATGAATACTTGAATAATTCTGTGTACTTGTTGTCAAAAACTAAAAGAAATAGACAGGACACCTTCAAACTACATCGTTATTTAAAATGCGGATAGTCTTTGCAAAAGGATTAACAAACACTCTCAGCACTGCCAACTACAATACATGATTCTCATGAGAGTAGCAGCCCTGCTACTCTCGAGTACCTACGTCGGCCACCAGACCCTTGTGGCCCAGCAAGCCGGCTGCAACTTGCGAATACCTCGTGGCGTAAGTACTTTGAAGGTACTCCGAGTACCGACACTGGTACTCACCTGCCAGGTACTCTGCAGCTGAGTACCGACGTGGGTACTCTGGCCAAAAAAATGAGGCAAGCGGGTTGCCATTTCTTATTTATTTATGTTGCCATATTGATTTATATTGATTAATATGTTCTTGATTTATGTTTCTTATTTTATTCTTTGGGCATTATTTTAGCGGATAAGTTAAGTAGGCCCATTAGTAAATGAGTGAATAAATAAGTAAATAAATAATACATATGTAAGCAACTGAGTAAATAAATAAGTAAATAAGTAAGTAACTAAAGTAGTAAGTAAATAAATAAGGAAATAGGTAATCAAGTAAATAAGTTATTAAATAAATAATTACCCAAAGATGTAAATAAATAGATAAATAAATAAATAAATAAATAAATAAATAAATAAATAAATAAATAAATAAATAAAAAAATAAATAGGGAGATAGATAAATAAATAATTATACAAATAAGTAAATAATTAGGTAAATAATAACTAAATAAGTAAATAAACAAGAAAATAAGAAAATAACCAAGTAAGTAAATAAGCAACTAAATAAATAAATAAATGAATAAATATCTAAATGAGTAAGTAAATAAGTAAGTGAAGGTAATAAATAAGTATAAAAACAATAAAAAACATATGAACATAAAATACATGATGTAATATTTTCTAAACATTTCTGAAAAATAATAAATGTACTAAAGATAAAAAATACAAATGAAAACAACCAAGCTGAGCAACCATCAGCCAAGCAAACAGCTAACTAACCAACCAAGTAAACAATCAAACAAACAAAAAACCGTGTTATTTTCCTAACAGAACAAAACGGAAAACAAAAGAAAAACAACGGAATTATAACACTGTCGCCGGTGAACGGAAAACTGCATTGTGCAACAAGCAATTCTCGGTATTCGCAATAAGGGCGCCGCCAGCGGTTTGTGATGTAATCGTGA
Source organism: Amphiura filiformis (assembly GCF_039555335.1). Taxonomy (NCBI): domain Eukaryota; kingdom Metazoa; phylum Echinodermata; class Ophiuroidea; order Amphilepidida; family Amphiuridae; genus Amphiura; species Amphiura filiformis. The sequence goes on along the minus strand of NC_092634.1, from coordinate 27,174,260 downwards.
TGTATCATGGGAAAAGGTCGACATCCAAGTCCGCGTAATACGAATATTTTCATGATATTACATAGGAACACGTGACAATATTTTTTAGTTTGTCAATATAACGGTGTTACACGCGAATCGATACTCAATAATACTTAATAATGTGATTTGAAATGTGCACAATTAATTTTTTCTCTATCGATTTGCGTGTAATACCGTTATATTGGCAAACTAAAAAATATTATCACGTGTTCCTATGTAATAGCATGGTAATATTCGTATTGCGCGGACTTGGATGTCGACCTTTTCCCATGATACATCACGAATACATCGCAAACCGCTGGCGGCGCCCTTATTGCGAATACCGAGAATTGCATCCAGATCATAACAAATTAAAAATTCCACTACAACGCGTTCGTGTGCAAGCCTTGTTGAACGCGTAGTTGAACGCGCAGTCGGCCGCGTAGTTGTACCACGGGCGCGGGCGCCTTGAAGTCAATGAACTTTACGATCAAAGGACTTTAGCGACGGAGTACCTCGCGGGTGAGTACCTTCACTGCTACTTCACTGCTGACACATGGGTACACCATGGATGCGGTTACTGTGCAGGTACTTCCGCTGAAGGGCCATCGAAGTACCCCGACCATGGTCTGCCTATAAGTCACCTATTCGGTACATCGTAGTTGACTCTTAGGTGACGCATGGTGGAGTATCGATGTAAGTACTTTGCTACGGGGGTATCTACAGTATGGTGGCCGACGCTGGTACTTTGGTGTAGTACCAACGTCGGCCACAAAGGGCTAGGGTACTCGGTAGTAGCAGCGGTAGTAGACGCGACGTACCATTGCAGCAGAGGTACTCCGTCGCCAGGAATCTTGTAGTGTAAACAGCAAAAAACTTGTTGATGTGTTGATGACGTTTGGTTATAGAGAACTTTAGTTTGGCGCCCTGCATCTTCAATAAACCTGCATTGCGTCTCACAGGAAATATAGTGTGTTATTTTACGCACCGCGTTTGACACAGTTTGTTATTGCTAGAATCTGCATTGGTATATAAAGTTCTACCCAGTCGGTATACAATGGCCACTCGAGGGACAACTTGAAAAATATTGCGAAAGCACGACTTTTCCCAGTTATACGTCATAAACGACCTCTAGCCGAAAACAACTACTCCCGTTCAGCCGTATACTCCCTTAGACCTCTACTGCATTGGCTGAGATTTCAAGCCCTCTGGAGATAAGAATTGTCCCTGGCGTGATTTTGTACGTATGACGATTGAGTCCATTTGAGTCAAGATGTTCGCACGTCTACATATTCTTACAAAAAGTAATAATGCTTCTCATTTCCTCTCCCTCATATACAGGTGACTATTAAATTCAGGGAAGTTGTGTTCCGTGTTTTGACTACTGTAACATTATATTCAGGGCAGGCGCGTTTGTAAATTTGGAGCTGTGATTCTAGTAGCGAAAATCAAATTCACTCTGACATGTTGAAGAATCAAGAGCGTATTGATATTGGAGAAACCGAATTAATTTTGAATGATTCTCGTTAAAGTTCAAGCTGACTTTTGATTGAACAAAATGAAATTAGCATATAAATAAGACCATCAGAACGGTTTGCGCATAAAAGGTAACATCAAAAACACTTTCAATCTAACGGATGCTATTGGTTGGGGAAATATACCAACGTGAAAACAGTGTTTTGTTTTTACGTCTTCTCTGTAATCAAGGATCATTTGTCCCTTAGCAAAAACAATTTATCCATTAGTATCATGTCCACTGACTCTTTGCGATATATATCTTTAATCAAACCTGAAATGATTAAACTAGCTCTTCGTCAAGTCATAGTACATGAAACCACACCATGCATATACGATTCGTACACGTAGGAAGTATTTTGACATACAAGTAATCCTTTAACATTCAAGGCAAATTCACACTGACGTCTTGAGAGTGGATCTTATTATTCTTGAGCAATAGTGTTCATCTTGATTAGTTTTCATAAGAAACTCCAATTATGGGAATTGCCATATAAATCAGACACAAAATGCGGCTTTCTCATAAATGTAACATCAACATAAACTAAAACACTCTGAATCTTACAGTCGTTAACTGCCGTTAATGGTTAGGGACATAATACGTTATAAGATATGACATATCGCACCGCGTTTGGAATTCACAGGACAGAATTCCCAGCATTCAACATTGATTAAAGCCTTAATATACGATATCGGTAAAAATTCAAATTTGGTTATTCTTTGCCAAATATTATATACGATTATCAATAACAACTGACAGGAAAGTTTTCTGGTCATTTTAGGACAAACTAAAGAGGTAACAATAAAAACAAACTTAAACCGGACATTGGATGTGTTGCAGAGAAGATATGTTGTTTGCCAAAAAAAGTGAAGGAAGCCCTTAAAATCAAACAAGAGACCAGCCCCATCCTTAATAGCAACATGGGCCGAGAAATGTCTCGAATATAAACTCGGTAGCAGATGAATATTAACTGTAAAACATAAAATAATAAAGTATAAACTAGACATGTACATAACTGTGGTCTAAGACCACGAACACAGCCGTTATGTGACCCTTAATGACATTTGACCCCAAAATCTCTGAACACCCCATTGACATTGGCGAATGTCAATGCATATTTGCACGTGGCATCACTCTGGTATATGTTATTTGTGCCCGAAGAGGCATTTTGCAGGAATTTTGTTTTAGACCGGACATGACCCCTTAAAGACCTTTGGCCTCAAATAATTTATGTGAGGACCCCATAGACACTGGGTATTAACAATGCATGTGTGCAAGTGGCATCAGTCTCCTATGTAATTTGTGGGCGAAGAAGCATTTTAACGGTATTTCGTTTTATTCCGGAAGTGACCCCTTAATGACATTTGACCCAATTAAAAAAAATACCATTATAGGCCTACATTGGATAACCACAATTCATTTATGAACATACCGTTACTGGCCCATGTTTTTCTTAGCAAATAAAATTTTTTGAAGGTTTTTCGTTTTATACCGAAAATGACCCCTTAATAGGCACTGGGTAATAACAATGCATGAGTGGCGTCACTGTCCTTTGTAATCTGTGGGAGAAGAAGCATTTTGAGTTAAAATCACGTTTTTTTACCCCTATGACCCCTACGTGACCTTTGACCTCAGGGCGAATAGTACGTATTTTGCGTATTCAATTTTCACTACTTACTGGGTGACTATATAATTTCACATGCTTGAATTTAGTTGAAATATATTCTTATTCGTTCCATTTAAAAAACCTCGCCTGCAAAATCAGGAATACCCTCATGGAACATTTGCCAAACTGTAAGTGCCCAACGGGGAAATCGAGAAGAAGTATGTATTTAATTTTTGAATTTTCTTCTCCTAGTCAATACACCAGAAGGTTGCAACCACGGAATTAAAGGACATCACACACCAAACGTATGTATTCTTGCCATCAGGCCATGTTCTCACAATATAGTATATTGGGTTCGATCTTTGAGTCAGCACAGGGGGGAAGTTCTTCTTTGGCACTTATGGCTATGGGTGTTATTGGTGGACGATTTACACTCTCTCTTTCCATACTCTGGTACCTGAATCTTGAGTACTTGCTTCAACTTCGTTGAGAATTTTTTTATTAGACTTCAGCTGATTAAATTAGCGTAATGATAAAAGTTATTGCGATAATGATGATTGATATATTTGTCTTAAATAATGCTTTGCTAGAAATTAAGCTGTGTCTTTTACATAGCGTAATAATTTAAGCCGAGATATTGACATCTTCCAGCTAACGACCAAAACCGGGTACTGAGAAGAAAACAACAACAACAACAACACACTAGAAACCATCCGTATATTTTTTAATCTAACTACAAAACGTACTTTCTGTTAAAAAATATGTAGTCGAACAAGTAACCGTGTTGCAGCTGCATTATTCCTAAATCATCCGTATAATGTTTTAGAAAAGTAATTATTTAGTATTATGTCATTAGTTACCATTTTTGGCAACATTCCTGCTACTTTGAAACTTTGAACACGTTCAGGCCGATAAAACCATTAATGAACATAATGTATTTCTCTTCCGTACACAAAAGTAGGTTAGGTTGATAAACTTTGATATATTGTTCAGTATTGTCGTTAGTTGCCATTTTGGCGCCTCAACATTTCTGCAATTTTGAAACAAACTTTGGAATACGTTCAGGACATAATCAATTTCCTTACCGTACACAAAAGTAGGTTAGGTTGATAAACTTAGATTATATTGATTTGATTGAAAATTGTCATTCATGTACACACACGAGAAATAAGTACATTATGTGCTAAGCATTTTTACGACCGACATCTAAAGAAAACTCAAAAAACGCCAACAGCACATCTTCCCTGGGAAGGCGTGAAAGATTTTGGTCGATAAAAATGTTCTCCGATCAATCGGATAACAAAATGGCCAAGTTCTGCTGGAAAAGTCCTGCAGGCTAACAATGCAACTAGTATTGGATACAAAAGTAGACCAAACGTCAAAGAGAGCGAGTGAGCTAATAAGCTCACGCTATCACTCGTTATATTTCCATTGTTACGATAAGCAATTGGTTATGATCCAAACATCTAGATCGTTTTTTGCCTTAAATGAATTATGGCGACGCTTAAATGTTAAAATCTGATCGCTTTCACCAATCGTTGATGAGATCTTAGAAGTAAGATACCTCAACATCAAAGTGATGAAATAACACCCGCATTCGGACAAAATATGCTACCAAATACCAACTTTCGACAACTAATTACCTCGGTAAATATCACTTTCATAAAACTTGGAAGTCTTGGATTAAACAGGGATTTCTAATGTAATTAATTACCCAATTTGTGCCCACTGACTGTCTTGTTATTTCATGGAGCATTTGTACTCCGTGAACGGAAATTTTGAAGAAGAATTGGCTACACATTCAAGAACCTCACAACGCAATATCTCCCGAAGAAAGTATCAATGAATTGGATTCATTTGTTTTACATTTACCAGGCATTCATGAATTTCGGCTGATATTTATAATCGTTGCATTAAAATCAATGGGTGGAATGTAGTTTTATAGGGCGAAGAGTAAAAAGACGCACAATGTATGACAGCATTTCTCAAGAGAACGTAAATATCAAATCATTATTAGGATTTTACGGGCAATGCTCCGGCGAGCAACGACAACGTTTTGTATATACAATATACATACGAACACCAATATGTTGAACAATTTTTTTCCAACTTTAACGTTGATGTTTAAATTTATATGACGACATTGATCAGACTATAAATAAATCTTTAAAATAAACGTTTTTAAAAATATTGGCCCATGACGACGAAATAACTTGACACAACAATGTTGCAATTTTATTATTGCAGTTATATTATGTAATTTCCCTTTGTCAACGATCATACTTATGTTCTGATAAAATTTCTAATTTAAATGTCAATATTGATGGAAGGTGTTCATTATGAGAAAATCTAAGACAAAAACGACACGTGTGCTTACGCGTGATTTGCCAATTGGTATTTTGCCGATGAACTAATTGATCAAACAAAAATCCATGCGAGATTTTGGGTCTTGTTTCACCGCCTCATTATAAAACACTGTCAAGCCTTAATTACATGAAAGGGTAACTTTTAACTGCAATATTTCTAGTCTGTTGACTTTGTGTGTTCACCATAAATGTAACAGCTCATTTTACCTGAAGAGATTTACATTAAGGCATTATGTTCATCTTTTCTTAGAGACACATACAAAATGGTAAAGGTGAGCCATAAAAACGAACTTGAAAAGCGACGCAGTCACGTATTGTCTGCGCATTTTACAATAACACATGCACTGTTCATTAGATATTGAAGACATGAGCTTTATCGCGTTTTGGAACATTTATTTACTAGAAGATACAAAGAACCAGCTGACTCAACAACTATTTTGCCGGTTAGAGTGTGTTACTTTACACATCGATCAACAGCTTTAACTCTTTCACCTCTTCTGAAGAATACAATACATACGCAAAGAGAAAAGAACAGGCAGTGTAATGATAAATTGAGACATTTTGGTGTTTTTGGAAGATATTTGATTCAGACCTTTATTTAGTTAGGTGAAAAAGTTCACTTTGGTGACCACTCTCTGGCTAGTAAGGTTTGAGGATTGATTCGTCTTCAATGGACCATTTAGAAAAAAATTAGCCACCATGTCCCTCACGAAAATCCCGGCATTTTTCGCTAGAGGACAAAATCCAAAATGGCCGCCGCCACCATTTTGAAAATTTAAGTTTTGAACCAGAGCACCTATAATCATGCACAAAGACACTTTTTCGGATATGTCGAGTACAAGGATTCCGATTCTGACATTAGTTTGACATTACGGCATCATTTTCACCCAGAAATCCAAGATGGTGGCCGGCACCATCTTGAAAAATTTAGTTTTGAACAAGAGGACCTAAAATCGTGTACAAAGACACTTTTTTGGATAAGTCGACCACAAGGATTTCAAATTTGACATTAATTTGACATTACGAACTCATATTTACCCAGAAATCCAAGATGGTGGCCGTCGGCGCCATCTTGAAAAAAATAAGTTTTGAACCAGATTACCTAAAATCGTGTACAAAGACACTTTTTCCGGTAAGTCGACCCCAAGAAATCCGAATCTGACATTAATTTGACGTAATAACTTAATTTTTGCCCAGAAATCCAAGATGGCCCCCATTTGGTAGAGCGTAAATGTGATTTTTGAATGAGAGCAGAAGCACAAGTGTGTCATTTCCGCCTTATCTGGGTTTTTTGTCTCTTATATGGGGTTTAAACTGCCTTATCTTGGGTTCACATCCCTTATCTAGGGATAAGGCGCCTTATCTGTGGTTTAGACGGCCTTATCCTGGGTTTACGTTCCTTACCTGTGGCTAAGATGCCTTAACCTTAGCATATCGCAGTCTAAACCCAGATAAGGCATCTAAACCTCAGATAATGCGCCGTAACCCCAGATAAGGGACGTAGACCGCCGATAAAGCAGTCTAAACCCCAAATAAGGCGCTTTAACCCTAAATGAGGAACATAAACCTAAGATAAGGCATCTAAACCCCACATAAGGTGCCTTAACTCTAGATAAGGGTCGTTAACCCCAGATAAGGGTCGTAAACCTCAGATAAGACATCTAAACCCAAGATAAGGCGCCTTAACCCCAGATAAGAGACGTAAACTCAGATATGGCAGTCTAAACCCCCGATAAGGCGCCGTAACCCCAGATAACGGACGTACACCTCAGATAAACCAGTCCCAACCCCAAATAAGGCGCATTAACCCTAAATAAGGAACATAACCCTAAGATAAGAGAAGTAAACCCTTGACGGCGCCTTATCTGGGGTTTAGAATGCCATATCTGAGTTTACGTCTCTTATCTGGGGTTAAAACATTATCTTAGGTTTAGATGCCTTATCTGAGGTTTACGACCCTTATCTGGTGTTAACAACCCTTATCTAGAGTTAAGGCACCTTATGTGGGGTGTGGATGCATTTTCTGTGGTTTATGTTCCTTATTAAGGGTTAAGGCACCTTATTTGGGGTTTGGGGTTTACTTATCTGGCTTTATCTGTGGTCTACGTCGCTTTCTGGGATGAAACCCAAGATACGGCGCATATGTCTGGCGGAAATGACACAATTTATAAAATCACATTATCTGGGTTTGTTGTAACTCAAATTAATGTCAGATTCAGCTCTTGGGACTTACCGGAAAGGTGTCTTTGTACACGATTTTAGGTAATCTGGTTCAAAACTTATAGATGGCGCCGGCCACCATCTTGGATTTCTGGGTAAATATGAGTTCAGTAATGTCAAATTTGAAATCTGTGTGGTCGAAAAAAGTGTCTGGTACACGATTTTAGGTCCTCTTTTCAAAACTAAGATTTTCAAGATGGTGCCGGCCACCATCTCAAAAACTAATGCCTTTTCCGAGGGACATGGTGGCTGATTATAGGTGCTCTGGTTTTAAATTTTCAAAATGGTGGCGGCGGCTATTTTGGAGACCTCAAAATGCCGTTTTCAACATGGTGGCTAATTTTTTTTCTAAATGGTCCAGAAGACGAATCAATCGTCAAACCTTACTAGCCAGAGAGTGGTCACCAAAGTGAACTTTTTCCCCTAACTATTATTGTTTGGTTTCGCATTTCACATTCAAGGGTGCAGTGGATACTTTTTATAACACGTGTACCTCCACTGATAGTTTAGACATTTAATGACCAGATCGCTTAAGAGACTATAACTTCACCCCTTTCTTTAATCCAACCTTGTCTGTGATTGGTTGAAAGCCAAAGATACACTACAGCATTTTATACTGCGAATTGTGATATCTCATTTGTTGCTATGTGATCTTGTAAAGAAAAGTTTCAAACTTTTCAATGATACAGGGTCCGATTTCAACAGTTGCAGTATAATAGCCCACACACAAAGGTGTAAAGCCAACAAACACGATATAAATTCATAACAAAACAATTTCCCTCACTCATTGATAACTTTGTTGTGTCTGTTTAGTTCAACTCATGCTACTGTTGTTTTCATGAATTCATTCTTTATTCTCAGTCATGTCAGTTTATTCTCCAGTACTTAGTGTGTCCTCCATCAGTTCAAAACTGCTGCAATGCGACGACGAAGTGTCTTTTTTCTTCTTGGTCCATACTTTTCGACTTTCTCGATAGGATGCGGCGCAACCATCTAGGATTGTGTCTGACCATACTGACTTGATGGACTTGTTAGCCAAGGTCAAACATACATATTATTAAATTCATAACAATAATTCTTTTAGGTACTCGTCATCTATCAAGGTTAATGATCGATACTTTATTAGCTTCCCTCTCAGTATTGCTCTGAGGTTATCTACTGTTAAAGGTACGAAGTCATCTTTGTGTTTTACGTTCAAGCGTGATATAAATACTTACTTTTAACCGTCCTTAATATATATTATATAAAGTCAAGATAATGTGACATGATCTGGTCCATGGGGCAAAGGCAAAAATGTAGATTTAAAAAAACCCAATAAAATACATAAGAATAAACATTACACACTTTAGAACCAAGTATGCTAGACTTATGGTGTTTTCAGTATATGATAGCCTAATGCTTGTATAAGGTAATAATTATAGTAACCCAATTTTCAAAAATGCCCCTTTGGCCCAATGCACCAGATCATAAAGAGGAATAAACTTTTTAAAAAAAGATTAGTAAAAATAAGTACATTTCTTCGGATCAGAAAGCATGGACCTGTTAAATTGCAAATGTATGTTCCACTCCGATTCAACCAAATAAAAGCCAAATTATGTTATACATTCTATATGGACTGAACTTCCAGGTTCGAGATGTATGCATTAAGGCAATAGAAACAAATTAGTTCGATCTTTCGATCGACTATCGATGCTTGGTCGATCCTTGTTATTTATGAAATCAATTAGTTTACTGTTGTTAATTGTGATAAAATAGTATTTTTTTGCACGTAGGGATATTGACCAATACAAATTTAGCGTTAATTCTGATTAATTAGTTGATAGTTCAATAATAACAAGCATCGAAGCAGCATCGACGGTCGATCCAAAGACCGAACATATTTGTTTCTGGTGCCTAAGTGAGAAGCGCATGATCTCAATGATTGACTTATTATCCTTAAGTTATCAAACTCTGTTCTTATGTATCATAAAAAAGCCTCGATCATTTTTATTTTTATTCCGGTGTTCACCTCGCTCTATGTGTTTTGTTCATCATAATGACACGGTTCAACGTGCAAAGGAAACGTGGGCATTATACAAACTCAGAGGCTCTAAATGAACGCCAAAGCCAACAAAACAAAGACAAACTGTGAGAATACCGTAGGACATGACAGAATTGTGGCTTATACTGAATTTGAACTGATCCCTAAGGTAGAGCCTACGACAGGTTTGTATCACCTTTCCAGACATTGCCAAAACATTAATGTACGGTGACATTCAAAAATCACGATTTAAAGCATCATGTGAGTAATGATTAACTTGCAGATCATGTTAGACTTTACAAAGTGTGTGACATAGTATTTATTCTATCCTTTTCCACAAACCGCATGATATCGTTTACTCATGTATAGTGGTGTAATTACTATAACGTCTTTATACACTACTCCCCCCCCCCTCGATGTGATATGCTAGCATAGTTTGTAGACTTTGGAGAGGGTTGTATTCTAAACAATTATTGCAATCAAGTAATACAAGATCTCGACAAGAACGCAACTTTTAATCGATAGGCCCCCTATATAGACATAATAGTTATTTTGAACTGGGATTCAGAAATGAAGTTTGAGCGACATACATTTCGTTCATATTCCCCGATCCTAGGAAATGAACTTAATATTTAGAACAAACTTCATCATAAGAGTTTCAATCTTATCACATCATTAAAGCGCCACCAATCTCCTTGCCCCAAGTGATTGACATACTTTTCACACCGTGCTGTTAGCTTTATTAATAGGATACCAGCAGGGAAAAATAGAAATAATACGTTTTAGTTTTATACCTTTTTCATAGGGAAACTGAACTATACTTATGTATCTAGTATTCACAAAATATTTATTCATTTTGAAGACAGGGCACTAAGTATTTTCATTACTTTATTGTTGTTGTTGCTCATTTGTTCCACTGATTTGTAAAATCTCATTAATGTTTTTTTTTTTCATGGGTTAAAATGGCAGTCTTTTTACTGTCTCTAAATATGCAACGTTTAATAGGCTTAAATAAACATCGCCCACAAGTTTTAATTATTTAGTAAATCACGGTGTGCCAGCAGCCGAAGTAAACATTATCTCAAACTCATAGATAGTTTTATTTCTAGTATTTTCCTAAAATATTCAAGATTTGTATTGTAGTTCTCTCCAACATACCAATGGCTAAAGTGGTATTACTGAATCGAAATGCTGATTTTGAATTCGAGCTCGTGATACGATTCAATCTCTTAATATCATGAACTTTGTTATACATATAAAATAGTTATCTGCAATATAATTGGAATGAACAGAACATATTTTAGTGTAACATGAGTACAAACTACGTAACTGCCTTTTCTATACAGTTCGTTTTTATTGCTCACTTTTTCCCCTTCTTGTGTTTCTAAGAAATCGTCAACAAAATGCCACAATTTAGATCTCGTTATGTAAAGTGAGCCGTTCCATTGACGCTGAATGCACAAAGTCAACAGACCAGAAAATGTTGCAGTAAAATGACACCGTTTCCGTGTAATTAAGACCGCAATTGTTGACGGTGAAATCAGAGCCAAAATCTAGAATACATTTCTGTTTGATCAAATTATTCATGGCAAAAACACCAATTTCACAGAAGCACACACAACGTATTTATCATAACTTTATTTCTCACGATATCACATTTGAAACAATATTGACATTTACATTGAAACTTAAACCGAATTCAGAACATAAGCTAGATCATTGAAAAATATTAAATAACATAACGTAATTGCTAATTTATTATTGTTTTGTTACGTCAATGTATTACATCGTCATTCGTTATTAAAATGCTTATTTAAACATTGACGTTAATTATAGTCTAATCAATGTCGTCATATGAATGGTGTTATCATTACATGTCGATCGCGATAGGATTTCAGTCATAGTCATGTTAACACATGTATCAAATAGAGCTAGTATTGGGTTTGAATTCAATTAGGCCAAGAATAACAAATTGTTTGCTTGCCCTCAAATAAATTGTATCAATTGGGTCGGTCGGTCAGGATTTGGTTTTTTTTTCTTTCTTTCTTTTTTAATTACTAACAAACTCTACTGTTTGTATTAATTAAGGCTCAAAATATGGAAAAAAAAACCAGACAATTTTGGTGTCAAAATGGATCAACTAACATTATAAAACAACTAAAATGTTGAACACAAGCTCTGAAATACATTTTCTTCAGAATGCAAAAATTTGAAAAGAAAAAAAAATCAGGAATTTCTAAAAAGAGGGTCGGTATTCTTTTGTACAGTACATAGAAAAAACAAATTCTGATTTCCAAAATAAGGGTCGGCCGATTGAGGGCAAGCAAACATTTTGGGTTTTTTTTGGCCTTACCGACCGAATGAGGTAGACAGACTCGGCAGGCGATCATGCACGGAGGTTTATAGGCTTGATCAAGGTACTGTCATTGATTGGTTATTGAGTACTAGAAATATCGTATATTGATTCTTCGATTATTGATCAATAGATTAACCAGTCCATTATCGGCAACCGATTAGGCAAGCTGGGTTATTCTTGCATGTCATTTTACACGAAATTAGGGTTAGTGTTAGTTCATGGTTAGGATTTGGGTTAGGGTTAGGATTATGGTTATGAATATGATTAGGGTTAGGATTAGCGTTCAATATTTCAATGCCACTTACACCTCGGCTACGCGTACCCGTTCCACCTTGAGGAAACCAACTTAAAATATTTGGGCAGAAAAGTGATATGTCTTCGGCGGGCCTCATTCATTATTCACATTTTTACTGCCTCAGACACATTATTACCCTTTATTTCTTAAATCACTCCATTACTGTATTGAAACCATTTCTCTATCGAAGTAGGCTAGGTTGAGAAATTTAGATTTTGATTGATTAGATTGAAAAAAAAAATGCAATTCAGGAAAGATAATTGCATTTCTGCTAAGTATATGTATGTGTGCCGTCTCAAGAAAACTTATAAAAGCATCAGCAGCATCTTACCTAGTAAAGCGATAACAAATGGGTCGACAAATACGTTCTCCAATCAATCGGATAACAAAATGACCAGGTTCTGCTCGAAGAATCCTGCAGGCTAAGCAAATTAGCGCGTATTGGAAGAAAATTAGATCAAATGTAAAAAGAGTTACGATAAGTAATTATGTGTTTTATAAAAAAATAGATGATATCTCGCCGCAAACGAACCAATGGTAACGCCAATAAGTTAAAATCCGGGGTGAGGTGGATTGGATGATATTCCACTTCAGTGTATATGTATAATGAAGACAGTCTTTTCTTTACCAGCCACTGAAGTTATTATCTGATATACATGTATACACTCATAATTTCATTTTGTGTCTTAACATTTCTTAACATTAATAATTGGAATTTTGTCCTACAACATTCCAATGAACGACCGATGAAAACGTTTACTTGGTAAAGGGAATTGACTTTTTTTTGTATATAATAGTCTATGTAAAGTCAAATAGTTTGTACAATTACAACTCTTTATACCAGGAAGTATGATTCACATACAAATTCTTCTTTACTATTTAGAACACATATGTTTAATAAGCAAGGACAGGATGAGTTATACTTTTTGCCTTTGTTATGTTTGTCTTAAAATATTGTACATGATACATGATGACTGATAAATACAGCTTTTAAGCTTTTAAAATAGCAGACAATCATACCTTCCCATGATGCTTTGCACCACATAATGGAGCTCTGAAACACATGGAATATTGTATATTTCTACATGATTTATAGGCATAGAGTAAAAATTTGACGTGATATGCAAAAACTAATGCTATATTTGAAATCGGCGACCCAAAATTACCTAAAAACAACTCTCAAACCAAAGTCACCAAAAACTGTGTTGGGCAGTGTAATCCGTAATAAACTTAAAGGTGGATTGGCGAAGCCTACCCTATATTTCTACAGTAAAATTCAAATTTAGGAAAAATTCGCTTAAAATTGCACGTTCCGAGAATTGTTCATCAAAATGAATTTGTCCTATAAGTTTATACAATTTGTCGATTATTAACACATTTAAGGGGTTGTTTGGAATGACAGGTGAGTCAGGGGTCCAAAACAAAATTTTTACCTTTTTGACCTCAGCACATGTGTATGTATGATCTGCCATACAAAAATTAAAAAAACAATACCTCAAAGTATCATTTTTTAATGTTTTTTGTCATAATCACGCTTTTCTACAAATTTCATCTGTTTGTACCGGGGGCGTGTCTGTTGCCAGGTAGGCCTACATTACAGCATTATACGTTACAACCTTGAATAATAATACAGAATTGTGACGTTATATTCTTCTTAACCTATCTTAGAACTGCCTATTATTTCAATTGTTATACTGTTCTGGTTGGTTTGTTGCATATACTGTATAGAAATTATGCAATATGACGTCGAGCATGACAGAGTCATCTTCATTCAAATAAAATTCAGGTACCCGTAAGGTACCACGGAGCAATTCGCACGATAATACAATAAAACAGATGAAAGGTATGAATGGTTGTGGAATCGAATTGCAGACCTGTCCCTCTGTCACCTTAGAACTGCATCTCGTAGGCAATGGTAGGTAATAAACCAACCGGAACGGTATAACAATTGAAATAACAGCATGTCTTGGTCTCAATTCAAGATGTGCAATTTGGACACACCTACTCGTTGGCTGATTTATACTTCAACAGTTCCTCAAAGCTATATCAGAAAAGCCACTATCTCATTGTTCATTGGCCCGCAGTATGCGCTCGTTCCGGGGCACTCAACTTTAGAATTGATGGGTATATGTGCCTACAAGCGTCGCGAAGTAGGCGCATATCAGTACAAAACGTTGGGTTTTTTTTTAAAAAAAGGGTCATTATGTACAATGAAAATGAAAAAGGGTCATTGGGTATAATATTTTGAAAACTGAAGGTGCCTGGTCATCGGGTATAGTCGGCTTCAAAGAGGGGCATATATTGACAGGCACATACCGTCACCTCTAAAGTTGATGCCCCCCCCGGTGCTCGCATTATATTTTGTTCATGGCTCGGCTTTTAAAACTCCCACACGTCACAATAAGGCTATTGAAAAGTGTATAGAATAGCTAATGATAGACCGGTCCCTGCGATTAGTCGCGGACCCGAGCGACAATATAGTAAACACATCGAGTTTATAACACAAGTGACATAAGTCGTGAATTATGGAGGGTTTCATTGAACTTCTACCAGCAAAATATGGAATAATACTAACACAAGACACCAATCGAGATGATGATACCAGCCATAATGGAAGGCTTGTATTTGACCTTCTTATGAATCCAATTTCGTGGCGAGAAGTTAAAAAGGTAATGTATATTTCAAGAAATTTGGGTTCAAAAATTCCGTATCAGCTCGTATCATCAATTCCGTAAATATGGCGTATAGAGGCACAACTTGACAATAAACTGAACTATTTAAACGTAAAGGACGCACTGGATACACATAAATTTGTGTTTCCTTGCTGGCGGAATAGTTGCAAAACTCTTTTTTGTCAAAAGAGTTGGACAATTTATGAATTATGATTGGCAAAATAGCGAAAGGAAATAGACTTTTCCAACCATGTAAAACTACACTGGGTTGTTGACATGGTCGACATACATTAAGGCATATGCATGTTCCTAAAGTAGGAGGTAAGTACTATAATTAATTGTTTAAAGTGCTCAACATACCAGCAAAAGGTCATAGGGTCATCAGAGTACAGGGACTTTGTGAAATACTGGGTAAAAAAAGAGCGTGAGCCGATATGCAACATCAAATATAAAAGCCGATTTACATAATTTCCCATGACCTTACAGAAGTGATCGTGCTCAAATATAAAACTATAGAGTTTGGTCCTATATGCACCATCAATTGTGTACTTGTGATCAATATTGCTAGGCAAACAATCACAGCAAACATGCCAAAATCCTCCCATTTCTCCTCCATTTACACACATATAAACCCATCCCTTAAGCACATAATTCAAATGTCAATACCATGATTATGATATCTGATGTCTAGTCTGTCTACGATTTTAGATAAGTTCAGCAGAATATAGTCTTCAGAAACATTCAAGAAGTAGAACCTTTTTGCGAAGAGGCGTTCACTGTCAACGCATTACGGTTTACGTATTGCGACATTGTGCGGTGGAACGTCAGGATGTCGTCCGCATCCAAACTAGTCTCCTATACAGCCAGTTTGTGTCTGTCCTAACGCTCGTCATTACGGGTATGATTGTGATAGCCGCATACAGCTGTTTAACGCAATGAAGTAGCAATGGGGATGAACGCCGTTATACATGAACTGCTGTTGCCCGTCCAAAACAGATAATTCATACCGTATTATGTCGTAAGACGACACGATCTTGCCTGAAACGCCTATTCGCAAGATGATTTTTGGACGGCATGTAGTTCAAATGGCAGCGATTCTAAATGGGACATTTGTCATTTTCTATTACTCTTGATGTTCTTATCATGGTGCAATATTAAAATACATACCCGTTGCAATTACTGCAAATACGCTGTTTATCGGAAAATTTCAGCTACTTTTGATTTTAAGTGCTTTCTGTCAATCAAAATGTTGCTACTTTTAATTTTTTTACACCATTAGAGTTACATTATGTGTCATTTTGGGATCATCTCAAAAGGTCCCAATTCTTTATTTTAAAAGTGACGATTCGCATATAGTGATGATGCTCAGTAGCTCAAAACTTAGTTAATAAATTTCCTGTTTGTTGGCAGTTCTGTCAACTTTCTCACATAGTGTTATTTTAATGACACTATTTTCGGATTCGTGGAGCGCAGCTAGTTTTCCTCACAATTTAAGCATTTTGTTGGTTTGCTGGTTAACAATTTCTTGCACAACAAACTTTGTTAATTTGGTTATAATATTAGGATCTGGAATATTATGAGAAATTGCTTACTGTTATTGTGGGTTTTTTTTGTAGTTCAAGTAAGTACCCTCCTCAGTTAACATCGCTGGTGTGAATGTCCCAGTGCAGGTGAACGCAGTTAGAAATCTTGGTGTGATGTTTGACTGCAATGTGAGCATGTCTGCTCAAGTGACCAAGATTGTAAAATCAGCAAATTTTCATCTCAGAAACATTGGTCGTGCTCGCAAGATGCTCACAACTGAATCGACCAAAATGGCTGTCCACTCTCTTGTAACATCGAGAATTGACTATTGTAATAGTTTGCTGGTTGGCATAAGTGCTTCGCTCCTGAAACGGCTAGTTAACATCCAACGTACCTCAGCACGTATTGTAACTAGGAAGCGAAAATATGACTCAATTTCCAAAGACCTTGTTGAGTTGCACTGGTTGCCAATTAAGCAGCGCGTTGACTTTAAAATACTTGTCATCGTCTACAAATGCCTTCATCAAACAGCACCGGAGTACCTTTCAGACTTGCTTCATGTTTCAACATCTCATCGTCGTCTTCGTTCAACTTCGACTGCCTCTTTCATACTCACTGAGCACAAGACCAAGAATTCAACCTTCGCAGACAGATCATTTTCATGTTATGGACCAAAACTATGGAATGCATTACCAGAGCATATTAAAACCGCCTCTTCAATTGACATTTTCAAGAAACTGCTCAAACACCATCTGTTCAATATTGCTTTCAATCAGTAACTGTATTCATTTTGCTTGATTTTGGACTTTATCTGATGTTATGATGTTTTATGTATTATATTATTCTTGTTTTCATTCATTGTTTATGTTTTCATGCGCCTTAGTGCAAATTCTTTTGGCTTTTGGCGCGGTATTTAATTTCAATTAGTAGCAGTAGTAGTAGTAGTACCCTGTGAAAAGGTTACAATATTAATTGAAAAGTATACACGAACAAAATTCGTAATTTTCATTAACGATACATTTCGACAACCCACAAACATTTTGAAGTCTAATATGATCTGTAAGTTAAACAACATGTGTTTGGCGTTTCCAATCGTGATTTGTGAACGTCAACGGACATTAATGTTTTGGCAATGTCTGGAAATGTGATCCAAACCTATGTTAGGCTCCACTATATGGATCACTTTTTAATCCTCATAACCCTCAATGCTGTCATGTCCGGCAGTACTATCACAGGTTTTATTTGTTTTATAGTTGTATTGGCTTTGAGCTATCTTACACGTAATCTTAGAAATTTAGCGGGGTGGATTTGAAATAGAATGAAATACTGCAGTTTCAATTGAGTTTATGATATGTCAGCATAATTTGGAGACTGTAAGCGTGTGTTCATGATGATCATTTTATATCATGTAATGCAGCATCTCGATACGGAAGCACGTTTCAATCGAGATAAAATCTGGCGTATTATAAGTTTGGAAATTGAATTTAAGGTTTATGTTTCCAAATTCAAAGAGATGCACTTACTTTGGTAGTAATTAGATTTTATCAGAACAGTAAAATCCTTTCATAGCGGTCCTTTATCAATTTATTTCGTTTTTTTATGATAACTAATTTTGTAATAAAACAAAATTGTACAAGAGAACGGATTTGCCAACTTGGTCGGTCGCTGTTTTATTTTCTTGATTGAAAAAAAACAAAACAAAAACAACAACCCCAAAGCACAAATATGACTTTCTTGCAAACATATTTTTGAAGCAATATGAAAATTCAACATATTTAAATCAGTCAAACTAGAAAAACAATGGATCGGTCGGGCCCGTAGAACTTTAGGGAAGGTTAGTAGTTAGTATAATGTAAAGATTCGCATGAGGCATACTGGGCATGATACACTACAAATCCTACCCACAGACGCCTAAGCGTTTTGAGGCACGGTAGTTTGGTATGGTCATTTATTGACTTCTCTAACAAGACATTACATATTTTCAGACCTAGACAATACCAACAGTAATCACACTAATATTTACTAATAATATATTTAGATATTTTTAACTTGGATATTCAATTCTATATCAAAATATTAATCTGTTTTTAAGTGTACATTGTAAGTTATTCCGTACATTTTATTATAAAAAGTGTGTTGCCATTTGTTTTGTTTTCTGATATCCTAACACCATTAAACAAGTATCTACCCCTTGTAAATATGCAAATAATATTGAAGATTTCAGATAAATAATGCCAACATTGTCCAAATTCTGTCTATGAACACAAGTATAGGCACAATTGAGTTTCTGCTAAAAATTCTCTACAAATTTTCTTACTGTTGGCTATGATCACTGCATAATGTAATTCACCTTTGCAATTTTTCTTGAAACCTTCTATGTCAATAAAATGAAAGTATCCCGCTCTTAAATGAGAGCCACTCTTAAATGAAGGCTCAGCAGCATTGACCAACAGCAAACAGGATATTATGAAGGAAGGACTAAAATTTTAAAATAGGTTACACTAACTGGAGGCCATGCCTGGGCCACAATATAGTTGTTTTAACTGACCCATATGTCGTGAATGGCAGCTTGACAAACTAAGAATAGGGTACAGGATTCAATCCGAGAACCATCCCATTCCTACCACCAACGTTCTTCACACGATGGCTTGCCTCGATTTTGCTATCAAAATTTTATGATATATGCCTATGATCATACATTGCAAATAATATTTCATCAAGACTTTGAATCTCACAAAAATGCGATGAAGATCTTCCACTATGGTGACCGAGTTAGGGTTTGGAGACCTTTAGCCAAATATAGACCATAACTTGTATAGAAGGTGTGGACCTGATTATGTCAACTGATATCAATTTTGTGCATGAAGATTATGGGACCCCATCAAGAAGACACCCTTGAATACCCTAATGTTATTTTGTGACTATCTCGTTGTTTGGTTCTTTATTCATTTTCAATGGCACCAGCAGGAATGGTGACGTCAGCAAGTCTTTTGGACCTTACATGATCTTCAAGGACACTCATTCCGTCCTTGGACTGTAAGGACCATTTCGTTGCTGTTGACTATCAAGGACTTCATCACCATTCACAGCAATTGCACATTGTTAGATTTTATTTTGAGTTTTCACCGCCCGTCAGGAAAAATTTCTATGATGACCCTGTCTTCAATTCTGTTACATTACACGTGAATTCAGAATGTCCTGCCCATATACAGTGATGCTAAAATCAAGCATTTTCGCAGTAATTTTTTGAAGGAACCAGCTTTGAAATGATACCAAATTCATCACCGTGCGACAAAGTAGCATACCTTGTTCTACGAACTTTTTGACCGCCCTCGTAAAAACAATTGCAGTTTTACATGCCATCAAACAACCGCGAGATTTACGCTAAGGCAAATGAGTCCATATGCGCCATTCGATGAATCTTAACGGTATATCCAACTTGAATATAAAACACGATAATGGTTTAATTGCACCCGTAACATTACACAAACATGTTTCACTACAGAGCCAATGAAGTAGCGATCATTGAACTTAGATGACAAGTACATGAAAGAAAGCTTCAGATATGAAAATAATCTTAGATACAGCTAATATGTATTAACTTGGAAAGTAATGAGGTAATCGTGCCCAAGAGCCATAGTGTCCTGATACCTGAGCTAGTCATAGCGACCGTGTTGACGGTAAACAAGAAGTTTAATGAAACACAGGGTGAGTTATTACAAGATAGATACGAATCAACAGTTTGTTTTCTTCAAGTAGTAATATACCCTTAGAGAAATTAAAGGAGTATTATATTGCCCACGCAATCAAGAAAGTATGTCGAGTGAAAGCTTAGGTCTTACACTTTATCATTAGTTCAACTACCCAAGCTGTTAGAAAATGTTTAAGATTTTTTTTTAAATAAGAAAGAAAAACACAACAAAATGTATTTAAAATTAAGATACGAATTGTTGATTCGATCAGTTGAGAAATTGCGATTTACACTATGAAATTGCTTTCAAATCATGAATAATAACATAATTATGTGATTTGATCAAGTAAAATCAGCCGGAAGCCGGAAATATTAATTTTGAGATATAGCCTTTTGTTCCCTATTGTTTTGAAACTCTTTAACTACTCATATCTTTTAAGTCGTCCAAATTCAATGGAGTCTTCTGCAAAATGTAGCTGTGTAAATGTTGCTTATAATCCTATAAAAATTGAAAATTGAAATTTGATGACTGATTTAATTGTGTTTTTATTTTCTTTAATATTTAAGTCACCCATGCAATCATCTTACAGTACAAAACAATGATTCATTGACATGTACGGGTTTTTTCTGGAAGGTTTTATTGAGCCGGTGTTTCAAAATTGTAAAATCAATTATGGAGTTGCAAAACAGTTCTTTGGATAACTTGACGTTCATTTTGTTGATTTGGGTGACTGTTGTATCGTATACATAAAAATAAAAAATTAAAAAAAACACACCATTAAATCAATCAAAACATTGATATCGAGAATGTTTTTGTACATTACATGTATAGGATGTTGAAAAGTGCAACTTTTGCTGAAGCATCATTTTTAGAAAATATGATTATTTTTGGCCAACACAAAATGAAAAAAAAGAACTGTGTGAGGGTAGGAAAACGATTCCTTTATTCACAGATTTTTACATTTTTCAAATCAATAAAATGTTTGTCAAGTTATGCAAAGAAGTGTTTTGTAATTTTAGAAGAGTTTTTTTTTTGTTCAGTTGCGTCTTTTAATGTTACTCGCAGCATACATGCGTGCGCTTTTGGAGCTTAGATATTTGATATCTTTCCACGTGGTTAAAATTTAACTAGTATTTACTGTTTGAAAGCACTGGATAACATACCCAATCAGACTTGTTTTGAGGGAGCAATAACAACGCAAATGGTCACAAAAGTTTAACCCTAGAACTACGAGGGGGGTGTTCCCCTAAGATTTTTTATCCGTCATACTCGTATAAATGCGCCTAAACGACCTCAGCTAATTGTGGATCCATCCTTTGCGCTCAATTTATTAATACATTTATACCCCAGCTCCTTATCTGGGGGGGGGGGGACACCGGCCATCAAAGATGACCATAGGGGGTGTTGAATCCTAATGATTTTTATTTCGCTCTTGTGAATTTATTACAAGAGCTACTGACTGTTTACTTGTTTTTACTTTTGTAAGCAGCCAGAATTTCCCAAATTTGTATGGGCACCCTCACATTATGACGTCATAGTGACATTACTTTGGAAATGTTAGTACTTACTTTGGTATCACTGGATAGAGGAGACCCGTTGCTAAACATTAGTACCAAATATAACGGTATATGACGTGTATATTTACACCCCCTTCATAGTCCGTGTTATAAAATATATAAAAGAAAGTCTAAATATTATGGCGGCAAATGCCTGCAATCCTAATTCCTGTTGGTATTTTGCTAAACACACGGCCTCACTTTGATGGTGCATTCGAACTCACCCACACCCCAACACACACACCCACACAAACATATATAGTTTTGGGTATAGGCCTAGTGATGATAAATTCATAACTCACACAAATCATGCTGTTTTTTTTTAAATAAATGTTGTTGCAATTTTCATTTGTTATTTCATGTTGATTGCACGTACCACTTCATGAGATAAAAATATTAACATTCTAAAAATGTCCGCTGACCATGCCCACAAAATATGTAAATGTCCCTTTAAACAACTAGGAGTTTTCCGTAACTAACCCACTTGCTTAAAGACTTTAACTTATGAAAAGTTAACGGATCTTAAACTTTTTTGTTTAAACCTGTTAAACCAAATTGTTTAAATAAAAATGTGTGCCTTTAAACAGATATTGCTTAAAATCGTAAACTATTTTTCTTAAACAGCGCAATCTTAACTTCTGCGGTAAGAGTGTAAACGACCTCAGCTAATCGAAGATCCATCCTTTGCGCTCAATTAATTGATGATTTTTTACCCCAGCTGCTTACCCGGGGGTAGCATCGGCCATCAAAGATGACCATGGGGGGTGTTGAAGTCAATGATTTTAATTGTGAAATTATTCCAAGAGCTACTGACTGTTTACTTGTTTTTACCTTTGTACATAGCCAGAATTTCCCAAAATTGACATGGGCGCCCTCACATTATGACGTCATAGTGACATTACTTTGGAAATGTTTGTACTTAGTTTGGTATCACTGGATAGGGAAAACCCATAGCTAAATATTAGTATCAAATATAAAGGTATATGACGTGTATAATAACACCCCCTTCATAGTCCGTGTTACAAAATATGGCTCAGTGGTTCTGGGGTTAAGCATGAATTACACCATTTACATTCTCGAAAATAAATAACACAGACCAAACACTAAGGAGCTCCCAAAATGAAACCATCAAACAATCAATATCAATGATAGAACTTTTCGAAAAATATAAATTGCATCTTATCGCATCTCAGGAGTAACTCTTTGGTGTCTTGTGGGAAAGACTTCTTGGCTTGCTTTGTCTCATGAAAAGGACGCTATATATAACCCTAATGGTCCGTCAATCTCGCCATATTCGTTTCGTTTAATCTTAATTTTACACCAATTAGATGTATTTTGTATGCTGTTGCAATACAAATGAAGGTAAATGAGTGAATGAATGAATAAAGTCAACTTATCTTTAAATTTAATACGGTGTACTTACGAGGATTTCCCTTCAGTTTCGTATATTCTAACGTTGTAATAATATACTATTACCTTGCGTACTGGATATTATTTGAATACTGACTTAGTATTCAACAGGATATCGGTGACTTTATCAACCCTCTTATCACCAAGTTGCAGTCTCTCCTCGCCTATTACAATTTCAAAGTGGCACATAAGTTAAAATTACAAATCTTTCATCAAAGGTCAACGGCTCCCTACATGTAATGTATCTCTCTTAAGGGGTTCAATTATACATAATAAACGCACGATGCCAGAATAATTCATCTCGTCAATATACAATCCAACATCTCTTGAGCCTTTGAATACATATATTTGATACCATCTAACAAATCGCTAGCAATTTAACAAGTACATAAATACTCGGTATTGATTCACTTATATTTCGATAGCATTGTGTTTAAAGGGAAAATATGTTAGATTCAACTGCTTGAACTAATCAACATGCAGCAAATAAAGCTCTCGATGCAAATATATAATATTGTTCAACGCTTGACTATGGCATGGGGATCAACCTAAATACAGATTTGACTTTTAAGTATGGAATAATTATTCACGAAGTACCAAGACTAATCTGAAAGGGGTCTGCATAAACCGCACGGGTTAGATATTTATTTGAGTGTGTAGGGAGATGGTGTCAAAAGAGTTCTTAATAGAGTTTCCATTATGATGCTCATAATGTAGTGAATTAGCCTAAAATGGCGGATTTAAGGTGACTAAGTTTGAGTTCTGCGGGAGTACAGTTTCTGAATTTCTTAACATTGTTTTGATACTATCAAATTTATTGAAGTTTAAGATGATAATATACTGAATCTTTTGAAAAAAATAGCTCTTAAAAGTTGCACGTACTCGAAAGTTTGAATGGCCCACTGGGGCCAGTGTTATAAACTTACTTTGTCCAAAATAAAGAACGTGAGTTTAATGGACAACATGTAATCCGCACGATTGTTTTGTACCGTAAGTTTATAACATTTAACCCCTGTGGGGGCATGCAAACCTTCTACGTACGTACCACCATATTTTAAGCTCCTAAAGCTCTTCCAGACTAGTCGTGGCACTTCGTCAAGATATGAAGAACTTATT
Organism: Amphiura filiformis; assembly: GCF_039555335.1. NCBI lineage: Eukaryota > Metazoa > Echinodermata > Ophiuroidea > Amphilepidida > Amphiuridae > Amphiura > Amphiura filiformis. Next base: position 27,149,911 of record NC_092634.1, on the reverse strand, counting down.
TCCAAACCGTGATAAGTCATAAACACGTGTTTCTGATTTACCTGTGCGATATTAAAATGGGTATTATAATTCCAGTTGGATGCACCATTACAAGCTAACAGTGGATGCATGCGCAGTAACAATGCTGCGGGAAGCCTTTGATCCTCAAATGAGAACAATTATGCATATTGTTAACCAGTATTGTTGTGGTAAATAATAATATTATTGCTTGTTGACGGTACAACTCATTGTTGCTAATGTCAAAGTGATTGTGATAGTAAATGAGAAACATGTGGTTGTGGCCTTAACACGGTTTGGAAACAAGCTCTTCAAATATTCCATACTTAATGCCAAGCCTGTAATTACTTGTGTATCCTGGATTGGATTTATATCCCCTGCTGATCAGGAAGAAAGAGCAGCTCTAAATCTTTGCAAGTCTTATGACGCTTGACGTAAATCATCATAGGCTGCACCAACTTGACAGATGATCCAAGTCTCTTTACACCATCAGAACCTGGTGGTGACTGACACGTCCAACAGATTAGCAGGGCACAGCGTCATCATCCCTATATCTTCGTGTCAAAAATTACCGTGATAGTACCGCATCCTCTCGTTTTTCAATAGGCTGAGCGAGCGACTCAAGCTAACGACTATCATAATGCCACCAAGTTTCTATTCTACACATTATTACGATTTGCGTAAATGCTCTAGTACTCCATGTGGTGTTGCTATTACAAGGAAATGTTTTCAGGTAAAACCCAGATTTTGTTTTTAATACACTAACTTGAAAATAAATACACTAATTAGCGGCCATTGCTGTTTGATCTGGATATATTTTTGCTGCATTTTATGCGTAGTTGAAATTGTTATATATTTAATTTTGAGAATTACAATTATATAAAGGAACACATTTAGCCCATTCACCTATGATCCATGTGCTTGTATAGAATATGTTCAATCACACGTCTATGTCACAATGCATATGCAAACTTTCTTTATCTGTGTCAACAATAGAATATTGATCACCAACGGAGTATGGAGCTGTATGAAAAAATAGTTATAATATAGGGTGTTGACATTGTGTGGGTATGTTTTGTTCAATATGTTTTACAGAGTAGACAAACTTACAACTATTGATTTTGTCGCGTTTTGATATTGAATTCTTATTAACCAGAAACAAGTAAGCTCATCAGCTATTTTACTAAATCCTTACTTATATGGTTATATGATACACAATGCATAAACATAAGAAAATAAATAACAAAAAGCAATAAAATTGTCTTATAACCTCATCATGAAATGAAAATGAATAAATGAAATGAAAGGCGACACCTAATTTGAAATTTATATAAAATAGCGCCCTCAATTTTCACACAAATGTACAGTTTATTGAATAAAAATAATCACCGGAGAACAGATACAAGATAATTAATCAATTTTTATAGCAAAAATTGCTAAAATATGTGCTGTGTAGAGTGAGAGTCTACGATAAGCATCACAAATTATTCATAATTTGTTTTGTTGGATGAAATAAACAACCAATCACAACCATGTTTGCACATCAATTAGCAACTTAGCAAATGATCTGTCAGAGGAATAACTGTCATACACAAGGAGAAATAAGAAGCAATTTGTTGCAATATTATACAAGTATGCTTGATAGTGTTGCAGAATAAGACGAGTTGATACTTGATTTAAACATAGTCGTATATATCCGAGGGGGTGCTATTCCGTTTATAATTCAACACCTTAATAGGAAGTATTATACAAAGCTATAAATACCCGCCTTTCACCTTTATAAGAAGAAAACAACCCAAGACAATAATTGCTTTCGGCGTGTATGTGGCCCACTTCTTGTCCAATGGTTAGCTTAGAGCTAATCTTTCCGGTTTAGCAGCGAAGACATTTTCCTTGCGGTGCAATTCAACTTAGGTGACATTTTATTCAAGTTGACTTGCAGGGAAAACTAATAACATACAGAATTGGATACAAGTCCAATTGACCAAGTCCATATGGTGAGCCTACTATAATGTTGGTCAATAGTATTTTCGTGATGTACAAGATTATCCAATTGTATATATGTGACCGTACACCATGAATGAGCTGTAAATGTCCTAAATTGTATTCTGAGTTACAGTGTGAAATGTGCATGAAGGCCGTATTTACGGGTACCTCAAGTTAGTGCTACATGTATCTCATTTTGATAGCTCTAGTCAAACACCAATTAAACCAGTCAATAATCATATTGTTGAAGAGGATAATAGGCTTCTACCATGTCTATAGAATTCTTAAATATCTCTAGCTATTGTTTGCTTTGGCTAAATCCTGTTCAAGTGGTGAAACACTGTTACAAAGCATTGTATTTTGTCTAGGTAGTATAACCAACAATTAACAATGAGGGGGACATTCCTGAACCTTGTTGACTTGGGGATTATTTGAAATGACAGCCAGTTATGACTGTTTGATATTTATTACCAGCAATGTGGGAAAAGAGACACGTGTAGAACCGAAAAATGTATACTATTTTAATGAAGGAGCAAAGTTCAGCAAACCATAATCCCGCTTCTGGATATCGTTTGAAGTCAAATGATATACCATTTTAAAGCTTGTCATATATATTTTCTAAACACGAAATAAAACAAAATTGACCGGCCGGAATTTACGGCTCATTTGTTTTGTACGGTCACATTTATCAAGATGTATCATGAACATGATATTGAATGCCCTTTGTCGTAATGCATGTTAACAGATGTCATATATGTAACTGGCGATAGTATTTGGAAGAGACTTTAATGACACTCTCGGGGGAATGTAATTTATTTACAAGTATATTGGAGAGCGATCAACTTTGAGCCAATAAGCGTAGTATCCATACTTTCATGTGATGTAAAAATCGTCTAGCTTATTGATCATAACCCAATGATTGGTAATATCCTTTGACACTTGATCTAGTTTTCTTCCAATTCATGCTGTTTTGTTTAGCCGTGAGGATTTTTGTCAGTCCAGTTTTCGTCATTTTATTATCATATTGATTGAATGGAGTTTTTTGTTGACCTATTTCTGTCCGTCTGCTGGGGTGTTTTGATCATAATCCACGGAAACAGACAGCCCGAGCAGTAATTTTGTGGGGCAGGATCATTGATTATACAGGGGTCAAAGATAAAAAAACCTATTGTTCCTCATCATGCGTTCGTTTGGGGGAACAAACCACCTAGTTTTTTGCCTGTTGTAAATGTTTTAGCTCATATAGCACAATTTGACGAACGTTTGGTCTACTTTTTTCTAATACGCGTTGGCCTGTTAACCATTTAGCCGTCAGGACTTTTCCAGCCAGACCCTGGTCATTTCGATATCAAATTAATTGGTTAACGTCTTTGTCGTCCCATTTCTTTTTACTGTGCTGCTGGCGTTTTAATGAGTAGAACTAGCACAAATGTGTACATCCATATCAAAACGATGCACTTGTCGGCTGCTACATGTGTCTCATTTCACATAGCTAGGATTAAATACCAGACTCATCTCCGAAGTGGAGGTCACTTTGAATCATCTGAAGTCACATGGGTTAGGAATACAGAGAACATTCCTTATACAATTTGACTTGGGGATGATTTGAAGTGACCTACACTTGATATGAGTCTGATATTTATTCCTTGCTATTATGTGAAATGAGACACATGTAGCAGCCAACAAGTGCATCGTTTTGATATGGATGTACACAAATGCTAAGCACATTGTGTATCGTGTATCTACATGTATTGAAATTTTCAATTAAATCGATATATCTATGTTAATCAATCTAACCTATTTCTGTGTAGGACACAGAAATGGGTTCTGCCCAGAAATGTTTGTAATGTTCCTTAACATATTATTACAAAGTGTGCTTCCAACAAAACAAAAACAAAAATGAAACAAATATAGGGTCCACAACTTATAAGTTCCCCCTAAATACTTTTTAAAAATAAATCGAAAAATATTTGACGAAATGCAAACGTGTAAAAAGATATAAGTAGCCTTATTTGTTTGACAGATATGGACCAAATTATATCGTCACACGTCATTGTTTTCTGTCACAATGGTTCATTATGTAAAAAGAGAGACCGTTTTAAGGGATCTGAAATGAGCGTTCTGAGCGTTTCGACAGTATTTTTTGTGGAACATGAGAGCACATCAGACATATCGAATTGCATTCTGAATACGAAGAATGTCTTTCTGATATCAAATAATTTTATTTTTGAAATTCACGATATAATGTAAATTTTATGACAAATTATAAAAAAATGATATTTTTCACCTTTTTGATATATAACAGTCCTCGAAGTACATTTTATTAATCTAATGATATATAAAGTGTATGTAGCTGGGAGGAAAAGCCGACGATCAATTGAAAATTGAGACCTTTCATATTGAAGATATGGATTTTTCCCCCAAAAGACCTAATTTTGTTGGTGTTTTGGGAAAACAAATACATAATTTTTAATTATCTTCAATACAAAAGTTCAAAATTTTCAATTGATCGTCGGCTTTTCATCCCACCTACATACACTTTAAGTACATATTATCAGATATATAAAGTTTACTTCGAGTACTGTTAAATATTAAAAATATCAATTTTTAATCATTTACCATAAAATGTGTATTACATTGCGAATTTCAAAAAATCAAAATTATTTGATATCAGAAGGACATTCTTCGTATTCAGAATGCAATTCGATATGTCTGATGTGCTCCAATGTCCCACAATAAATACTGTCCAAAGGTTCATACCCCATCCCTTAAACAGTGTTAAAAGTGGCATCTGAGATCATAGGAGTCAGCTCTCAAACGATACAGTACGCCAGGTCTATTCATGTTTTTGTTAAAGAAAACCTGACTGCTATGGACTCTGGTACCATTTTTAAAACAGTCTCCAATGCAATGACTTGTGACGCTATAAATTGGTTCACATGTGTAAAACCAAAAAAAAAGGCTATACACATCTTTTTACATTTTTACATTTCGTAATATATTTTTGGACTTATTCTAAAAAGTATTAGGGGAAACTTATAAGTTGTGGACTGTATAGTTCGAATGTCAAGGTACACAGATTGGGAGCTAAAAGCAGTTGCAACGTGTTTGAATATACCAATAACTAGTTTGCTAGATAGTAGGGCACCCAAATAAAAAAAAATCTCTAGATAAGGTAAAGGTGAATACCGTGTGGTAGAGAAAATCCACTACCACCAGGTAATTGGGAGTAAAGATTAACCATTTGTAAAAAGAGGATTTCGTGATCCAAGCATCCTCTTTTTATGACATTTTTTCAGTAGATATCCACGATAAAAGCCTATTCACAAAATGTCAGTTGATTCCGATTTGTATATCATGATTATGCATGTGTGTGAGACTGCTGTATAGGCCACTATTGTAATTTCGTTCTGCTATCATCATTATCAGTCGGCTGCGGAGCAGGCGACTACAAGCTTTATCCAACTAATGCAATCTTGGGCAAGCGAAACAATTTTGTTTGGCTGCAGCATCTCTTCAGTATCTCCCAGGAGGTGCTGGACATACTGTGTGCGCGGCCGTCCCGGTTTCCTCTTCCCATGTGGTGGAATATAACGCGCATATTCTTTCACAGGCTCGCCATCTTCAAGACGCAGTATATGGCCGAGAAATTTGAGTTGATGAATCTTGACTCTGGCAACTAGTGGAGTGGTGCTGGTCAGGTTGTAGATGGTTTCATTTGGAATCCGATCCACATGCTTGATGTTTAACATGACTCTGTAGCAAGATGTTGCAAATGCATTGATCTTGTTTTCCATGTCTTTGGTAATTACCCATGACTCGCACCCATACAGAAAGACAGTAACACACGTTGTCTGAAACAGCTTGATTTTTGTTTCGATTGACAGGGACGGACTTCTCCAAAGGCGTTCCAGTTTCCAGAAAGCTGCCCAGGCTAGCGCTTTTCTTCTTTTTAGGTCTCCAACACTAGAGCCCATCTTGGAACCCAAATACTTGAAGTCTGTGACATGGCTGATGGTACTACCATATACTTCAAGTGCTGGTTGGTCTTTACAGTTTGCAGTCTTATATTCTGTCTTAGGTGCGCTGATGACAACACACGGCCTCACTTTGATGGTGCATTCGAACTCACCCACACCCCAACACACACACCCACACAAACATATATAGTTTTGAGTATAGGCCTAGTGATGATAAATTCATAACTTACACAAATCATGCTGTTTTATCAAAATAAATGTTGTTGCAATTTTCATTTGTTATTTCATGTTGATTGCACGTACCACTTCATGAGATAAAAATATTAACATTCTAAAAATGTCCGATGACCATGCCCACAAAATATGTAAATGTCCCTTTAAACAACTAGGAGTTTTCCGTAACTAACCCACTTGCTTAAAGACTTTAACCTGTGAAAAGTTAACGGATCTTAAACTTTTCTGTTTAAACCTGTTAAACCAAATTGTTTAAATAAAAATGTGTGCCTTTAAACAGATATTGCTTAAAATCCATTTTTCTTAAACAGCGCAATCTTAAATTCTGCGGTAAGAGTGTAAACGACCTCAGCTAATCGAAGATCCATCCTTTGCGCTCAAGTAATTGATGATTTTTTACCCCAGCTGCTTACCCGGGGGTAGCATCGGCCATCAAAGATGACAATGGGGGGGGGGGGGGTGGTGTTGAAGTCCAATGATTTTAATTGTGAAATTATTCCAAGAGCTACTGACTGTTTACTTGTTTTTACCTTTGTACATAGCCAGAATTTCCCAAATTGACATGGGCGCCCTCACATTATGACGTCATAGTGACATTACTTTGGAAATGTTTGTACTTAGTTTGGTATCACTGGATAGGGAAGACCCATAGCTAAATATTAGTACCAAATATAAAGGTATATGACGTGTATAATAACAACCCCTTCATAGTCCGTGTTACAAAATATGGCTCAGTGGTTCTAGGGTTAAGCATGAATTACACCATTTACATTCTCGAAAATAAATAACACAGGCCAAACACTAAGGAGCTCCCAAAATGAAACCATCAAACAATCAATATCAATGAAAGAACTTTTCGAAAAATATAAATTGCATCTTATCGCATCTCAGGAGTAACTCTTTGGTGTCTTGTGGGAAAGACTTCTTGGCTTGCTTTGTCTCATGAAAGGACGCTATATATAACCCTAATGGTCCGTCAATCTCGCCATATTCGTTTCGTTTAATCTTAATTTTACACCAATTAGATGTATTTTGTCTGCTGTTGCAATACAAATGAAGGTAAATGAGTGAATGAATGAATAAAGTCAACTTATCTTTAAATTTAATACAATGTACTTACGAGGATTTCCCTTCAGTTTCGTATATTCTAACGTTGTAATATATACTATTACCTTGCGTACTGGATATTATTTGAATACTGACTTAGTATTCAACAGGATATCGGTGACGTTATCAACCCTCTTATCACCAAGTTGCAGTCTCTCCTCGCCTATTACAATTTCAAAGTGGCACATAAGTTAAAATTACAAATCTTTCATCAAAGGTCAACGGTTCCCTACATGTAATGTATCTCTCTTAAGGGGTTCAATTATACATAATAAACGCACGATGCCAGAATAATTCATCTCGTCAATATACCATCCAACATCTCTTGAGCCTTTGAATACATAAATTTGATACCATCTAACAAATCGCTAGCAATTTAACAAGTACATAAATACTCGGTATTGATTCACTTATATTTCGATAGCATTGTGTTTAAAGGGAAAATATGTTAGATTCAACTGCTTGAACTAATCAACATGCAGCAAATAAAGCTCTCGATGCAAATATATAATATTGTTCAACGCTTGACTATGGCACGGGGATCAACCTAAATACAGATTTGACTTTTAAGTATGGAATAATTATTCACGAAGTACCAAGACTAATCTGAAAGGGGTCTGCATAAACCGCACGGGTTAGATATTTATTTGAGTGTGTAGGGAGATGGTGTCAAAGGATTCTTAATAGAGTTTCCATTATGATGCTCATAATGTAGTGAATTAGCCTAAAATGGCGGATTTAAGGTGACTAAGTTTGAGTTCTGCGGGAGTACAGTTTCTGAATTTCTTAACATTGTTCTGATACTATCAAATTTATTGAAGTTTGAGATGATAATATACTGAATCTTTTGAAAAAAATAGCTCTTAAAAGTTGCACGTACTCGAAAGTTTGAATGGCCCACTGGGGCCAGTGTTATAAACTTACTTTGTCCAAAATAAAGAACGTGAGTTTAATGGACAACTTGTAATCCGCACAATTGTTTTGTACCGTAAGTTTATAACATTTAACCCCTGTGGGGGCATGCAAACCTTCTACGTACGTACCACCAATAAGAGCCATATTTTAAGCTCCTAAAGCTCTTCCAGACTAGTCGTGGCACTTCGTCAAGATATGAAGAACTTATTTCCAAACCGTGATAAGTCATAAACACGTGTTTCTGATTTACCTGTGCGATATTAAAATGGGTATTATAATTCCAGTTGGATGCACCATTACAAGTTAACAGTGGATGGATGCGCAGTAACAATGCTGCGGGAAGCCTTTGATCCTCAAATGAGAACAATTATGAATATTGTTAACCAGTATTGTTGTGGTAAATAATAATATTATTGCTTGTTGACGGTACAACTCATTGTTGCTAATGTCAAAGTCATTGTGATAGTAAATGAGAAACATGTGGTTGTGGCCTTAACACGGTTTGGAAACAAGCTCTTCAAATATTCCATACTTAATGCCAAGCCTGTAATTACTTGTGTATCCTGGATTGGATTTATATCCCCTGCTGATCAGGAAGAAAGAGCAGCTCTAAATCTTTGCAAGTCTTATGACGCTTGACGTAAATCATCATAGGCTGCACCAACTTGACAGATGATCCAAGTCTCTTTACACCATCAGAACCTGGTGGTGACTGACACGCCCAACAGATTAGCAGGGCACAGCGTCATCATCCCTATATCTTCGTGTCAAAAATTACCGTGATAGTACCGCATCCTCTCGTTCTTCAATAGGCTGACGACTAACGACTATCATATGAGATGCCACCAAGTTTCTATTCTACACATTATTACGATTTGCGTAAATGCTCTAGTACTCCATGTGGTGTTGCTATTACAAGGAAATGTTTTCAGGTAAAACCCAGATTTTGTTTTTAATACACTAACTTGAAAATAAATACACTAATTAGCGGCCATTGCTGTTTGATCTGGATATATTTTTACTGCATTTTATGCGTAGTTGAAATTGTTATATATTTAATTTTGAGAATTACAATTATATAAAGGAACACATTTAGCCCATTCACCTATGATCCATGTGCTTGTATAGAATATGTTCAATCACACGTCTATGTCACAATGCATATGTAAACTTTCTTTATCTGTGTCAACAATAGAATATTGATCACCAACGGAGTATGGAGCTGTATGAAAAAAATAGTTATAATATAGGGTGTTGACATTGTGTGGGTATGTTTTGTTCAATATGTTTTACAGAGTAGACAAACTTACAACTATTGACTTTATCGCGTTTTGATATTGAATTCTTATTAACCAGAAACAAGTAAGCTCATCAGCTATTTTACTAAATCCTTACTTATATGGTTATATGATACACAATGCATAAACATAAGAAAATAAATAACAAAAAGCAATAAAATTGTCTTATAACCTCATCATGAAATGAAAATGAATAAATGAAATGAAAGGCGACACCTAATTTGAAATTTATATAAAATAGCGCCCTCAATTTTCACACAAATGTACTGTTTATTGAATAAAAATAATCACCGGAGAACAGATACAAGATAATTAATCAATTTTTATAGCAAAAATTGCTAAAATATGTGCTGTGTAGAGTGAGAGTCTACGATAAGCATCACAAATTATTCATAATTTGTTTTGTTGGATGAAATAAACAACCAATCACAACCATGTTTGCACGTCAATTAGCAACTTAACAAATGATCTGTCAGAGGAATAACTGTCATACACAAGGAGAAATAAGAAACAATTTGTTGCAATATTATACAAGTATGCTTGATAGTGTTGCAGAATAAGACGAGTTGATACTTGATTTAAACATAGTCGTATATATCCGAGGGGGTGCTATTCCGTTTATAATTCAACACCTTAATAGGAAGTATTATACAAAGCTATAAATACCCGCCTTTCACCTTTATAAGAAGAAAACAACCGAAGACAATAATTGCTTTCGGCGTGTCTGTGGCCCACTTCTTGTCCAATGGTTAGCTTAGAGCTAATCTTTCCGGTTTAGCTGCGAAGACATTTTCCTTGCGGTGCAATTCAACTTAGGTGACTGGGCCCGGGCTATTGAAGATTCCAGCAGGGCAATATCATCAGCAAAGTCCAGGTCATTCAGCATCTTGGGAAGATACCTGCTTGACCGACGTTGGAAGTTGGTACTCCTTGAAGCCTTCCATGATCCTCCTCAAAATGTGTATTTGCTGAGCACAGCTGCGACCCGATCTAAAGCCAGCCTGGTTGCTTCTCATTAAAGGATCAATGTGGGGTCGGATCCTGTTCAAGAGGATCTTGTTGTCCGCTTTTGCGGCAACGGACAAAAGCGAAATACCACGGTAATTTGTCATGAGAGAGAGGTCACCTTTCTTTGGTAGAGGAATGATTACATTCGTAACCCATTGACATGGCGGTGTCAGCGTTGAGAATACTTCCATACTGAATTCGAGAATCATATCAATCACGCTATCCCTTCCTCCCTGAAGTGCTTCTGCAGTTATAGCACAGTCCAATCCTGATGCCTTGTTGGTCTTCATGGCTGCTATTGCTTTGACTACTTCTTCACGAGTTGGCTATACCAGAACGAAATTCAAACTTGACGATATTTTTGCTAAATGAATTAATTTGCAAGACATTTTTGGTACACACACATTATGTAGCCAGAGGTTTCCAATGGCAGTGTTGTAGGTCTCGAGACCAGCTAAGCCTGGTCTTGGTCTCGGTCTCGGTCTTGGACCTGCTGGTCTCGGTCTTGGTCTCGGTCTCGGCCCTCCTGGTCTCGAGGTCTCGGTCCGAGACCGGGCTCGAGACCGGCAAAATAGTACCATTTCTGCTCAGACATTTTTCATCAATTGAATCATTCATGATTACAAAATTCTCAATTAATATTTTCAATCTTACTTCAGGACCTACTCATTTATTTTCAATTAGATCCAATTAGTAATTGTTCAAAACATTGTATGACTATGAATTCATTGTAAACACTCTCTATCTTAATCTCCAGAATCCAATTCTGTTAAAATCTATTTTAAGCAACTTCATTGGTGCATTTGCCTAAATAATCATAGGTATACGTACAAATGTACCAAAAATTAGGAACATGAAAGGACTCCCAATTGACTGAAGAGGTTCATCGGGTCTGTTGATTAAACGGCTAAGTGATTTGCCAAGACCAAAGGAAACATATAAGTTTTTCCTTTGGTTTTGGCAAAGAACTCTTATTAGCTAGGACTCCCAAATGTTGCCATTTGTTTTCATAATATTTTACAATAACGTTACCGATTTTGTGACACATATTCTTATTGTAAAGTTGAAAAAACATTAACATTAACATTTGGCAGAAATAATATCTATTATTTTATTTTAAAATATCTTTCCCAAAGTCCAAGGCTAAAGTAAGCATTATACAACCTTCTGCGAAATTGTTCTCTAACGTTTCAACATGTTGCGTTTTGTGAGAAATGATCTCGCAATATGATACAAACGGCTGGAGTGCATTTATTATTTCTTTGGTTGAGAGGATGGATCTATTTTGTTTCAAATTCCCCATATATTCATGGCAGGGATAGCAGATAATGCTACACGCACCTTAATGCACCATGATCAAAGGCGCATTGCATCATAGAGCTTTATGAGTATGAGTGCATTCTTTTATAGCTTAGGCTCAATATCATAGGCGTAGATCTTGGGGGCAAATCCCCAATTATTTGGGAGTTAATCCCCCAATATTTTGCCAGGGGGATGGTCCATACAATCATCCCCCCCCCCCAATGTTGACGCCTGTATGTGGGTTTCTGACCAAATTAACCTCATACATTGTATTTGGCCATTTTAGCCCCAAAAGTGCCAAATGTTGCTCCCTTCGTGTGCATATTTCACTTTTGCACCATATTTCATCATTTTAGCTTCAGTATGGCAACATTTTTCGCGGGCTTTGTGCGCATGTGTACCACAAACTGGTTGCCAAAAGTTACTGGATTCTAATTCCCCCCATCAATGTCAAAGAAATCTATGCCACTGCCCAGTATTGTCATTTCAATGTTACTACATGTAATAGGTCATTTTAACCGCTTTCATTATATCTCTTGTTTTGGATCCAAATGTTTTGAAAATTGTTGTTATTCTTGCTTAAAATGGATTATATGACCCATCATATAGGCCTACCAGTCACCGAGATAGTTATCATTTATTAATGATATTACTTTCAAAGCCCTGTCTCGGTCTCGGGCTTGGTCTCGGTCTCGGACCAGCCGGTCTCGGTCTTGGTCTCGGTCTCGGACTGCCTGGTCTCGGTCTCGGTCTTGGTCTCGGCTAGGCCGGTCTCGACTACAACACTGTCCAATGGTATAAAAATCTTTTTTTGAGAAAGTGTGTGTGTGTGTGGGGGGGGGGTTGTTAGGCTGTGGATCACGAAATGCCCTTTTAAGATACAATAAGATACTTGTACCAGTATATCTTGACTCCCCCCCCCCCCATGTCGAAAATAAATCTACGCCACTGCTTAAAAATATTGAAACGATGATATTCCCACACCCCGCGTCTAAGATATTATCGGGTTGGGTTGGTGGTTAGGGGTGGGGGGGGGGGGCGCCAGTTTTGTTTCTTGCTCCGGGCGCTACCAACCCTAGCTACGCCACTGCCTGCTATTGATACCAGACCGACTTTACACAACAAATAAATATTCTAAGAAATGTATCCTATAGAAGGGTGACAACTCTTTTCTAAAGTATGTAATTTATCCCAGGTGCGGATATTTTGAGATAAATATTTAATCTGTTAATGTTTTTGAAAATTGGATTGTAATTGGGAGAAAATAGGAACATATCTTCCAAATGTCAGCTTTCTACATGGTCTATCCCATTTAGTCATCGTGACATAACACGGTAAATGTCTCAAACACCTAAATATTGGACCGTGCATGAAAGTGTCCATAGATACATCACAATAATTAAAGGATGTATGCACATTATTGATATGATAGCAAAATGGTAAAGACTAAATGATTGTCGAAATATATCAAATGTTAAAAGCATGTACATATAACTATTAAATTGATATATTTTATTTTCATTTGTACGTGCACAATATTTTTCTACTCTACTCCTTTAATCGCTCTAAGAGTATACCACTACTTGAAGAAAACACGGTGTAAATTCTTATGTATTCATTCGTATTTAAGCTTTCTGCTTACCGCCATCACGATGCGTATAGTTCAACGATCGCTATAGTAGTCAGCTCAGATGGCAAGACAATGTGGCTTTAAGAGATACGTTGAACACTTTTGGGCACGATTAACCCATTATTTCCCAAGTTGATATATATTAACTGTATAGTCTTGAATTTAAACGTAAATATGACTTTCATAATAATAAGATTTGAAGATTTCCTTGATAACTAAGTTCAATGATCGGCTCTTTTTCATATTAACATAAGTATCGTTATTATTAATATTATCGTTGTTGTTGTCGTTGTTGTTGTTGTTGTTGTTGTTGTTGTTGTTGTTGTTGTTATTATTATTATTATTATTATTATTATTATTATTATATTATTATTATTATTATTATTATTATTATTATTATCATTTGATTTTATTTGGTACTATAAGAATAACATACAAATTACACTACATATACAGTATTATTATAACAAAATAAAATAAATTGCACATCAAAATTGTATAACGAAATTACAAATCAACACAAGTACCGAGGATAGCCCAAAAAGCCTTGGAAAAGCATAATTCCATTTGGGGTCCTTACAAGCAAGAGAAAATATAGGAACAAACTGCCATACAAAACCAAGAACAGAGACAACGTGCACAAAGGACGCAAAAAGCAGATATGTGAGACCAGCTCAAACTCTAAAAATCAAATGGACTCTTGATCAGCTAAAACTGTTTGACAGAGTGTTTGTACAATTTAAAATGTTCTTGATTTCATTTGGCAGTGACTATTACATATTAATTATTAATTATTATATTATTATTATATATCATTACATTACGATGCAGCTAACATGATGATTACAATAAGATGAAAAGGTAATCGTCAGTAAATAAATGAATTTAACATGTTAAAGATGTAGACGAACGTAACCTGTAACTGTTACAGGCGCGATGAAACCATGTTGTCGTCTTACATCCAAGTGTGTTAAAATACTATATTCTAATCCAACCTAGTAAATAATATTTATTTAATTATACACAGAGAATAAACACGAACATGGATGAAAAGTCACTAAAAAGGTTTTTATGTTCTTGATCCAAAGGATAGCACTTACTACCAAAGTAAGCGCATTTTTTTGGACCAGAAAATATAAGCATACAAAAAACCATAATATCTTGCAAAATGTATATTCACCTACATTTCAACCTAATCCTTAAAAATGAGTCTATTATATGATAGAATATATACATCAGCTGATCGTGAATTACGTGGCAGTTACTGATTGTATTGGATACAACCCTGGAGTGAGTCTCCCAACTATGCTGCCATATCATTAACTGTTTCAATGTTGGAGGGGGGGGGGGGGGGTGTTTTAAATCCGGTGTGCAATCACTTTACCCAATTTAAATTTATATACGCATGAGAATCAAAACATTCGAGACATAGATTACAATGTGTTAGATCACATGTTAAGTTAGCTCAAAGCCATATAGCTCTAAACAAAGAGAATCTGTGAGAGTACAGCGGGATATAACAGTATTGTGGGTGTAATGGATCCCTATGGCGGCGCCTACGAGAGGTTTGGATGATTGGATCACCTTTACAGACATTGATACAACTTTAATGTTCGTTAACTCTCAAAAATCACGATTTGAAGGGGTCAAATACAAACAAAAGACATTTCTGGTGGGCATCATTTGGTCTTGTGTTACATCGATAATTGCGCACGAGGCGCGACACATTTTCAATAATACAATATCATGAATATTTTAATCAAAATCAAACTAAAACTTTGCGTTAAACTTTACAATTGTCAAATTCACACAAAGTTTTTGTATTTTACACTATCGGGTGATTAAGAGGGTTGGAATCTTCGTTAAGGGTTTATTTTGAGGGGTTAAATGTTTTATGTGGGGGTTGAGTTAACAAAACAGCTCATCGGGTGAGTTCAACATTGCTAGAATTAAGATGAACCTTTCCTCAATTCAGAATAAATCTTGTATTAGTAGTTAGTATTAGGTTTTTCATAGCGTCATTATTAAAATCCACAAACATAACAGTAAAAATCTTCGCTTAATATTCCCAGATGGTTAAATAATGGAAACAACTTAACGAAGTTTGGTATACGAAGGCTATTTACTTTAAGGAAACTAGTAACATTATTTTTCAGGATAGTGTGCGTAAGACTGGAGGGAAGACTAGCCCTACTCCCTGAGGCCGCCAATGCTGTCGGCAACAGAAGTACCTTTCGGTAGAGTGCTGAGCTGCTATCAAACTTCTGAGCTTAATCTAGAGCAGTTCTAAGATGAAAAAGTGCGACCTCTTGAGAAGATGCGAAGAAAGACACATATTGGATTTCGCAACGGTGATGATGAATTGACGAGTAGCAATATTTAGATTGACATAAACCAATAAACCAAAATTCAAAAGTAGTGATAAGTTCCACATGAAATTTCCTTCCCAATGATCTCAATGTAATGTGAGGCAAATGATTGTAAATGATTGTTCTCTGAAATTGTATTGTATATCTGCATTCTAGAAAAAAGGTGCAGTTATGAATGATGTAAAATCGAGCGCCTTCTGGGTAAACAAATTATGTGTTAAGCATCGTTTATCTTATCCTGCTAATAGCCAAAGAATGGCAACAGTAGTCAGAACTTCCTGAGCAGGGACATGTGACTGAACAGGGAAAAAAACTTGTAAAGAGTATACCACTTCATATATATAGAGAAGAAACAATCCTCAATACTGAAACCGGAGGAAATTAAAAGAAGAATTCAGATAGATTGCGTGAACATATCGCCACCATGCTACGACAATTGGGTTTTTTTTTTTAGAAAAAGTACAAATTATGGTTCAAGCATGCTCCAATTGAGTACTTTTACTTTATCTCATCATCATTTATTCTTAAGCAAAGCTTGGCGAATAAATCAATGAATGCTTGAATAATTTTGTGTACTTGTTGTCAAAAATTAAAAGAAATAGGCAGGACACCTTCAAACTACATCGTTATTTAAAATGCGGATAGTCTTCGCAAAAGGATTAATAAGCACTCTCAGCACTGTCAACTTAACAGCAAAAAACTTTTTGATGTGTTGATGACGTTTGGTTATAGAGAACTTTAGTTTGGCGCCCTGCATATTCAATAAACCTGCATTGCGTCTCACAGGATATATAGTTTGTTATTTTACGCACAGCGTTTGACACAGTTTGTTATTGCTAGAATCTACATTGGTATATAAAGTTCTACCCAGTCGGTATACAATGGCCACACGAGGGACAACTTGAAAAATATTGCGAAAGCACGACTTGTCCCAGTTAACGTCATAAACGACCTCTAGCCGAAAACATCTACTCACTTTCAACCGTATACTCCATCAGACCGCGTACTGTATTGGCTGAGGTTTCAAGCCCTCTGAAGATAAGAATTGTCCCTGGCGTGATTTTGTACGTATGACGACTGAGTCCATTTGAGTCAAGATGTTCGCACGTCTACATATTCTTACAAAAAGTAATAATGCTTCTCATTTCCTCTCCCTCATATACAGGTGACTATTAAATTCAGCGAAGTTGTGTTCCGTGTTTTGACTACTGTAACATTATATTCAGGGCAAGCACGTTTGTAAATTTGGACCTGTGATTCTAGTAGCGAAAATCAAATTCACTTTGAGCGTATTGATATTGGAGAAACCAAATTAATCTTGAAAGATTCTCGTTAAAGTTCAAGCTGACTTTTGATTGAACAAAATGAAATTACCATATAAATCAGACCATCAGAGCGGTTTGTCCATAAAAGGTAACGTCAGCATGAACAAAATCAGCTTCAATCTAATAATTTCGGACGGATGCTAATGGTTGGGGAGATATACCAACCTGAAAGCAGTGTTTTGTTTTTACGTCTTGTATGTAATCAAGGAGCAATTGTCCCTTAGCAAAAGCAATGTATCCATTAGTATCATGTCCACTTACTGTTTGCGATGTATATCTTTACTCAAACCTGAAATAATTAAACTATCTCTTCGTCAACTCAAAGTACTTAAAACCACACCACATGTATATATACGATTCGTACAAGCAGATATTTTTTTTAACATACAAGTAATCCTTTAACATTCAAGGCAAATTCCCACTGACGTCTTGAGAGTGGATCTTACTATTTTTGAGCAATACAATGTTCATCTTGATTAGTTTTCATAAGAAACTCCAATTATGGGAATTGCCATATAAATTAGACACAAAATGCGGCTTTCTCATAGAGGCAACGCCAACATAAACTAAAACATTCTTAATCTGACAGTCGTTAACTACCGTTAATGGTTAGGGACATAATACGTTATAAGATATGACATATCGCACCGCGTTTGGAATTCACATCATAGAATTCCCAGCATTCAACATTGATTAAAGCCTTAATATACGGTATCGGTAACAATTCAAATTTGGTTATTCTTTGCCAAATATTATATACTATTATCACTAACTACTGACAGGAAAGTTTTCTGGTCATTTTAGGACAAACTAAAGAGGTAAAAATAAAAACAAACTTAAACTGGACATTGGATGTGTTGGAGAGAAGGTATGTTTTTTGCCAAGAAAAGTGAAGGAAGCCCTTAAAATCAAACAAGCGACCAGCCCCACCCTTAATAGCGACATGGGCCGAGAAATGTCTCGAATATATGCTTTTCTTCTAGAAACACCACCACAAAGGACAAAAATGAAATAGTCAACATCTAGAAACACTATAGAATCATCACCCAGTTTGCCGACAGCATTACACCGATAACGACTTAGAATGGTTTCTCTGAAATATTCGGTTCAAAAAGCAAGTCTCGTTGACTAGTTTTAAAATATATCTTTGATATACGACGTACATGTATATGCCTACCATTTACCTAAAAATGAGTTTGTACTTTTTGGTAGTAAATTAGATTAATCATGTGTTTACTCAGAAGTGATTGTTCTGAACGTATGCAATGTAGGAGAACGTTTATTTGAACCAACAGACACACACATTATATCAATTTAAAAAAGTAATTACTGCGTACCCAGCAAACACAAAAACGTTTTTAAAACGTTTTAAATAAGTTATATTTTGGGTTTTGGTTTAGGTAAAAACGTTTTAATAACATTAAAATGTCGGGTTACATAAAGGTCATGAAATCGTTTTAAAACGTTTTGTATGAAAACACACTGCAACAATGTTTTCGAAATGTCATTGTAAACTATTTTTGCAAACATTTTGGGCCAATTATTTTATCAACACTTAAATAACATTATGTTAAAATATTTGCACCCAGCAAACACAGAAATATTCTTAAACTGTTTTTTACAAAATGTTTTAATAACATTATAAATGTCGGGTTATATAAAGGTCGTGAAAACATTTTAAAAACGTTATTGTAAATATTTTGGGCAAACATTTTTTGCAAAATATTTTTTCAACCCCAAAATAACATTCTGTTTAGAATAATTTGTACCAAGTTTTCAAAAATGTTTTTGGAATGTTATTTAAACGTTTTTATACCCTTTATATAACACGACATTTAAATGTTTTCTGTAAAACATTTGTGTTTGCTGTGCAGTAAATTACCAACAAATGTTATTTAATGTTATTAAAACGTTTTATACCATTAATGTACCCTTTATATAACCCGACATTTAAACGTTTTCTGACAGCCTTTTATAACCTTTTGCGAATAATGTCCAAAACGTTTTGTGTTTGCTGGGTATGTCCCCTCTGCACATGACAGAAGTGTTGTTTAAAAGTTAACTGTACGGAGTGCTAGAATAAAACAAAATATGAAATTCAGCAAGCCTCCATATTTGAAGATAATCATGAAAGTGTCAACGTTGCTACTTGGGCCCAGCGGGCGAAACAGTTTTATTCTATTCTTTGCCTGGATGTGCTTGTTTGTTTTATCATACATTGCTTGCCGAGGGGAAAGCATTTTCGAGATTAAAATGGCGCGAATAAAAACACAGCTTGTCAAGAATGACTTCTTCACGGTCTTAAATTTCATTCGCTTGGGAAAGCAGCTGAATGTGTTTTTTACATCACAACACATTAATGTTTAGAAGTGAGGTAACGAAGAGGATTAGTATCTGTCAAACTTGTTTCCATGTTTTAATAGCTGAGATAGCTGAGATAGAGTGAGTAGTGAAGCCTTTAAAATTAAATTGTGGTTTAGCGTCGCACTATTAAATCCTTGTAAGATTAACACTAGTGTCATGCAATTTCGTAAGTATTTTTCAACATCAGGACCTACGTATATAACTTTACGAAATGAGATTATTCTAAGCATACTTTTACATTGTGTTCGCCTAAAAAATCACTCAGATTTGAGCTTAGTCTCCAAAAGATTGATTGATTTTGAGATGACAAGAGACGTGATGTACAATAATACGAATATCATGTTATAGATTGCTTAGCAAGATGCAAGAAAGAGTTATTCTTCAATAACTTAATGGTATCCCGTTTCATGTGACACGATGCACAACGGAAGCTGCATGGAACTTTATATTATTCTTTCTAACTTTTTTGAGACGATAATATTCGTAAAAAATTACTTCTAGATTTTTCCCATGGAATTACCTAAACAAACGATCAGTCATACTGTCAGTCCCAGCAAATGAACAGCATTGTGTCGACGCTCGTATTGATCATTATTTTTGTGATATCTAAAAGCAAAGTTAGATAACCGCTTTCTGTCTTCCAGTTAAAAGAAGCATATTGATATTCCGATGAACATAGGCGTAGATCCAGGAGGAATATGAGATGAATTGTTCAGGAGTGGTCAGTCATCCCCCATGTTGACATATTTTAGCCTAACACAGTGCCACTTTGTTCGCCCTTTGCGGAATTTTGTTAAACTTATCCTGTATTTCACCATTAGCTTCAACTTTGCAATATTCTTTGCGACTGTTTGTACCATCAAGTTAATCTCTTCTCAAAAGCTGATTGATTCACCATACTTCAAGAATTTGTCCACCCCCATTAACTCAATGTCCAAAGGAAATCTACGCCACTGCCACTATGCGAAGGTGACGAATGAGCAACATCTGTCTAGCTGAATACAAAATATAGTTTCTGACATCGTACACAAGTTGTGAGTTATAGATTTGACATACTTTATAATTTGAGGAACCCATTACGTGAGCCAGGTTCTTTTTGTCATGTGCCCAACAATATTCATTAATATTCATTAAAAGTACTGCATTTTGTCATCAGACATTAAGTTTCACATGTTTTGATATTTATATCTCTGTTTATTTGTTTATGGAACATTCTAGACATTCAATGGACAACGCTAATAAATGAAGTGAAAATTCATATTCAGTTATATATAGAAGTTTCTTGAAATTAATGGTGGTGCTATTACAGTAAACATGTATTCAGATCAATGATTCTAAATGACTTGCGTTGGTGTCATTAGCTATATTGAGAAATTATGTAATAATTAGTGGATGGTTATTCTAAAATGAAAACAAAATACATATACGTACAAAGGATAATAATTGATTTAGGTGGTAGATTTATAGACTTATAACAGGATACTATGGGGAACTTATGTTAGCCAGTAGTGGTATTAAACGTGACCATAACTTCGGGTGGGTCGGGTTCTTATGGTTTTGGAGAGAAGAAAATACTGATGTATCTCCATCAACGAACTGTGGTATTTTGCTGGACTAACATAGTTTGTTAGCTGACTGTCAAATTGAGTAGATAGCTTGCTCAAGTGATCTCCGAGAGAGAAGCTCACAGTCCACATAGAGATAGAGGACCATTTGGAAAACACTAGCATAGCAGCTAGGATACCGAAAGCATGTTTTTCAGGACTTAGACTCAGACTGTGTTAGACCAGGGGGTTTCCCTTGGGTAGACATGGTCTTGGACATCACAGGATCTTAGATCAAGAACTGAGACCATCAAAGGAATCTCATCAGAACGTCAGTCAATCAAGATCTCCAGGTGTAGATAAGTTACTATAGCAAAAGGAAAGCTGTCTAGTAATTTCAAGTTTAATATTGTATGATCTTATATTTTAATTTGATTGAACTAATTAATAAATTAGGGGTTCATTCATAGGATTGAGGGCATGGTCGCTGTTTATGCCCGAAGCGTGAGCCGAGGGCATAAATCAACGACCATGCCCTAAATCCTATGAATGAACCCCGTTCATACATACCCAACATTCTGAAAATTGTTAGCAGTTCAATACAAATGAAAATAACATGGGTTTACAAGCTTAAACAACATTTCCATACCGTTTCCTTCAAAAATTGGGAGAAAATTTGTAGGCCTAATTGCAGGAAACAACTCGGCTCATGAGGTCAACGGCCGGAAGTCAATGCGTTCACCCTTTGGGCTCCGCGTGAGATAGGCGCGGTGAGATTCGCGTGCACGCATCAGTAGCAAATCGTGGATCGTGTTAATTGGGTCCAACGCTGCGTGACGCAGCTTGTTTATGCCCTGCGTACTGGTCATAAACGGAATTTATGACCAGCAAATAATGTCCCAAATCCAATCAGAAACGTCGTTATATCGCGAGTATGTATGAATAATAGTTGGTTGATATAATTTATATAATATACATTGTGTTTGCGTGTTTGGGGTTCAGTGAACTCGGTAGCAGGTGAATTTGAACTGTAAAACATAAAGTAATAAAGTATAAATGAGTTGACTTGACTGGAAGTATGCGCACGCATCTTCAAAGTTTTCTTTTTTTTTGCCTGGCAGTATGCGCGTCGTATTTTGTTCAGTCCCTCATTTCAAATATTTAGTTTTGGTTTCTCTTTTGTTCAGAAACCAAAAATCAAGGGATTAAAAAGTAGAGCTGATCTGGTCTGTAATCATAACACTATTATGCTGGGAGGACACAGTATAGGGTATATAACCAGACGTATACACTAGCCGATTGTGCTAACATAGTTATTATCATGAGTGCTATCGGCATCCTACCCAGCGGACGACAGTTGATGCTCCCTGTCCAAGGTAGGTGGCATATTACACTCACGAGTTCTGCAATCCCCGAAAAATGTCCTTGAAACGCTTTAGGCATCTTTTAATGTGGATAAAAATGTTCAATATTTGGAATTAGAAGAAAGCTGGACCATCAATTAACACTTTTCCTTCCCCACCCCCCCCCATCATTCAATGTTGCGACACTTTGGAGACACGCTGAACACATTTACACGTTTCCACATTGCACGGGGGAGTGGGGGACTTATTTTCCCCTAAAGACGCTTTAATGTTTCAAGACATATTTCGGGGATTGTAGGCCTAGAAATCATATACATGCGCGTATATTGAAGGATGGGGCGGGGTAGGGGATTTGTTTGTTTGTATGAAACATAAACGATGCATGGAGATGATTTGATTATGAATTAGTTTATTATCCCCGGGAAGCACAACCCATACCTCTTTAAGAGGGGCCTCCCTCCCTATATAACCACCTCTTCCCTAAATTACCTCCTCCCCTACATTCGATATCTTCAACTCGAGCTCTCCTCCCCCTTCTCTTTCATTTCCAATGCTCTCTCTCTCTCATCTGTTTCTCTCTCTCCCGGCCCATATCCCCCTTGCCCTCCAACACCCCCCCACCACCACCAACACCACACACACCACACAATCTCTTTTCCCCTCCATATTCTACTTTTGCAGTAAAAATTGCTTCAGTAAAGGTCATTAGGTTATTAGAGGTCATATAATGGCCTTCCATCGATTCTGGTACATGGGATTAAGGACATGAATCGATTTGTTTATAGCACCTATACAATTACAATAGTGGCCCCTTTTGTAATGTCGAATGCAAATATTTCGATGGTCTATATTTTTTCACAGGTGAATTAGCCAAGGCTTATTCGGTTTTGTAAACCACGTCTTTCAATGTAGATTACCGTGCTCGATTTCTCTCCTCGTGAATATTGCACTGCGAAATTTAAACATTTCTTTTGTATACTTAGAGTAGGTAACTTCAAATCAAATTTTACGACTCACACCACTTATAAGAAACTGAAACCAAAACCGAAACTGACTGACACAAACAAAAGGTAGAAACAATGAGTTCGATATCTTATGATTCAAGTGGTTAGGCAGGACAATAGGAAACCACGTGACCAAAACCAAAACCAAAACTAAAACTAAATATTTGAAATGAGGCAGTGTCCAGGTGCCCGTGCTTTTAACCCACCAAGGCAGATACATCCTCCTTTTTACATAATGGAATTCCTGCTGGAAGGTTCAACTTTTGACTTTTAGTGTTTTTCAACCAAATCTTTTGGTGATTTTTATCCAATGTAATTGACCTATTTTTTGTACACATTAATTTTAAATGTTTTAAATTATATATGTTATTTTATAATAATAATTCTTTGTAATATTTCTCTGTATTTTGGCCCTTGGCAACGAATAAAATAAAATATATATGAAATGAAATATGCAGTTTGCTCCAGCATATTTATATAACAGTCACTTGCCTTTGTTGATAAACATTGAAGCCAACTTATCTATATCATTGATTACAAACGCTCTATTCATGATATGTTTAATACACTTCGTGGTAATAAAATATCCAAGAACTAGTTTGGATCATTAGGTAAAGTAAACAAGGTAGGTTATAATACCCGAGATTACTTTCCCCCAATTGACAGATCAATAATCCCTAAAGATGTGTCCGTGTTGACGTGGAATTGACAAGAATATGATTTTCACTATTGTTTCGTTTTTCTTCAATTTTACAGTCAGTTTTTGAATTGAACTGTTGGGAAAACAAAGCAAATAACGATAAATATCATATTCGAAACGACGAGTTCAATATATGAACAGTTTGGTTCCAAAAGGCATTATACTTCCAAAGGCTGCTTTGTGTAAAATTCATATGAAAATATTCCCAAGTTTAGCAGTAACCGTACAAATCTAACATCATTGAACCAATAGAATAGTTATAACAATTTGTTGGTTAGCTTTAAAAATATACAAATCTCTTTAACCTAAGCACGAAGAATAAAATAATAAATGGCAGTCATTTTAAAACCTTCCTCGGAGAATTTCTATTGAACAAAACGATACTAAAAATAGTTCATACACTCCTAGATAGTGAGAACAAATCAGAGCCTCCGTTAGTAAATTACTAGCCGTGCATAAATGTTGTACAATTGCACGGGCGCGCACTCCACGTAGTACGCGCAGTGCTTTCGGACGTGTTCATTTTACTTGCGGGTTGTTGCATTTATATTTGCCTGCATTTTCCAAAGTTGTAGTGCCAATTTTGTAATAAAAATGCAAAAATCACAGGATTTTTATCTCGTGTATGAAATAGGTTAATACACGCGTATCTCTTGTTGCTCGAGAGATCTCGAATTCGTGCATTAGACGCTTCAACATCTCAGTACACGTGCATTATTTTGTACAATTTCACTCCCAACAAGTGATACGCATGTATTAACCTATAATTAGAAAGTAGGCTAGAGTTACAGACATATCCATTCCAATCGTTGAATGTGATATACACTCAAACATGTTAAAATATACCAAAGAAATGTGATACAAGGCAGCTACTGGATTTAGAGCCTTTTGGAAACAAAATCTTCATATGCCACACAAAACAACAACCTGAGGCAGGTGTCAAGTTTATAGTCAAGTGGGAGTAGGTTTCATTGTGCAACAGGTTTGAATTGACTAAAATCATTTTTTTAGATTCACATTAACCAAATTCTGGACCATTACTAGATCACGTAGCTCATTAAGCAGCTATTCATTATTATAGAGGAAACTACGTGAATTGTACTTACAAATTGTAAATCGATGCTTCAAGTTCGTTTCATCTTAATCCTATATATCTTTTTTTATTTTATTATTATTATTATTATTATTATTATTATTATTTTAAATCAAGATAAGGGGTGGGTGTAATTTAGTCCTAACCCTCCCCTTTTTTCGGTGCACTTGTTACTGGTTTCAAATCAGTTGCAGTTAAAACATATAAAAAGTAATCCTTATATTGCACTTATTAAAATAATGTGTAATTTTTGCACCAATATGAACTTATTGGCATGATTACAGGTATGTTATGTTCCCTGTTTTTCTTCAAAAATGAAATGTGAGTTAGCACTATATTGCCACCGACTTTAAACCTAGGCTCCTAGATTTTCTATGAACAACACTTTTGATCTGGAATCATTGATAATGTGTTTCTTACATCAACAACGACTATATTCGATATTTTGTTCAAAGAAATGTCCATCTCATAAGCAGTTCTAGAAACTAGTGTGGAATTCTTTGGGCAAACAGGTCCTAACCCACTCATTTACAAGTTACTGGGTTGTGTGTAAAAATTGTACGAATGATTTCAACAAAACAGTTAGTCTGTTGAAGAAATCCTATACTTTATGCTTGTATACTTTACTTATGGAAATTCTCAAGTACTTGGTCAAAAAACAACTTATCGCGAAACCAGTAACATGTGTTTTAGACGGGTTAGGACTTTATTACACCCACCCCTTCATAAATCAAGGCATTAAAGCTTTAATTATTACGGTAAAGTTGACGGGTTGAAGCCTAGATAGATTCATATAAACCTCATTTGGCTTGTTCTACAGTTCTTTGGATGTGAAGGGGGAGTGCATTCCATGTATAGACGGAATGAAGGATTGTTTATGCCTAAAAAGGTTAGCTCGTTGAATTTGAACTGCAAAGTGAGATCTAAATGAGCGGCTAAGGATCAGTTTGAAGCTGTTTAGGTAGTAGCTGGCACTAGGGCTCTGGAGCATTACCATAGCACATTCCATGGAACATTGCAGTGACACCAACGGTTATATACGCTCAAAACGGTTTATATCAGAAATATTTGAAATCTGTATCCATATTGTTTCATATCAATACAAACATTGTTCTGTCCTGTCAAAAATTACACCAAATTTGTGACTATAACTTATTCCAGGATTGAGTAATTGTCTTTGAAAGACAAGGAGGTCTCAAACAAAATGTGCCAAATCTGCCATTGTCTGCGCCATTTGCGTTAGTAAACATTAATAAGGAATATCACATTATGTCATTAAACGGTTTTAAAGTGCTGCCAGTTTGATGTACCGGTCTTCTTTAGCCGTTGTTTTTCTGGTGCGGCCACGTCTGGGTCTATCTTTGACATCTCCGGTCTGACAAAACTTGGCTTTTAGCTTGGAGATCATACTGCGGGAAACTCTAATACTCTTATCCAGATCTGATAATCGAACCATGGTTGATTAGAATTTTCTTGCAAATGACCACTATGAAGAAGTGACCAGCGAGAGAGATTGACTTGCGTTGATCCATTTGAATCCACATGTCAAATGTAGAACCATCCTAGCACTCTTTATTCAACATGATGTACGGCAAACAACTTGCCATTCATTCTTTTATTCGCTCGTTCATTCATTCAAAGCAATAAGATGAGCGCAGACAATGGTCAGTTTGGCACTTTTTCTTTGAGACCTCTCTGTCTTTCAAAGAAAGTTATTCAGCCATGGAATAAGTTATCGTAACAAACGGGGTGTCATTGTTGACAGAAAAGAACAATGGTTTCACATGAAACAATGTGGAGATAGATTTCTAAAATGTCTGATATACAGCCGTTTTTGAAAGTTTCCAAACTTTTTTCGAGGAGTAAATGCAGTAACGAACTGAAACCGAAACTTCACGGCTGTTTATTTACACCACAATTATCTAGGGCGACCTCAATTTAAGGCTGGCGCTTACCGTTTGTACATAAGCGTGGACTACCAGCAATTATTTGTGACTAGATCAAATGATATAATAAAATGTACTTTGTATGCCTTACTTAATAATACCTCGAAAA
The DNA here is from genome assembly GCF_039555335.1 of Amphiura filiformis. Taxonomy (NCBI): domain Eukaryota; kingdom Metazoa; phylum Echinodermata; class Ophiuroidea; order Amphilepidida; family Amphiuridae; genus Amphiura; species Amphiura filiformis. Next base: position 27,122,636 of record NC_092634.1, on the reverse strand, counting down.
AAAACCTGAAAGTAAAATCGGTACGTCTTTAATCGGCGACGCACTGGATCGAGCTACATGGCGATTCAAGGAACATAATTCTTGGTCGATGACGGATTATGCGAAAGTAGTCTAGTTATTGCTTATCTGCATGGGTGTGTTATCTTTTATATATCTTTCATGTCTTGTCTTAATAACATGGTCACGCTGCAATTTAATTTGTATTAATTTAGAGAAAAAAATGTAATTCTATATTCTTCATCTGTGTACTTAAAATGACTAAATCAGCTGCACTCTCACTTAATCGTTGAAAATAACCCGGTTAGTCATTTATAAAATAAATAAATAAATAAATTTCGGATTTCTAAAGCGCCTTTCTCCAGATCTTAGAGGACTCAAAGCGCTGTAATTTCGCTGCAATGATGAATCATCACAATCACGTCTCATCAACTAGCCAGTTGCTGCCGAACGGCGCACACCTATCCGCATTTAGATTGTAACATCCACCAATTATCTGTGCAGCTCCCCAAATTCCATTGGGTGAAGGAGGTTTTTTTGATAATCAAACAACTAATCACCGATTTTTGCGATACAGGAGGAAACCGGAGACCCCGGAGAAAATCTGCGAGAGCGAGCAAGGAATCGGGATAAACCAAGTGTACATGGGTCCTTGGGCCGCTCCGGGGCTTGAACCCGGGACCTCAGTGGTGCAAAACGAGGGAACTACCGCTGCGCTAACTCGCCCTCCCGCACGCTATTGCACGTTATTGAACTTGTAATTCACTTAGACAGAGAGTGGATTAATTAGCTACATAATCGCTCCCAATTACGATATATGATGAATACGTTTTCATGAAAATTGGTTTATTTATAATATAAATCTCAAGTGTATTCATAAATCATTCATTTGAATTGTTGCTTTCCTCCCTATGATCCTGAAGGGAACCTTGACTCTAGAAGCTATCTCGCTTCCACATGCCTTTGGTTGTGACCATATTCCTTGTGTTGTAAATTGCTGGAATCCCAAGTTCTTGGCAGTTGCTCTGTATGTTAACAAGCCAGCGTTTGTGGGTCTACCTCTTGGCATGTGTCCCGGTTATTCTACATTTTGAGTTCTGGACATATGTCCTTTGGAATCCCTAAGAGGTGTCCAAAGTAGAAGAGTTGTGGCTTTGATTTTGACCTGGCTATTTGCTGCCTTTCTGATTGATGTGCTGCGCTCAACGTATTTTCATTAGATTGAACAAAAAGCACAATTCATTTGCCAAGAATGAAGAATGCATGTAATCTTCGAAAGGACAGGCACTATCACATTAAGAAAACTTGACTCAAATTTCAGTTATCAGGCGTTCTGGATTTGCATTGCCCTCATCGTGTTCCAAAGTAAACAACAGCCTCAGACAGGTGTCAAGTTAAACCCAGCAAACACAAAAACGTTTTAAAAACGTTTTAAATTAGTTTTATTTTGGCTTTTGGTTTAGGTAAAAACGTTTTAATAACTTTAAAATGTCGGGTTATATAAAGGTCATGGTAAAGTTTTTAATGAAAACACACTACAACAATATTTTCAAACGTTTTCAAAAAATGTTATTGTAAAAGATTTTTGCAAACATTTTGCCAAATATTGTGTCAATACTTAAATAACATTATGTTAGATTACCCCCACGACCCATTATTCAAAATCGCGCACTGTGATGTGCTGAAACGCGTCACGTGAAAGACCATTAATTAGCAATAAAGTGACCAGGGCAACGAACTTTATGTTCTTCTCGCATCACAGAGCAACAGAAAAGCGCGATGCAATATATTAGCGCCGTTACGAATTCTAGGCAAAGCATTACGCTTGGTTACGCGTTCTGCAAAACTCGCTATCACTTATGCTTTGGCAACGCGTAGGCGCTCCACCTTAAGGTAAACAACTTGAAATATTTGGGCAAAAATGAGATATTTTCTTTTTAAATCGCACTATTTTGTGGTAATAGAATAGAAATAAAGGGTGCAGCATTATCCTTTGCAGTAAACACGTTTAAATAATGGGTTCGGCTGCATCTCACCCATTATTTACGTTTTTACTGCCTCGGACACATTATTTGCGTGTAAAGGATAATGCATTACGCTTTATTTCTTAAATATTTGAACCCACCAAATACAGAAATGTTCTTAAAATGTTTTGTATCAGAACCTTTTAATAACATTTAAATGTCGGGTTATATAAAGGTCACGAAAACGTTTTTAAAACGTTATTGAAAATATTTTGGGCAAACATTTTTCGCAAAATATTTTTTCAACCCCAAAATAACATTCTGTTTAGAATGTTTTGTATCAAGTTTCCAAGAATGTTTTTGGAATGTTAAACGTTTTTATACCCTTTATATAACCCGACATTTAAACGTTTTCTGTAAAACATTTTTGTTTGCTGAGCAGTAGATTATCAAAAAAAGTTTATTAAGTTTATGAAAACGTTTTATACTCTTAATATACCCTTTATATAACCCGACATTTAAACGTTTTCTGACAACCTTTTATAACCTTTTGCGAATGATGTGGAAAACGTTTTGTGTTTGCTGGGAAGGCATATTCGGTGAAATCAAGTGTACATAAATACATATAGAGTGAATGATAACTGATTAAAATTGTCATTAGGTATTTTTGCTTTGAAGATTTGGCAAAAAAATACCGAGGAAAACAGCTGTATTGGCCGTTAATGTTGAAGCCCAATTCAAATATATGTACTTAATTTCTCTACTTAAGGGGGTACTACATCCCTGGCCAATATATATTTTACTTGTCACCAATGCGAAAAATGCAAAAATAGGCACACAATTGGACAGGGGTTTAGTACCCCCTCAAAAGCGCAAAAACTACAGATTCATGTGAAATATCTCATTTTGTCTTTATAATACACGGCCTTGTTAGTACACCTATGACACTGTCTTTATAATACACGGCCTTGTTAGTACACCTATGACACTGTCTTTATAATACACGGCCTTGTTAGTACACCTATGACACTGTCTTTATAATACACGGCCTTGTTAGTACACCTATGACACTGTCTTTATAACATACGGCCTTGTTAGTACACCTATGGCACTAACAAAGGTAGCAAACTCTGCATTTTGCATTTGCATCATCCGGATGATCAATGTGTGATAATAGCAAAATGTGGTATTTTTTTTCTCGAAATAAATCAATCAAAACAAAATCAATCAAACAAATCTATCAAAACAAATCAATCGAAACAAAAATCAAGCTGTTTGAGACAACTTGTGTTACTGTCCTTCTGTATGGGTGCGAGTCATGAGTAATTACCAATGAAAACAAGATCAATGCCTTTGCAACATCTTGCTACAGAGTCATGTTAAACATGAAAATTATTTCGATTGCCCAAGATCGCAATAGTTGGAAAAAGCTTGTAATCGCCTGCTCCGCAACCGACTGATGGTGATAAATATATATTGCACTTCCAACTTTTAAATTGATATTCAACTTGGTTTCAAAATTGATATTCAACTTGGTTTCATCTCTAAACTAATCTTTTCTTAGAAAATAAATAAATACACTTCGGAACATTGCAGTACAAAAGACGCAAACTATCGACTATGTATTCCAACAATAACTCGTATACCATTGCAGCATGCAATATTGTTACAGGACCATACCGGTGACCAGACACGGGTAAAAGGATATTATAACAATTTTACTATGTTATAAGTAGTGTATGTGGGTTAATGATTCTATATCGTTGAATCTCTTAAGTTTTTTATCCGACATAAAGCAAACCAACTTCAGCTAATAGTTGATCCATCATTTGCGCTCTTTTAGTGATACAATTTTTAGCACAGTTCCTTACCCGAGGAATTTTGGTTTGTTTGGACTATTGTTTCTAATACTTCATCTTTAACTTTTGGCAGCCAAGCCTACCCAACATATTCATATAACGGTATAAACTGCGTTCCACATTACTTCGTTATACATTACCCCCCCTAGGGAAAAAAAGAAAACTACATAATGGTAAAGTCTGTTAAGGGGGTACTACACCCCTGGCCAATTTTATGCCTATTGTTGCATTTTTCTCAAATATTATAGCACATTGGTGACAAGTAAGATATGTATATATGGGGGCAAGGACTTCAACTACTGCACTGGAAATTCAGCAACTCAAATCAAGTATATTAGTGGATATTCATACGTAGTGGTAGATAAAATGATTAAAGAGTTTAACTTCAACACTACACTATTATTTGCTCACCTGGAATGTTTTCACTAGTTCGAATAGCGTCTTCAGATGTCTTCTGATGCCCGGGGGGGGGGGCGGCGCTACATCGTAACGTCCTATGACGTCATCCTGTCAATCATATGATGTCATCAGTGAGAGATATCCCGATTGTAGACAAGATATCATCACAGCATCACCCTCTGCTGAAGAGGCTAGTCGAACTAGTGAAAACGTTCCAGGTGAGCGAAAAATAGTGTAGTGTTGAAGTTAAACTCTTTAATCATCAAATCAAGTAGTTATTGATTTATTGATCAAATATTGGTTTTCCCTCATTTTTGACTGTAACTCCACAACTGTTGTCTGTGCTGAAATAAAATTTCCAGTGCAGTACTTGTAGTCCTTGCCCTATAATATACATATCTTACTTGTCACCAATGCGCTATAATTTGTGAGAAAAATGCAAAAATAGGCACAAAATTGGGCAGGTGTGTAGTACCCCCTTAACATCATCAAAGCTTCAAACTACTTCAAATCGAGGTGCTCAGTAAGAAATTAAACCAGGGTATAAACAAAACATTGACGTTGAGTTCGATGAAGAAAATCCACTCCGTAAGCACTCAAAACGGAAACTATCTCACTATTTGTGCTCTAGGGAAAAGTATAAGCCGCAGGTTTGAATTTACTCCAATTGTACATCGAAGACAACGATCGCAAAAGTAGGACAGAACAAGTGGACGGTTGAGAGCCGGAAAGCCTTAACTCACAAAGGATTCCTTTGTGGGTTAAGGCTTTCTGGTTCTCAGCTTTCGGATTTTTAAATCAGCTTTTAAAAGAAGTGTTAACGTGCTCATAAGCCTCTTGTATTCACGAATAGCTTTCAAAAAACGAGTAAGTTAACGATAATCAATAAAAACGTAAATGGATTACGGCATAAATGAAAATGTAGATAAAATGGAACGACAAAATAGTCCCTAAGATGATTGTGAAATATGGTTAACAGCGGGTTAGAAGAAAGTCATCGCAATGATTTTAATGAGCAAGATATTTGTTATTATGTATACCAGTATAATTATGTAAAATTCAAAAGCAGGTGCTATTTAGTAGACATACTCAAAAATTGTGCAAGTGAAAAACGCCCTCATTGTCAATTAGAAAATACCGTTGTGACATGATGCTTACATTAATGTCAAGGGCGTAGTCTTAGCTCTCAAATACCGTTTGTTCTTTTCAATTTGCTTGTTTTAATCTCGAAATATGTTTAGTTAACAGCGAAAGGGTAAAATCACAATTGTGCCACTTTTACTAGGCAAGAGGGCTGTACATGTAAATCAACGATAGCATCAAGTTTGTCAAGAATTCGTGAAATCAAAAGAATGCATCAATTACACAACAATACAAAAACTATTTAATGTTTTAACTGTTTTATCATGATACAGGTATGTTCTCTTTTCCACCTAAAAAGAATTAAAAAATAAATAAATATTTCACATTGTGCTGTAAAATTAAATTATGTGCATGCCAAAGATTTTGTCATGATAGATACTGTTAAACTACTGAAAATACATGTTAAAAGACAAACAAATATTGCACACTTATAATAGGTAAATGAGCGCGTATTACTTGTTGATAGAGAAATTAGACAAAATATTGCTCGCGCGCTGAAGTGTTGATGCGTCTAATGCACGAGCCCTCTTCCCTCCACTGGTTATATTTTAAAATACGCCAAAATATGATGGCTGAGGGGATCATTGTATTACACTATTGAGCAACTTGTGAAAGTATAACGAAAATGACCAAATTATATAATGGAAATACCAAACACGCTGCATTGTGTCATATTTTTTCACGTTGATATATCGCTCCAACCCTTAGCGGCAGTCGAAGGCTGTTAGATTGGGAGTGTTTTAATTCAAGTTGACGTCGTCTTTATGAGCAAGCGCCACTTTTGTTGTGATTTGTACAGAAACAAAGAAAAGTGGAATTATTACCATCGCCGATGTCGCCAATACGTACCACTCCTTCGGTCGTGTTATGGTACGGTCGTTTGTTGTGTAGATCACCGTCCCGCACGCCATGTACGTACTGTGTATGAACATCGTGTATGTGTTCGACTAATAATTCCATCGTAATAATAAAACGACGGTTCCGGCGTTTTATTCAAAATCTCGGATTTTGATAAAACTACATCACCTAAACTTTCTTTCTTTGGTTAGTAAGAGATAACTCATAAACGATGTAAATCAATATTTAGAGGTGAGTCGCATTATGTTCAGGACAACGTTGCTTTCTCGCATACGTACATACACTTTGAAGGCAATCAAAAGGGACAACGCTAGTATAGTTTGCTGGTTATATTTTACAGAGCTTTTAAGATTGCACATTATCTTCTCTCTTTCAAATATAGAACTGTAATACGTTGCTGTTATATTGACATCTAAAGGACTCACATATATATTTTATAGAAATACCTTGATGTAAGATGGCATTATAATGGATTCGTATTCTTCTGTAGATCACTTTAATAAAAAGAGGTACTTGATATATCGATATACATTTAAAGTTGTGTATTTTGCACAAAGGAATGCCTTGCAATTTTCATATTATTATGTAATTGGTTGCTTGTGGCAATTGCTTCTTTTTACATACTTTGATGCAAGTCAAGTATTCATATTGAAGAAATATACAAAATAGCACATTTATTATGTCTGCCTGTCTCATTTGTTTCACTTGAATCTGTCAAAAATACCTCATTCATATTCCTATGCATAGCGGAAAATTTAACAATTATATTGCATATGATATACCCATTTTTATTGGTGCTTAAAGAGGTAAGAGGACTGAAGGACATTATTTAAGTTTTTGATGACAATTTATCAACTTGAAAGTGATTCAGTGATTTGCTCGTTCGCATTTTTTGCACTTTTGTTAATTGTATAGATATGCTTACACAACCCACTGGTGATTGACTAAGCCGAAAGCCGTGTATTAATGTACAAATAATGAATATTTTTGAGTGAAATGGCAAGACAATTTTCATGAGGTGAAAGATGAAATTCAATAATTAATGTTTTCTAGTCAGAAACGAGTCTCCGAGTATTTTTACTTTAAAGAACTGGGGCGCAAGCACTAATTAAGACTTCAGCATCGCTGGATGCAGATATTTTTGCTGACTTGGAACTTTTACGGTATTCAATGATTATGTCCGACACTGTATTGTATTACAAGGCTTAAGGCCTTATTTTGCGGCATGTCTCCGAATCAGTGAAAAAAAGACCTCTTAGGACCTTACTGATGTAACGTTTCATGCCGACGTAGCCATCTCTACTTAATTAAATGACAAGGATCTATTTAGTTATCATTTAAAAAGACAACATAAGACATGCTACATGAAGGTGTACTAACTAAAAGTACTTTGCAGTAATGTCAAATGCGATTGGTGACTTTTTGAAGAAGTAAAGGATGATGTTGAGGATGTGCTTGGTTCAGGGGGAGGGAAAATAGGAATGGATCCTTTACTTTATTGTAACAGCATGTAGATATGCGAGCAAAATTAATGAACTCTTTCAGTCTCATGCAAAATATTTCGCCAGAGACAATCCTTATCCTCAGAAGGCTTGGGACCCGAATCAAGGCAGCAGAGGCCTGACGGAGTTAGGTAGTAATCGGGGGTATGGATGCGTAGTTGTTTTCGGCTAAAGTCCGCTTCTGAGGTTGACAGGAAGAAGTTAAGCTTTCGCAATATATTTCAAGTTGCCCCTCGAGTGGTCATTGTATACCCACTAGGTAGCACTATTATACCAATGTAGATTCTAGTAATAACAATTTGTCTCAAACGCGACGCGTAAAATAACAAACTGTGTTTCCTGAGAGACGCGATGCAGGTTTATTGACGTTGAAGGGTGTAAAGCTAACGTACCATGTGACCAACATTCATCAACACATAATATAGTTTTGCAAACTTGACAGTATTTGTTGATGTATACCTAGCCGCATTTTGTTTTTGTAGTGGTCTCAATTATCAATATTGGTACACTTTTTTAGAAGATGTGCCAATTCAATATGCCTTGGTAAAATGCAAACGAAAACTGTAAACAATAGCAATAACTAATTTAATCATTTATTGACTTTAAATTCGTAACTGAACATTTACAAAGACAAAACTAAATTCGAACCTAATACCTATAGATTTATATCTTCCGCTCTTCTCCAGCGTGCCTCTTTAGCTCAGTTGGTTAGAGCGTCGTGCTAATGCACTAGCTACTCTGGGGTAAGATTAAAATTTGTTCACAAAACTAAATGTATGACAAACCACCAGTCTGAGGACACCGGCATACTTGAAACGGTGGATAGTTATAAATATCTTGGAGGTGAAGATGGTGTAAAATAATATTGAAAAAGTCATAATAAAGTCAGGATAAAAACAGATTGGCGTTGCTAATTTTGTAAAACGTCCAACTGTTGAGATCTAAATTCCTAAGAAAGGTAACCATAAGTACGACTACTAGCAATGCTTTTCATACATTGAATAAAATTCAACTTTCTCGGTATATATCATTATGGTACACCGTGTATTTGGCAAGCTGAAAACTACTAATCTCACATCTACTAGAATACTGTGATACAACAAAATCAATGTCGGAGAACATTACATATTAATATAACATTTTCATATACATCCAATCACAACGTAATTACTGTGTTCACCCTTTTCACATGGCATATGTGTTGTACAAGATTAATGTTTGTACATTACTTATTTTCTCTTTCCAGAATAACACAAATAATTAGACAACGGGTTACAAATGTGTACTACTCTGAAAGACAACCATGAACGTGTCAACGGTGTTACAAGTTTTACACAATGTTCTATGTATGGATGAGCTTCTATATTTTAACATAATATTATCCGCCGAAGGGAAATCAATTTTGAGAAAATAATGGCAAGACTTAAACACAGCTTGTCAAGGCTGCATCCTTCTCGTTCTTAAATTCCAATCGCTTGGGAAACCAACTGAATGTGTTTTTTCGCATCTTAACACATGACAATGTTTCAATGTGATGTGACGTGTTGATAGCTTAGATACCATGAGTAGTAAAGTCTTTAAACTATATGTTGATTATATGGTTGATAGAAATAATGCTAATGCTAATGGTTAACTATCTTCCTATCTTTTGTACTAATAAACATGGAATAATGTTAAATAAACTAATGATCAATATTACCCATATAGCAACACACAGCATCATAAACCCATCCCAAAAAGATATTATCCAGTTTAATTTTGGTCCGAGTCAAGAAGGGGTGTTAAATCAAGACCTTCCAAAAGTATGTTACAAATAAATTTATTCCGCAATTGATAACTCATTTGTCCAATTCGATCCTGAATTAATGACCTTTTAAATTCACCTACCCAGGATTTTAAAGTTGCAGTATTTCTTATAAATATGGTTTCCTGTTTCTCAACATTCTTCATAAAGGTACACAATAACTGAGACGGACTAAGGCTGTTTGACTTCACGCCACTTGTCGTATTGAATACATACTCTTTTACTCCTTTCTCAATGTGTTACCCTTCACTCGTCACAGTCAAAATCTGGTATGTCGTCCTGCTGCATCAATGGCTATCAAACATCATGAATTCATTAAAGTGTTTTCAATAAACAACAAAATAAATCGTTATATCAAGAATAAACGATGAATGTCATCTTTGAAAGTCCCATATAACTACCGTATCAAGAAAACTTGACTCGAATTACAGTTATCAGGCGTTCTGGATTTGCTTTGCCCTCATCGTGTTCCAAAGAAAGCAATAGTCTCAGGCAAGTATCAAATTAATAGTCAACTGAGAATAAGCTTCTTTGTGCAACAAGTTAGGATTTGACTGAAGCCATACGGCTTTATGTAATTTTGACCACTTAGCCTGCTCGTGGACCATAACTAAAATAGATACACATAATGGAAATAGATATACTGTATTATACTACTTATAAGTCGTACACCACTGCACAGCGCAGTAGTATTAACAGTCCAGGGACATTGTAGGTGGTGGTCAAATACTATGCTACCAGATTCCTATGCCTGCCGCCCCCAGAGGTACATTGCTGCTAAGCTACTTCATTGCTACTCTGAGTATATTGCATGTATAGTACACGCACTGGACTGTTAATGCACTGTCACTCTAGAGTAGCCACAAAGTAGCTGACCAGTAGTTTACCTCTGGGTTCGGCAACAATAAGGATCTGGTAGTGTACTGAAAGCGAACTATACAAAACTTCCACAAAGTTATGGTCTGCGTTACTTAATAATTATATTTAAGCTTGACTGTTTAATTTTTACCAACTTAAATCATTTATACTTTAAACATTCATTCGCATAGAGAGAAGAATGCTTCTCATTTAAAGGTTGCATACTCTTTGTCAACGTATGAAGAATAAATTTATATTCCAATATGAAATTAAAATATGTGCTCTGAAACCGCTAAAAGAAAATTTATTGATTATCAGTTGGGTTCAGTAGTGTTCAAATATTTCTACGAACTGCGCATGTGTAAACGTTTTAAAGTACTTAATGTGAAGACGTATTATTGATACACATGTGATTACAGTCTTGCCATTACTTGTATGTATAAGTGAGGGCAACACCATGTTGGAACGAACGTACACATTTCCCTTATATGTTGCGTATGTATGCGTCCCGTGTGATTGGGTCAGCGCGAAAATCCAAAATTGCGTTACTCTCAACTTGACACGAGGCAGATCATTTTAGCACGTCTAATTTGTCTGCACGGATTTGATTTGAGTGCCTCATAAAATACAATCTGTTCAATTAGTTCAAACCTTAGTGTGCTCGGACTATTGGTTTAGAAATGAAACGTATTCTTAACATTTAAATCGATAGCAAGAAGTCATTCAACCGCGGATCCCGCATCCACTTAAAAGGGGTATAAAAACAGAGTCAACTGCGTTCTACATATTTTTATTGTTCACAGCTCAAGGGAAAATAACTCCAAGAAAGCCGTAACAGAGAAAATGTCTCGTGTTCTACGAATATCTTAAAGCGTTTTTATACTTGAAATCGAGATGTTGAATAAGACGCGAAGTAGGAGTACAAACAACAGCATTGACGCTGAGTATCGATAAACAAAATTCAATGCGTAAGCTTCCAAAACGGAAATTATCTCACTTTTTGTGCTCTAAGGAAAACTATAAAAACTGCGGGCTCGTATTTCTCCATTGTTCATTAAGGACAAAATTCACATAACTGGGACAGAACTTCTTTATTTTTCATCACGAAATGTTAAAATATTCATGGCATGATGACAAGTAAACTTATCGAGAAAATCTGGGTTAAAACTAACACCCGTATTAAAAAGTCACCACTAACATACCGTGCACTTTTTAGACTGGTTCTATTTTTGAAATATGTGCTTATAGCGGTAAGTTCGCCTAAAAGCTTTCAACCAAATCAATTTAGTTAATTCGGGTATGCTGAATTCAAAAATGTGTCTGCCATGTCAAGTTCAGAAGGAGATTCTTTTGAATCATATGCAATTCTGCATAACTTTTGACTCTTTGCTGTGTTACATGTTATAAGTAGACATTACAGATAGTGCAAACTATTCTTTTCTGAAACCTCTAAGCTAAGCCAACAATATACGTCAATGTTTGTACTAAAATTGGAGCAACTTTGACTTTTGACCCATACACGATGAGCAAATCGACTTGTGACGTTTTGTACCCCATAACTTCTCAACAATAGACACACAAAAGTTATATTTCTGGGATTTGACAGGTTTGAAAGTGTTATTGGAATCAAATTAACTTTGCCCCCCCCCTATACGATACTATGGGATAATTTGGGGGTCTTTTTGAGGGTCACGGTCAACAATTGGAATATGGGAGTCAGGTGGTAAGGTCGATACACTATGATTATCTAGCTTAAACATACCTAATTTTTTGTGCCCGGATACAAAATTAACTTAAAACGACGTGAACAACATCACAGTTGATCAAGGACCACTTAATGCGTTTGAGTCATGAAAATGCTGTTAACGGGAGGGGGCCACCTAGGTTTCATTATCATTGAGGTATAGGACTTTTTATTTTTTCGGAGAAGAGCAGGTAGGGCAACTACTTGATTATATTTCTACATGTTCAAACTACATACTCTGAAAATTTTAGAAAATTCGCACGAGTCCGTTTTTTTAAAATCACATTTTTGTTTCTAAAATGGGGGTATAGCGCCCTCAACGGGCACTCTCTCCATAGGGCTACATGTAAAGACCAGTTATAGACAAATGGCCCTAAAATAAAACGGACTCGTGCGAATTTCCTCAAATTTTGCATATGATGTAGATTTAACATCTGGAATGTAATGCAAGTGATGTCGTTGCTGCTCTTCTAAATTCATTTTTAAAATGTCCGGCCCAGACCAAGGTGGGGCACAAGCTTGATAATGTACCGACGGAAACATTTTTGCCGACTAAAGTTGACCCTAAGTTTAGTGAGATCTGGAATCTAGGAAAGTGGTTCTGGGTGGTGGGTGGTGATGTGGAAGTTGTGCGTACCAAAAGTTTCCTAAATGTTTCAAGGTACGTTCCTTTAATACAACGAACAGTAGCGAACTATAACGTACACCGTCGGGATTGTGTTCTACGAAACACAGTTATGTTGTATATTTGAACGGCTTAAGCCATGAGCTTTAGGGAAACAAAAACTATACAACAACTATAACTCTAGAACTTGTCTTGTGTTCTAGTTTTATATACACATTTCAACTGTTTAATGCTTCAAATGACTTGATTTCGAGGTGTTACATGTAACACAAGATGCGCAACCAGAATATAAAAAATGATATTGGCGCTCCGAATTGATCAATAAAAAACGTTTGTGTTAGCTCCAGAACGGAAACTTACTCTTTGTGCTCTACGGAAAAGTATTTAATCCAATTATTGATTAGAGACTTATTAAATACGATCGGCAAACTGGGTCAGAAATATTTTTCAATCATCTTCAAAAAGAATTTAAAATATGCATTAATTGATACATTTATTCTAATAGATGATATAACTTTATTCAAACTCAAATGAAAATTTAAGGATTTCTGCATGATATGAAAATGTGTATAGAAATGGACAGGAGGACGAGAGTCCCAGATATGATATGATATAACTGGTGGTTAAGAAATAAATCATGATTCTTAAAAGAGATACCCAGCAAACACATGTCGAGTTATATAAAAAATAATAAAACGTCGACATAAAATTCATGAAACATTTTGAAAACGTAATGCAAAACATTCTAAGAATATTATAGCGGTTAACAAAATATTTTGTTGAAATGTTTTTCCCAATACGGTATATTTTACAGTAACGTTTTAATAATCAATAACGTATTCATTTAAATGTTATTAAAACGTTTTTAATAAACGTTTTATAACGTTTATAATAAACGTTGATTTTTTAATTAACAAATTAATTGGTACATAATATTATTAATACCATTAAAACATATATGAGTTTGCAAAACACCATCGTTAGGCTGTGAAATTGTCAGCTCTCTGAGTGTTACTTACGGATGCCAAGATGAAAACCGCCCTCATGCTACAGACCATGTAACTACATTATCCACAATGAGATAAACTACTGGATACAACACTCTAATAGAAGCCAAAATGACACGTAAATAGTAAAAAGTGGAACTTTGATCCAAATATGCGCCACCAAGATCCCATGTTCTGGATCACCAGGCGCACTTATTTTAGCAGAGATCATAATTGGTAAGTTAAGTAAATCAAACTTATTATCCGGTGCAATACCTTAAATCAAAAACAACAAACAATCAAACAAACATACATACGTACTGGAAAAAGAAGAGAAAGACCCAGTGAAAGTAGAATGAAAGAATAGGCAACCACTTTTGACCGATGTATACAAAATATGGTAAGAATATTTATTCGTATATTCTTATCACCCAGGAAGGATCCTTGTTATAGTATGTGCTTCAGCGCACTTTTTGATATGTTTATGCAAGTAGCAGCTACAAAGCTTGTACTTGTAATTATCGTTATCCAAAAAATATCAATACAATAAGAGCTTTAATATTACTTTTCCGCTTGTAACCATAATCTGACGTTTTCCCGTTTGAAATACATGTGCCACATTTTTGTTTTTACTCTAAGCAATAAATAACAAATTCATATTCAAAGACAATAAATAAACGGAGCTTTTATGTGGCTATGCATTGTGAAAATCCAGAGTGCATTTACATCAACATTTAGGTTCCTCTCACTGGGTTCCCACAATGCATGTATCGTTTTGTTGCATTGTATCAGTAAACAAATCACTAAAATAAGCGCACTAAGATAAGCCCGAGTCTTCTGAGCTATAGTTTGAAAGTTTCAGTACAGTGAGGCGAAGGTTAAAAGTGCTTGAAACTTGAAATCAAGGTGTTGTATACGGTATATCAAACAGCAATATTGACGCTCAGTATCGATAAATAAAATCCACCGCAATATTTTCCCAAAAGATCTTCCTCGCTGTTCGCTGAGGTGTATAAGAAATATGATCATATTACTTCAATTGTTGATTAGTAGTAAGATAAAGAACCTGTTTAACTCAGCATCTCAAAAACTGTTATAATGTTCATAAATGTCTTATTCACGAATGGCTGCAACAAAAATTGATTCTATCCTAATAGAAAGTCGAAACGTCAAAGGATTGCGAGATATAAAAAAAAGGGAAATAACAATGAAATGGTGGAAGATTGTAGTTGCAGATATGAGTTCACGTACTTTAGTTGGCGGTATAGAAGAAAGAACACGTGATGATAAATCAAAAGTATGAGGAGAATTGTTATTTGCAGTATATAGGATGTAACATTTGTTAGCAGGTGATATTTAGCAGGTATCATTTTGCATCTAAATATTAGCGATTGTTCATATCATAGAAAACTAATTGAATCGAATTTTTCGTTTGATATTATCATCTTTTAACCTTGTGAAATTAAAATTCTAAAAAAGGATGTCAGAAAATAAAGTAATAGGTTGCATTTATTTTAAATGTCTTATGTGCCTTTATCTATTTAATCATAATGACCGCTTCACCTTTCTCATTTCTAAACAAACATCATACAGTCCATTACTTACGTAAATGTCTTTCAGCCATAACAGCATCAACAACAACAACAGGGGATTATAAAGTGCCCTTAAAATCTACTTGGATTCGTTTTTCAAAATGACGACAATAGAAACAGAAGGTATTGATCGGAGTTTCCGTTCACAATATTGTACTCGGCCCATATGATTTATATAAATCTTGAACTCAACTTGACCTCAACTTGCAAACACATAATCGGCAATTTACAGCGGTTTTACGCTTCAGTCGTGTAAAGATACATCGTACAATATATTGGCCAGAATGGTCAATAAGTCATTGGTTAGTTAAAATGATTTAAAAAATAGAACGACAGATGACAGGGTCAAGACATTTGATAACCCGGCCTGTTAAACTGACCCGCTTTTCTTTCTGACCAAACGCAAAAGATCTTTTTATAGTTTTCTACTTCATTCAGATTATTTATCAGTGGAATTCAAAGTATGTCTTTTATTTACTTTGAAGTCGAGCATTAACACTTTCGATTTCAATACTCCAGTTTTATTCGATGTTCGTTGTTTCACATAATCAACATTACTTCATGACTATGCATAATATACCTCGGCAACACTTCAGGCTCGTTTTTATTGTATAAACTTACTAAATCTTAATCATGATTTGAATGTACTGTGTAAACCGCCGTTAATACTGAAATTATATCTATGGCAACATACCTTCAAACCGTGTAAAAAAGTAGTTTGTTGTTGTTAATCAGTTACCTGAGGATTGCTGTGCATGAAACACCGTGTTGTGACACTGGGTGCATAATCCATATTATTTTAAAATTCTTTGAAATTAAACATTGGGACAGCTTATAGTAGTCTCATCAGTGAACAAGCATATATGTCCTACCGTTTTTTTAATTCTTTTTCACCCCACTCATTCAAATTATTATATTGCCATATTTTAATCATTGGTGTGGAGAATGTATGCTCTCTCAATTTCACTAAATTAAGTTTTATTTGACAAAATATGTCCTTGTGTATGGCCTATACATGCGTTTTATTTGGAAAGAATACACTACGATAATCTGACCGCGCCAACCCGTCCATTGAAGCTACGATACAAAATTGCACAGCGCCACCATTTTAAGCAAATGTATAATCCAACTCAGTGAGCAATTTTTAATCGCGATCGCATGAAATACAGATTTGGCGTAACGTTTTTGGGCTCTTTTGTACAGAATGCAATAATATATAGGAATCGCACCTCATTGCAGCACTGGTTTTGTTAATTGTGATTTTGACTTTTACCGTGTTCATGGCGTAAAGGTAAGTGACAACGAAAAACCTTTGGGGGATTTTGTTTCTCAAGATTAAAATCGGATATTATGTAGCGCATACTTGAACATCAAATTCACCAATACCTAGACTGAATGATTGAAAGTAATCATGACTATGTCAATGTTGCCACTTGCCCCGGCGGGAGAAACAGTTTCACCATGTGTCTGCATGTCCTTGTTTATATTATGAAAAAAAAAAAAATTGCCGAGGGAAATGCATTTTCGAGATTAAGCCGACGTCAGGAAAACACAACTTGTCAAGGATGGCGTTTTACGGTCTTCAATTTCATTCGCTTGGGAAACCAAACGAATCACAACACATGAAAATGCTTCACAGTGATGTTGTGATTAAAGTGATTTTTGTCTGTCAAAACTGTTTCAATATTCCAAGGAACTGACATACAGTGACTTTTATATTAAAAACTTTTAAAATGTTTTTTGATATAACTTGGCACGATTTATTCCTTGTAAGGTTATAACAATACTGCGATGCAACTAGTTTCCAATATTAAACCCTACATGACTGAAAAGTGAGCTGAGGTTCGTGGATCAACATCTAGGCGTACTAAATCACTGCGCTTCTTTATGTGTAAATTTATTTGATCCTTAAAACGTTAAGTCGATTTAATACCCTGATTTTTATCAGTACCCATCTTCTTTTTTTTGTTGCAAATGTATAAAGTATATAAATATGTTCATCATCTCATGTCCTGAACTTATAAAATATCTCTACATACAAAGTGGTTTTAAACCATTTTAGAAAATCATTTTAGCCCTATATATTTTTTTTGTTTACTGTATCCTGGTAACTGAGATGTGTGTTTCATAACAAACCATAATTTATTCTATTGAACATGTCCAAGTAGAATACATGAATAGAATACATTAAATCCTTTGTTATACTATCTATAGAAATATACTCACTGATTATAACACTGAATAAATTAAATAGGCCTAAATAATCTCTTCCACATAGACAATAAATACTACACCATGTATGTATCTTCTATAATATGTTGTTAGGAAAAGAGATTAAAAAAGGCTATAGGTCATCAAAGGTCAGGTTATAGGTCAATTGGTTCAGGTCAAATTCAGGCATCAATTTTGAATACATGTGATAGTCTGTGATATATACATGTCATAATGAGGCATCAATTTTGATATTTTGTCTGTTACTGGATATATAATGGAAATGTGTGAGGTGGATATACTAAAATACCTTGGGATGTAAATGGTGAGTACAATTTAGATTGCCTAGTTGAGTTGGATTGGGCAAATAAATATAAAATAGTTACCAAAATCACAAAAATGAAGCTTACGGAAAACTACCTAATATGGTGGTATAGGTGACAAAAAATACAATATTTTTCAACATTGCTGTAGTGTGGTTGTGGTAACCTGTTACCTATGGCTTAATTAAGTTTCAGTGATATAGTGTTGCAAGTTCAAAATACAAAATATAGCTCGACATTGAAAATAGAAGCATTTTAACCGGTTCGTTTTTTTGATAGTTGTGGAGAACCAAGTTCATGAAGTCATAAAAGAAATCAGGGACCACTTATTCCTATTTTACATATATTCCTATTTCCCTAATGTGTTAGCAACACATATCCAAAATTTTAACGATATCCGTTGATAGTAAGCTTTCCAAAATGAAGTGAATTTAAATCATCAGTGATGTACCTCCTTTTGGCTTCTATCTTCAAAAGCATATAAGCTACATTGATACCGATGCCACCAATAAAACGAGAAGATTTGCCCCTTCATTTTTTTTGTAATTTCTTCACAAAATGCAAAAAATGTAAAAAAAATCAATGGGTGTAGTACCCCCTTAAGCTATTTGGTATTGAGTGTTACACGGTTGGCACTTTTTTATTCATTCATAATAAAACTCTCCATAACTGGACTAGGTATTAATTTAAACTTACTTTGTAAGTGATAAGCATTGTGAGTAGGTATACGAGCAATCTGAGGTTAATAAACATCTTGTGACCACAGGCTACTTCATAAACCCAAAGGGAACTCCATTGAAACAATTAAGCTAATCAATTCTTTCAGTCTGTTCGGTCCTTGTTTTCTGGTAGTCATGTCTCTGCAGGAAATATGTTTAGCCCAGATACTTCAGATTTGAGTGTTCTGAATATGGGTTAAAGTCGGCAATAATGAAACTGAGATTTAGACAAAAATGAGGAGAAAAAAGAAACAATAAAAAAGATGAGAAAATGGACATATAAAAGGTTCATAACTTTGCAATCAAGTAGACTTGGGGATTAAACATCAGTAAGTGTATGTACTGAACAGGTTAGTAATGGCAGTAACTCGATTTTCAAAATTTCCGACTTTAGCTTGAGCTCAAAAAATATAAAAACGGTTCCTAGATTTTTTTATCTAGTTTTTAAAAATTAATAAAAATGTTTCGGTTGGCCAAATATATTTTTTGTTACGTTTAACGAAAAAGAAGTGGGACATTCTAAATATGTATACTTTTATATACTTTAGACCAACAAGTTAGTAGTTATGAGGCCCGAAAGTTTCCAGACATCCAGCTAGATAAACATAATAAAATGACTATTGAATCTGTTCATCGGGAGTTGCTATTTTTTTGATAGCGACAGTATCGCATCGCATCTAAGACGCATCATTAGGATGACTGATCAGATGATAAAATTTCTACGAGTAGGCCGTCGGTTATCATAGTACCGATGCAGCCGGTCCCTGTGTGAGTGGCCGGTTTTCGTCAGCCGTGCCTCTGACTTCATTTGGTCTGAAGAGCAGGAGTATATGGCTTCACGGATACGTCTAATTTGGTTGATGAATCATTGCCTTTTATCGTTATGGCTTCACTGATAATTCTCAAATGGTTTATGACTTATTGTCTTTTATCTCTATGGCTTCACGGATAAATATCTATGATTCACGTGTGAGACTTATATACGAAATAGCGTGTTATACAACAAAACAAAACAAAACATAATTATGATCCACTTGATTGACAAGAAGATATGTCCAGATGATTTGATATGTCACTAACATTGACAGATGTCATCATTTCACGTTAGCCATTTAAAAATTAGCTTGCGCTATATACAGTCATTTTGTTTTTGCTGTAAACATTGCATTTCATGTTTTTTCTCTCTAAAGGAAGAGCAATACATTCAATTGGATTAATGCATGGCACATAAGTCCACGACCTTCAAGACGATCCATTATTTTCCATTTGTGGATTTCTTTTTCTATAATAACATCAACAACAAAAAGCCCGATGGTTTCCTGTGGCATTTATTGTGCTGAATCCATATAATCAATGAAATTGAATATTTACCTAGGTTTTAAATTTAATACGTCGTCTGAACACATATGGAAGAATATTGGTTCTCAAGTTAAAAAAAAAAATTTGATATCGAGGTATTGCATAACTTAAGCCATAGTGCGCAAACTCAACAACGTTGACGCTCAGGTATCAATGAATTAAACATGTTGTTTAATTTAGCTCTAAAACGGAAACTAGCTTACTCTGAGTGCTCTAAGGAATAGTATAAGCCATATGTTTGTATATGTTGATTGTTTATTGCATATTTAGGGAATCAGATACCTAGATCACCTATTCATGGGAATGAAATTAAGTGTGACTTGGCGAGTACAGTCAACATTTAGAGCCAAATGTTTGGAAGGTCATTTCGCGGTCACCAGGGGTCATCTGATGTCAAATTAATAAAAACTGTTAGAAACTCAGCCAGGTAATCGCGCCCAGCCTAGAA
Source organism: Amphiura filiformis (assembly GCF_039555335.1). NCBI lineage: Eukaryota > Metazoa > Echinodermata > Ophiuroidea > Amphilepidida > Amphiuridae > Amphiura > Amphiura filiformis. The sequence goes on along the minus strand of NC_092634.1, from coordinate 27,102,245 downwards.
CCGCCAGATACGGGTACATTGTAACCGCCTAGTATCTTCAATGTGACACACCATACATTAGGACTCTCAGACTCACATTACATTAAAAAAGTAATAACTGTAACGTTCACATTGTTCACATCGCAGAGGTTAGTTACAACTAAGTCAACGAGAAGGCTTCAAACAACATTTATTTTCATTTTAGACTTTTTTATAGTCTATATTTTCTTCATTTCAGCTTAATTTAGCAGTTGTCATGGTTGTGTGCAAATTCCCATTACTATTAGATACGTTGTAATAAAACATGATTTTAAACATTTGTATATTACTTTTCTCTGAGGGCTTGCAGCAAAATTGATATTTTATCTTCCTTGGTATGGGTTTGTGGCTAGTAGTCAGGTAATGATGATGATATGATGATGATGATGACGACGACGATATTCGTTATGTACCAATATGGGCATTGGTATGAATGGCGGTGTTTCACAATGCTGTCATGATGTCAAATTGTATTCGTAGGTAACATTCGGTTACCGAAATTTACATACGAATACTTGCTTTTATTGTTGACATCTCAGAAATATTTAAACGCAGGCTATTGAAACTTGGTAGAAATAAAGAGTATATTACTCTGCACCTATTGCTTAACTATTGTTTACTATTCTCTCAGTTTGTGGAAATGACACAGCTTTTAACATGTATTCGGAGGTTATGCATATTTTTTTACCAAACCTACCTTTGAGCCATTTAGAATTTCTGGCAGCTAAACACAATAATAAAGATGCCCGAATGCAATGCATTTCAGTATTGGACATATCAAAGCTTGTATCAATTGCGCATTTATTAGAGATTTCCATTTTTAAAGAAATATCTAGTGCTATGAAAAATTGTATTCGTAGGTAATGTAAAAAAATACCACTCAAAAATTATCACAACAAATTCATAATTATGTACAAATATGTGAAACATTGAACAGGCAATCTTTGCATACACACCTTTCAGGAAATCAATTTATATTCAATCCAATGACTTCTTTTCATAACTGATTTAGATGTTTTTAAAAATACTTTAAGAAATATTTTGAAAACATGGGTAAAAATAGCATGTTTTGGGGTCTCTGTGTCTAAGTTTTTCACAGAAGGGGGTCTTATTATATATGGGGCGAAGCGTATGATCAAGGCGAATAAACATAATACAAAAACGAATGCCAATTGATTAATACTTTTAAGTCATGGCCCTGAACATGCCGTATACACTTTTCGTTCGATTCGACCATATATCAATACCTTCAAGACTACCCATTATTTCTACTTGTGTACTATTTTTATAAATAGCATCAGCAATAAAGAGGCCGATGGTTTCCATCGGCAATATTGTCCTCAATCCATTTTAATCAACATAAATGTACATATTTACCAAGTTTTTACATTTACTACGTCATCTGAACTTTAATAGAAGAAAGATAGATCTCAAGTCGGAAAGTGATTTGCGGTTAACAAATAAATCATACAGATACGGATAGTCAGCTAAATACGAAAGTAAATAATAAAATAAGTATCACTTTTGAGGTAGGTAGGACAGTATTGCTTACGTGACATGGTCAAGTAGGATGAGTCGGATGTCGCTAATATTGATTGTGAGATGTTGGTAAAACAGTGTTCATTTTTTTTTGTTTTGTCATGTTTTCAGTTATTGTTTAATATCTCATAACTCGGTAACCAGATTCCTGCTTTTGATGAGGTTTGCATCAAAATGTAGCATTCAAAACTGTCAGTATATGATGTGAAAAACATTTAATTGAAAATTGTCGACATGTGACTCATTCCCCTTGATCATATCAATGAGCGCAACTGATGGACTTAAGATTAATCCTAGTTATTTGATATTTGAGGCTTTCCAGACGATTCTGCTCCATTGCGCAGTCGCACCAGAAACGCTAGTGGTGACAAGCGGCAAGCAGCTACATTTATTACTTCGCCGCTTTGCCCAAAGTGGCAGATCGCTAGGAGTGGAATTTAAGTCAACTCTGGAGCGGTGCTACTCTGACGTATGAGAACAAAATACCACGTTATAAAAATGAGCGGAGCTTAGCGGCTTGGCTCTCAGAGTCATACCCCTGCCGCACAGCGGGATGTGTCGCTTCGTTGTGCACTTGCAAGCGGCATTATGAAGCGTCATGCCGCTTAGCAGCAAGCGGCAGAAAATATGAAACCTGCATCGGCGAGATGAGGGTTAATATGAGCAAAAGATAAACACCTTCTGACCACAGGCTACTTCACAAACCCAAAGGCTATGTGAATGAAACAATCAAGCTAACAGAATAACCAATAAGATCAGTTCTGTCGCTTCATGTGTTCTGATATAGTCATGTCTCTGCACGAATTATGTTTGGTTTACCAAAACTTTAGCATCTACAAACGCAAGAAGTTTATTTTAGGGCACACAAGATTTGGTTAATAGTCACGGCTGTTTGATGTGATCATTTATTAGTTTTTCAAATAAAACATCATGTACAACCCACTTTTTAGGCTTAAACAGCTAAAAGCGATATCATGCTAATGTATACAGATGCATTTGAGTAATTTTCAACTATAAATTTCTCCTCTTTTACAAAATTAGTCACTTTTACAGCCTTTTTTTAAAAGCTTTTCGGATATCGTATCTATCTATGACAAAATTGGTGGCACTATTTAGTTACTGAAAATTACTCTTGCAAGCTTTTAATACAACAAATTTCTTTCATTTTTTGATGAAATGTGTTTATAAAATTTCTTTGCTGCTTGTTTCACCTATTCCATCTGTTTTAAAGTCAGTATTGAGCACCTACCCCTTGCAAATTAAGAAATATGAGTTAGGATAAAGAGCGCCATCTATAGTTTCCATTTAGTTGATAATGAAGCCAATTCTATACACATCAAACAACCATGTAGTTTTATGGGCATAATATTTAAACTTTTTTAGGCTTCACAACTTAGTTTTATCTTCACAGTTACAGATTGCAGAAAAAAAGGAAATGAAAACAAAATTACATTATGTACAATCAAATACACTCTCGAAAACAGAATAAATAAAGACACACATACAATAAAAACAACGATATTGACGTATTCAGCGCGTATCTCAAAAGATGTTCATCCCTGTATGCATAATACTCTAATTGTTGATAAGAAACTGGATTAGTAAGATAAGGTCGCAAAAACTAGGACAGAAATATTTTTAATAAGCTTCTAATAAGTGTAAACATAGTCATAAACTGATTATATTTACGAATGGCTGAAACAAAACTGATTTTATCCTAATAGAAGGTCAAAGTGAACCTAACAAAACGTTTAAACGATTGTTGCAACTAATTAAAAGTTAGGTAACAATGTAATAACAGATGAAGAGTGTAGTCCCAAGGTTGATTTCAATAATACGGTTTACGGAAAGAGAAGTTTATATATTTTTTCCAAATCAGGAGAACAGGACCGGATTACCACATGGCACAGTCAGCCCAAGGTTTACAATATAGGGTCAATTTTTGACATCAAAAATAATAATAAAATAATTTGTAATAAGAATAGATGGACGATAGCGTCTCAATTTAACCAGAGTGATTTTGTAAGGAATAATCCATTAAGGTTGGAGTCAGAAACACATCTGATGAAAGCGTGAACACTCACAAAGGTACCGGCTGCACCAGTAGGGCCTACTGTGAAAACCGATGACGGACTCATGGAAGTATTATAACTTATTACAAATTCCCGTTGTGAAAACTTATCTACTTATAAGTTTTATTTAACATGGGCTATATAATTTTGTCATCGGGTCAAAGTAATCGGAATGAAAACACCACGAGAATATATACCGATATTGCCACGCCATCTCCTTGGAACTAATGTATAATACTATCATTGTATCAGAGTACACCATTTAAAGATCTGAGCGCAAGAAGACCGTAAGTCCACTTGGCTCCTTAACATGTATACACTAAAGTTACGTATAGTTTTTAGGGTTTTATCAAGTTTAATACATGTTCCAGGGTAAAAACATCATGAAAGGTTGTGAAAGATTTGTTTTGGCCCCTGAACATGTATAAAACATTACCAACCTATACGCAACTTTAGTGTATACATGTTAAGGGGCCAAGTGGACTTACGGTCTTCTTGCGCTCAGGTCTTCATTTACAGAAGCAACAGAAAAAGATAATTTATAGGGATTTCGCCACATACTTGTTCTATAATATGATTTCAAAACTTTGACAACATGGGGAAACATGTACTTGATCGCTAAGACTCATATTTCATTGGTTCACAAAGTAATTACTGTGACTGTCACCATCTTCATAGTACAGAGGTTAGTGACAGTTAAGTTAAATGTGCAACAAAACCCTTTGGGAGATGTTGTTTCTCAAGATTAAAACAACATTGTGTTTTGCGTATACTTGAAGATCAAATTCATCAAATATGTAGCTTGAATGTTTGAAGGTAAATGTGACTATGTCGATGTTCATTGTCACTTTTCCCGGCGGGCAAATCATTTCTGGATGTGCTTGTTGGTTTTAACATAGTACACATTTGTGTATGCCGAAGGGAGAGCATTTTTGAGAATAAACCGACGTAAATAAAACACAGTTTCTTTAGGATGGTTTCTTTACGGTCTTCAATTACCATTCGCTTGGGAAACGAATCGAGTGTGTTTTCTTCAACACAGCACATGAATATTCTTCAAAGTTGTGATGAAAAGGATCACTATCTCTATAAACTGAGATAGAGTGAGTTTTAAAGCCTTTAAAGTGGTTCTAAGAATATAAAAATGACGTAATGTATCTTTTTATATAGGTAAAATCCAACATTAGGCATTGCATAACTTTAGTTTTCTATTGAAACATGAAGACATGCATCAGTTTTCATTTCCAAAACATATACTCTGAAATGTTTGTTATCACGTTTATTATCACATGAGAAAGATGTTAAAGACATCAAAAATAGCATATAGATCAAAAAAATCCTATTATGCAGTCGTTGAACTAGCACAACTGGATTATAATGCCTCGAGTTTGGTTCACAGGACATAAATCTGTCTCATACAATTTAGTGCGGTTTTTTCATCGCTATATTAATGAAGATTCTAAACACACAAAAAATGTCGTGTTGATTTCATAGTGACGGATGAGTAAGTGAATTGCATTGGACGTAGTTTTTGATCTTACCATTAATGTTCAGCGATGTGTTTATTAAAAGCACATATATTTTTTCAAAACGTTAAAGTGTTGTAAAATCCTATTATGTAATACATATGACGTATTGCCGATGTTGGCGTCACTATGGATTTAATTTTTTTTTTTGAAATCTCAACATCTGTTACTATTGACTTACATATTATGTAGATCCGCCACTATGTAATAGGTCCGACGAATATTGGTATAGATGCATTGTAAGCGGGTCAAGGAATTCGTGGAACTTTGCGAAAAAAAAAATTTTGGTTATAATGAAGTTCGGTAATAAATATTATGTTTCAAATGAGCACTTGTGCTAAAATGCGCGCGAAGTGCGCGAAAACTTTGATTGTTACCATTTGGAGGGGTGCAGAATCGATGCTGAATTGGTCAATTCGGTGCTCCCTAAAGTTTCGCCCAGGGCACGTGACCCCTCCCCTTCCCTGCCCCCTCGCTACGCCACTGAAAATTTCGAAGTGTTTTAATATTAAAATATGCATTTGATGTGAAACCCAAAGACAATTTGTAAATTAAGCAAAAAGCTAACAAAGCAAATCAATTTTGTCACTGTTTCTAATATAAAACACATGTCTCTGCACGAATTGTTATCAGAATTGAATAGTCTGAACATCGAAAACGAAATCAAGAAGTTCAAGAAGTATATACGGAATTCCGTCGAAAAACACATATTTTTATGAACGGCTTAAGGGAAAACAAACACAAAGTAGATCCCGTCTTGTGTTTTAGTTTTATGAAACTCAGGGTACTTAAAATAACACGCACTAGCGGGGTATAAACAATATTAACGCCCAGTACTTTTTTATTTGAGTTGATTTGTTCCAGTTTGCCAGCCCTTGATAACACAAGAAATCCTCCATCGAAGCTTAGTTTTCGTTGAGGTAGATTTGAACACCGGGTTGTGCTGAGGAGCTTTCATTCGAAGTCAATATTCCAACAAATCTTCACTGCGGGGAATTAAACTTAAAACCTCGTGTGCCAAATGCAAATAACCAAACCATTAGTCTACCCTCTCCTCTATTGATGAATAAAAACTTTTTTCATAGCTCTCAAAACAGGAACTTCTTACTCTGTGAAAGAAAAAATAAGGGCCTCAAGATCTTATTTACTCCAGTCTTGAATAAGATTGCAAAAACTGGGACAAAAATACACTTTATTCAGCTTCTTAGTTAAAAAAACATTCAAGGAAGTGTTAAAATATTAATTAATGAATTCACGAAATTAGTTCTTATCGTTAATAAATGATGCGCTTTAGCGCCATCTTTAGTCCTTTGGGGTAAATAGAAAAATATCAGAGGGTAATAAACACCATCACAACCTTAAAGTTTTCCGTTTGTTATCATAATGTCAAATGCATTTTGCGCTTCATGTGTTCTGTTATTTTGTTTTGCTCAGATGGTCAAATTGAGATCTAAACATACGCAAATCAAAAATGTGGTGTTATTGATTGCAGTAGTAGCGTTATTTTTTAAAATTTTTATTTCTCACATTCGGCTGAATCCAGACAAAGCCCTATAGTGTTCAGATGCTACTTAATTCAAGGGATGCCCACCAGACTTTACGGGACATGGATATAGGAAAATGTCCGATTTTAGATACAGGAGGAAAACCGGAGCACCCGGCAAAATCCTGCGAGAACGAGCATGGTTCGGCAACCAAACTCACATGTGTGCAGTTGAACCCGGACCGCAATGGTGAGAAGCGAATGAGAAGGCTACTACACTAACCCGCCCTCCACTACACTAAACCGTCCTTAAACGTGGTGAAATACATTTAATAACACCAAGCAAAAATGTTCGTAACTCAAGGGTGTTAAGTTAAAAAAAAGAAACAAAACAACAACCAAAAAAAAAGTTATCGGGAAGTAGGAGCAGGACACAGTGAAAGAAAATAAAAAGCAAAAACCATCAATCGTATATTATTTCTTATCACCTATACAGTAAGGATCGTTATAAAATTATTTGCTTTAGCGCCATCTTTATAGAAAATAGAAACTTATCAGAGAAAATAAATACCATCGCAGCCTTAAGGATTTTCGATTGTTATCACAATCCCAAGTTAGCCCTTTGAAATGATTTTGTGCTTGATAATTTATATTCCGTTGTTTTGTTTTTGCTCTAAGCATTGTGTTTCAATGGAACAGCGATATACTCCATTATATTAATGTGTAACACATATGTACGCGACCTTCAATACGATCATCTATTATTTGGCATTTGGTGATATTGACGGATTGACGTGGTTACAAGGCGCAGAAAAATATCGCATACGACGTACATGTCTGACGTGCTGGTATGCGTGATTGCTGCAACATATTCCGTAGACGCGAACATGTCTGCTTGTTTGCGTCCGTGTTGCGTCCTTGTCAAAATTGTTGCTATGCAGTGTTGACTTCACTACGCGAACCAAAGTCACTGGTCTAGGTTTTTCGTTTATCTGGGAACATGAGTGTTGATAACGCGTAACACGCTTGTAGAGGTGCGAGTATGAATCGCTTTGTATGCGTAGACTGGTGCGGAATAGGCGCACGCGTTAGCCGTACTCGCAACAGAATACGTAGAATTGTAAAACAGTTTCGTTCATTTTATAATAATGGGAGTTTTTAATGACCGTAACTTAGTTCTTACTTAAAAAATTAGTTTTGTATCTACTTTTGTACGTAGCCAGATTTTTTCAAAATTTGCATGTGCGCCCACACATTTTACCATTTAAGGCGACATTTATGGAGAATATTTGTACTTTTAAGTACAACTTAAAATGTAGTGTCACTTGATAGAGAAGACCCATAGCTATACGTCGGTACCAAATAAAACGACATCTGAATTTCATAATTTAAAATCAATGGGGCTGCAACACTTAGCCCTACTGGTGTTTACGGAGACGTCATTGTACTCAACCCATATGATCCACATAGATATTGAAGTGGCTAATACTGTTGCAATGAATTATAACAGACTCACTAATTTAGAGTGGCTTTAAGCTTCCAGCTGCCTAAGATATCTTGTCATAAATATACCGTATGTCAGCATGGTCATACTTAGTATGGATACTATTACATTCAAATAAAAGGACAGATTATAGGCTCAAATCATTATATGATCCGGCCTGCTTAAACTGACCTGCTTTTTTCTGACCGAATGCAAAGCAACTTGTGCAATCAGCATTTAAATTCTTTACTAGCGGAAATCAAAGTCGGGCATTTTTTTTATTTCGAACTTCAACATTCTGCTTTTCCATCTGAATTGGTTTCTTTATCTGGTTCCCAGCAAACACAAAAACGTTTTTAAAACGTTATAAATAAATTATATTTTGGCTTTTGGTTTAGGTAAAACGTTTTAATAACATTAAAATGTCGGGTTATATAAAGGTCATGATAACGTTTTAAAACGTTTTGTATGAAAACACACTACAACAATATTTTTGGTTTTCAAAAAATAGTTTTTGCAAACATTTTTGCCAAATATTGTTTCAATACTTAAATAACATTATGTTAAAATGTTTGAACCCAGCAAACACAGAAATGTTCTTAAAATGTTTTTTTCAAAACCTTTTAATAACATTTAAATGTCGGGTTATATAAAGGTCATTGAAACGTTTGTAAAACGTTATTGAAAATATTTTGGGCAAACATTTTTCGCAAAATATTTTTTTCAACCCCAAAATAACATTCTATTTAGAATGTTTTGTATCAAGTTTTCAAGAATGATTTCAGAATGTTATTTAAACGTTTTTATACCCTTTATATAACCCGACATTTAAACGTTTTCTGTAAAACATTTTTGTTTGCTGAGCAGTAGATTATCAAAAATGTTTTTTAAGGTTATGAAAACGTTTTATACTCTTAATATACCCTTTATATAACCCGACATTTAAACGTTTTCTGACAACCTTTTATAACCTTTTGCGAATGATGTCGAAAACGTTTTGCGTTTGCTGGGTTAGTGTCTTATCTCGGAAATAATTTGGACTCGATAAGTAAATATAGTCAGGTTATAAATCGGATTATCAATAATTAAAGTAGCAGGCATCAAAAACCTCGAAAGATGGTGTCACGCTTGTTAAAGGGCGCATTAACGTAGCGGCTGTGTCTTCGATTTGCGCCATTGTGATACCTTGTTCGAGCACCGGCCATTCACAAATGACCATATGTCCATTTCGTTTCCAGTTCATACTCAAACTCTCAGATGTTTCCTCTGCCCTCGACCTAGTTCGTCTTGCATCTTAACGTGGGCTCTTTCCCTTACAAGTATATTAATATTAGAAAGGAGCGCATTTTATCCCAGTAACCATTTCGTATAAGCGACAAACCTTTAACAATCTCTCTTTAAAGTAAACTACTTTTTGACGGCACAATTATGGATCAAATGGAGAACTTACATACCGATCGGAAACCCTTAAGGCTTGTTTGTATGTTGTAAACTTGATTAATTATTTACTTCACTTTACTATGT